>NW_020837946.1:21763576-21958637 GCF_003676395.1 Aethalodelphis obliquidens | reverse complement strand
AGCCACAACCACTGAGTCCACATGCCACAACTACTGAAGCTTGCGTGTCTAGAGCCCGTGCTCCGCAACAAGAGAAGCCACGACAATGAGAAGCCCGCGCACCACAACGAAGAGTAGCCCCCGCTCACCGCAACTAGAGAAAGCCAGTGCACAGCAACAAAGACCCAACACAGCCAAAAAATAATTAATTAATTAAATAAATCTATTTAAAAATTTAAAAATAAAAATAAATAAAAGACAGCAAAAGAGAAGAGGACCAAGAAAAGAGATTTAAAGAAAAAAAAAACATGCTTTCTATCTAGGAACTCTATCCTGTTGCACAACGCAGGTGATAAGTTTTGGAGAATTAATGATGATGACAGGACACACTTCAGTGGCCTTGAAGTCAGTGAGGTCATCCACTCAAAATTCTAGGTTTAAATCTTAAGAAATTCCTTGAATGAACCAAATGTAAATTCACTCCAAAATTTCCATTCACTACAAGATCTGTAGTACTTTTTAACTCAATTGAATTACCTAGTAACATTTGTCTCTGCATTTGCTGAGAACTATTGTTTCAAATCTCTGAAAACCTTTCAAATCTAATTTTCTGAAAAATTTTGGCAGAGCACATAATTTCAACTTTAAGTCATTCACACTTCATTACTTTATTAGAACCCTTTATTCTAATTATTGTTAGTACACCTGATTCCAGTTGTGGCCATCATTTTTATTATGTTCTTATTTTCATTGAAAGTAAATAAGAAAATAAGATACAGGTGAACTTTAAATCAATGTATTACTATATATTTAAAAATTTGAGAAACTACTACTATTTGAATGCCTGTAAGTAGGATATTCTCTCTCTAGTCTTAATCATAAATGTCCTCATTTCCTACCATCTATGCTTGTCCCATTTCACACAGTTACATTGCCTGTCTTGCCCTTACAGATATTTGAGTTTGTATCCCTTGCACTACAGTGGTTAGAAGTTAGTTATGTCTGAAATGAATAATACTGAATATCAGTACAATTTCCAGATTTCAATGGGGATTCTTCTCCTTAACTCTGAAAATAAATAAAAGTAAAATGTTTAGGATGAAGATTCTCCATTTCCCTCCATGAAACCACAGTCTTGGAGAGTCTTAAGGAAACTTACAGTTTAACATACACTATAGTAATCATTCATATAAGGCTTATACATTCATTAACACAATAAAAAATTATTGAGCACCTACTGTGTACCTGGCCCTGAGGATAGAGCAATTAAAATTTTCAGTCTTTTGAGGAAGGGAAACATGAAAAAAAATTATCACCAAATGTAATAGATAATGCTAAGATACAGGAAGTCAAGAGTGTGAAAGGAAGATAAAGCAAGGGGAGCTGAATCTAAAGCTAAAAGATGAACAACGGTCAGGCAGAAGAAAGGATATGTGTGTTGGATAGAATATGAGAAAGAAGTGGGAGTCTTTCAAGCCAGGGAAACATATGGGTGAAGACCCACAAATGGGAAAGAGGGTGGAATATTCCAGGAAAAGAAATAAGTCCAGAATGACTGGTACATGAAAAGTTAGGGAAAACATCTCTGCAATATGGTTATGCAGCCTGTACTTGAATGTTTCTGGTGACTAGAAGTTCAATATTTCACGAGACTTCTTCATTATTGGACAACTCACATTGTCTGATTGTTTTGCTCATATCAAGGTGATATCTTCCTTCCCATGACTAACATTTATTAGTCTTAGTTTGGCTTCCCCTCCGGCAGGAGAATTCTACAAGTATTCGAATAGAGACAAAATCCTCTCTCCTCTTGGGTACCAATGCCAGTTCCTTCACCAATTCCCTGTTAAATATGATTTCAAAATATCTTCCCCAGGGTGAATTTTTGTTGTCAAGTGGTCTTCTTAAAATTAATATCAAAATTCAATAAAGTACTCCAAATAATAGCTAATACATGACTGCTGAGAATGTGCAAGGTGCTACGTTAAACACTTAACATGCACTATCTCATTTAATATAATCACCTCATTTCCTCTTGCAGATGGGAAGTTAGAATATTAAAGAGACTAAATAAGCCTTCATTCCATAAGCCACTAAACGCTAGAGCTGATATTTGGACCCAGGGAGCCTGACTTCAGCACCTGCACAGTTAACCACTAAGTTTTGTAGCCAAACCCCTACTGAATAGATTACTAGCTCTCTTTGCAATACCACACTTTTATTAGTTCAGCCTATGACAGCATTGAAAGTCATTTAAATGTTGAGCTATAACCTAGAATCATAACTTTTTATTACAAACCTGAAAATAAAAATCGCCCAGACTTTCCTATATAAAGTATACAGTCTTTTTCTTCCTCTTCTATTCCTTCCTTTTTGCATTGTCTGTTAAGTCAAAGGTGACTGTTACTTGGTGTTAACAAGTAACAAGGTTCATATTCAGAAGTAAGAGTGTGATACTTTAGATGTGAAATAAACCTTAGTTTCACCCCCAAAACAAGGAAACAAAAGTGGCACAAGAGTTCTGTTAATTGGGCTTTCTGCTAGTGAACACTGCCGTCTACGTAAATAACCCATCTAAAAACTGGGATCAAGACAATGTTCTGAAATCCATATTTATAGATTATAATACAATTTGAAGATTGGTAAACCTTCTTTGATGTCTATGAAAATAACACATTTTTATTGGGCTTTAAGCTAATTATTTCTCTATTGCTTCCACTTCCAAAACATCTTTACCTCATTTACTTTTTGCTTGACTAAACTAATAAAATGTGCATGTATGCTATGTGCCAGGCACCGTAATGAACAAGTAGATACAAATTTTTTGAATAATTAAAAGGGCTTAAGGGAGTAAATAGTACAGATCCAGAAGAGGTAAAAGGGCCTGGAACATTTGACCATGTAGTTGAGTGACTTGTGCAACACTGAATTCATTTTAATCTGATTTAGAATTAAATTTGAAATTCGAGTTTAATTCTAAATTGTTTTAATCAAAAAATTATTTTAATGCATGGACCAACCTGTCCCAAAATTTTCAAGTTAAGTCTTCCTTTTTCTTTAGCCATTGTGAGGGAAAATTAAATGAGCAAGGTGAGGATTGGGGAGGAAGTGTCAAATTCGATCCAGTTTTAGAAGTTTATCAAGTTGTAGGAATATCTATGATAGAAAAACTAGGTCTATCATCAACTGAGCTAAAGTGTGATCCACCAGCTAAATAGTTACAAAAGAAAGTAAATAGCTGAAGTTAACTTTCCTTCTTTAGGTCATAAGTCTGGAATTAGATTCCACTTCTATAGAGACCTGTAGTCACTTCTTGATATGCCTATTTAGAATCCATCTTCTTAATGAAAGATAAATTCTTATCTTGCACGATCTAGTCTTTAAGCCTTCAGTGCCTTTGCTGTCCCAGGACTCTGTTTCCTGTCATTAACTAGCATCTCATTAGGTGAGCCTCCCTGTTGCTAACCATCTCCGGTGGAATGTATGCTCATTTTTCCCTTATATTTTAGAGTTAAATTACAAGACCAGCAGGGTAGCAACTGCATCTAATTGACTTTCTCTATTGCCTAACATTTCTGTTGGTGCCTAATGTATTTTTTTCACACTCCTCTAGTATTCATTTTTTGCAATATAATTGAGAATTGGTATTACCACTAATATTGAAAAACAGCAATATCTAAGGCCTCCTTGGCGAATATGATCTCTTTGTTGATGGGCTGAACTCTGAGCAGGGATTAGAGAATATTGGGAAAGGAAACTCAACTTAGGAGCAATAGAGAGGTATTGGAATAGCAGGAGGTAATGGAAAGAAGAGATCCAGTTTTGGTAGAATATAACTGTGTTTTTAAACTCACTACGTGACTCTGGACAAGTACCTTGAACTCTCAGGGGCCCTGTAAAATCAAGGCAGTTAGATAATCTCAAAGAGTTCAGAATTCTGACATTTGATTTTACAAAAAAGAGAGAAACATTAGCTCTAAGAACAATTTTGAGGAAAGTCACCTCAAAAATTAAAAATCTTGGGCTTCCCTGGTGGCGCAGTGGTTGGGGGTCCGCCTGCCGATGCAGGGGGACTGCGGGTTCGTGCCCCGGTCCGGGAGGATCCCACGTGCCGTGGAGCGGCTGGGCCCGTGGGCCATGGCCGCTGAGCCTGCGTGTCCGGAGCCTGTGCTCCGCGGCGGGAGGCGCCGCAGCGGTGGGAGGCCCGCGTACGGCAAAAAAAAAAAAAAAACAAAATTAAAAATCCTGCCTTCCCTTTTTTGCAGCCAGGTCATCATATAGCTTATTCCATTGTTATTTTACTTCTTAGACAGCATAGCTGTTTAAAATAGTTTTTTCACTTTCTAGTCTAGTATATACTTTTATAATAAACTTCCTCAGTAATCCCCACTCAACTTTAATAATTTTACTATATATTTTTTTTGTTTTGCATCTCCATTTATAGATTCCTAACTTCTTCCTCTACACACTATCCTTCCTACTGCCTTGCTCTGTGATTGACTCTCTTGAAAACAAAATGGAAGAGGATGGCATGGAGGTGATACTAGCATTTTTCCTCAACATTCACTAATGACTATACATTTCCAGTGTCACACAACTTAATTTCTATTTTCCTGGGTATAAAAGTATATTTTTAAAGTGCCATATTCAGAACAATTACAAAGATAGAGATAAAAATACCTGCATCTTAAATAACTGCTTGATGGATGCCAAAGTCCAGTTCCTATACAAAGACTTTGTCCTCTCCTCCAATTTATATACCCCTTCTTTACATGTTCTGTCTTCTAATTTGTCTATATTTTCTCTTTTCACATTTTAAAAACATTTATCTCCGTTTAGATTTTTTAATCCTAACTTTCCAACCTCTTGATTTTCTCATTCTTCCCTCTTAAGTAACACTGGCACACATATATCCCTTCCACCTGTGTCCTCAAATCCTCTCTTCCAGTACCAAGACATAGGATTGGCTCTAGGCAAAACTATGAGGAAATACACCTTTCTTTGCCCTCTACCTCTCCACTTAAAATTGTCTTTCCTTCTCCTTTTGGCATCACCGTTTTCTAAAGGTCTCTTCTGTCCCTCTGGTTACTCATAATGGATTCCGGTGGGCCTTCTGTAGTGCCCCAAATTCTGGACTTTTAATGATCTCACTTCCTGCAACCAAGACTGTGCTAGGTCCCATTCTCTCAAGGTGCTCTTAAGATCTGAATCATTTGATGTCCCAAAATGAACTAATAGTTCATGTATTCTCTTTCCCTAGGCAAAAGTATTATTATCAGGGGCTTTCAGGGATTTTGGTTACTTAGGAATAATATAAGTTATCATAGTGAAAACATTTTAGCATGCCTGACTTTCACCTTCTTTAAATATGCCATGTCCAGCAGAAATTGACTCAAATGGAGAAAAACTCTAAAGTAGAAAATTGATATGCCAGCTATTTTACAGATGAGGAAGGAACTTATTAAAGTTTCTAAAGATAAAATTTCCTAATGAAAAAATTTATTCACTTGAGGGTTTATTTTTAATTTTTAGGTAAAATGGAATTGTAAGGAAAATATACCACCTTAGCATTCAGCTTATCAGCAACAGATATACGTTTTCAGTTCCTTTATTCTTTTATTTTTAACTATTGAGTTTTCATCACTTAGGAACTTTACTGTATATAAATTTCTTTCTTTCTCCCTTCCCCTGCTTTTTCTTTCACCATTACTTTGAATAAAATATGACACAGACATTGCCCCAAATCCCTCTATAATCTATTTGCAAAGTGTTTCATCATTTATAAAGCACTTTGAAATACATTAGCACATTTGGTTCTTACCACCCTATGAGACAGATATGGTAGACCAGATGCCCATTTTACAAATGGGAAAACCAGTGCTCAGAGAAATTGTGATATGCTCTTTAAGTCATGTAGCTAGTGAGGAATAGAACCAAGAAGCCAATTCTTGTCTTCTAACCACCTCCACCTACCCAGACTCTTTCCCTGCTGAATTCCACACAGAACCTACTGTGGGAAAATTATGGAAAGTTCCACTTTTGTGTTGTTTCCGATGTGTTGCTTCCGACAATGAAGTAAAAATATTAATGATTTAAAATTTTATATCCACACCCACACCTGTGTAATCACATAATGCCTTGTGATTTTAAATCCTATCCACCAAATTCACAAAGGCAAATCAACCTCTCCCTCATACTATATACATCAGAACACTTGTAAGGTGTAAGTAAGGCGTCAGGCACTGCAAGCAAACCTAGAGTGAGATAAGGTGTATAGATAAACTTTGGTTTCTATGATGCATATTATTTGCAAATACTTATATTATTAATTTTAGGCTGGGAGTTACCTTCTAAAATGAAGTATATCGAGTGTCTTTTTGGATTTCTCCAGTTTTCAAACATTCTTCTGAATATGCAACAACTCACAGAAGCCAGTTCCTTTCTCAATCTCCCTGCACCCTATCTGGTGAGGATGTAATAGCTGGCTATGTAATTTAAAAAGCAAACATGAGTGTAAGAGCACAAAAAAAAAAAAGATGTTGCAATAAGCTGAGTAGACAGATTGTAGCAGTAAAGTGATTCAATAACACTCTTGAAGCATCACATACATATTAACCTTTGTTTGGCATTTCTAGTAAATACTGTTTCTTATCAACCAACCTTTCTATTGGTTTTGGTTTTTAAGTACATTTCTCCCCCATTTATTGTACCTTTCATCTGAAACTTTTCCTCATCTCATTTTTTTTTTTTTTTTTTTTTCAGTACTTGGGCCTCTCACTGTTGTGGCCTCCTTGGTTGCGGAGCACAGGCTCCGGACGCGCAGGCTCAGCGGCCATGGCTCACGGGCCCAGCCGCTCCGAGGCATGCGGGATCCTCCCAGACCGGGGCACGAGCCAGTGTCCCCTGCATCGGCAGGCGGACTCTCAACCACTGCGCCACCAGGGAAGCCCCTTCATCTCATTTTTAACAGAATTCATTAGGAAAATTTCTGAAAGCATTTTGGCCCCAAATCTAGAATTCAACACAAGTTCCAATTCAACCGGTAACAAGATGTATCCTTTCTTGCCCGGGCCATGTCCTGGTTTATTCTTTTAATTTCCTGAAATCAAAAGGCAGCTTTGGGGGCATGTTTAGACTCACCCCATTTAGCTGTAGGACAGATGCAGGGATGATTTCGAAATATCTCATTCCTGCTTTAGAAAATGATTTAAAACTCTTCTCCTTCTCTTTTTACCTGTCATGAACACTACATTTTAAAATTGTCTGGAGCCTTTCCCCCAGGACCCCTTCCCTTGTTTTACTCACCGGCTGCCTTTTGACGCCTAGCCAATTTTTCCAGACCAAGACGTGAAGCTGATGAAATGGAGAAGCCATCCTTCAAACACCACGAACAAGAGAATTCCTCTCTTTTCCTCCAAACCTCAAAAGAAGAATTGGTTCCCCGTCCAACTTGCTGTGTGTCAATGGGTCAGAAGCCTTTTCATGGCATAGCCTTCCTGCGGGCTGGGGTAAGAAACCCACAGATCTTCTCTCCCTCTTGGATTTTTCCCTTGGGTTAATCCTGACCAAGGAACACTTCTCAACCAACTCTTTCTCTCAAACAAGGACCCAGACCAGGATCTTTTGGTGGCTTTTGCTTATTTTAAAATAACATCCAGTTGCTGCTTGTTGCATAAAGTTTAGACTCAAGAGAGAATGAATATCCTTCAGATACTGCCTCACGGAAAGAAAAAAAAAAAAGCTGAGCCCACACCTCCTACTCTCCATAAAATTAACTGCCTATCCACACCTTCGAGCAGGTGTCACGTGGCCTGGACACGTCATGAGGAGTTAGGTGGGACCCTTGCCAGGCCAGTAGGACTTGTCCTATATTCTCTCGCTTTCTTCAGTACATAGTGCCTGCTCTAGCAGAGGCAGGGCACAGAGAGTGTGTTACAGACTCTGGGCCTAATGACTCTCATAACAAAGTGTCATTAAGATGTTTTAAGTCAATGAGGCCAGAGCTCAGCTGAAACACTTTGAACCTCAGCCCACCACTAGGTACACTAGAGAAGATCTCAATATTTAGCTTAAAGTGAAGCTGAATGCTTTGATTTAGCAGGAAGTGACTATGCTGGCTTCTATCACAATTTAGATTACAAAAAATGCAGAAAATAAAAGGTAGGCTGTGACAGAAATGATATACAATGGATACCCTCATTGGGGGTCCAGGGATTCATGTGTCTATTACAGCCATGTTGTTTCAGGCTTTTATGGTTAAAGGAGACATAGGTTGACCCAGGATATTTCTGAGTATATAACAGAGTTCTACTGCACTTGAAATCTCTAAATCAGCAGAAGAAATCTATTGTAGATTAAGGAAAAAGAAAAAGGCTTATGCTTGAATTATTCAAGGTACTTTATAATTAAGTAATTTTAATTGTGATTTAAGGGTATACATGATCCAGCAAGTCTGGAATAAAGGCTTTTAGGAATAACCTTGCTTAAACACCTTAATGACAACCCATTCCCTCTGATTTTAAATGCCTACACAGTCTAGCTCCAGCCAATTTTCCAATCTCATCTTCCAACAGTCTATCATAAATGCACGGCCACCTGCCGAACTGGTATATATTACAATATGCAATGTAACCTCTGCTTCCTGGTCCCTGGCTTGCTTATGCTAACTCCTCTACCTTGAATACATGCCTCCCTCTCAAAGCACCTACCTCTCAAAACTGTCCCCAAATTGACATCTTCCATGAAGCCTTTTTAGATATACCCCTGTGTGCGTATATATATATATATATATATATATATATATATATCTCCCATCTCCTGTCTTTGAATCCAGTATAGTTTTTTGTTTATATTTCTGTCAAGGAACTTGCATTTTTGCCTTATTGTGCCCCACTCCTGACTGTAGATTGGGATGTTATTGACAGATACCTTAGGATTTCCCCTTGAGGGAAGAAAGAAAAATTTGGCAACCAGAAATATGCTGCACCCAGGACATAAAGTTGATGAAAAATAAAGTTTTTAAGCAAAAACTAAACTGAGCAGCAAATAAAGAGAGTCAGAGTTAGAACAATACAATCCATGAAGGAACACATTTACCAGTAAGCTGTTTACAGATGTTATTCTTATAGTTGTACCGAGAAGTTAAATCACTCCATTTGGCAGGACTACAGTGATCTGCCACGGGACGCGGCTGTTCCACTGCTTCTGCCTGAGGCCAGCACACCCAGGTTGTCTTTAGGAATGATTTTCAATTCTCAGTCCACAATATCTGCCTCTGACCCCTTTCTCTGCTGTTGGTGACTCTACATCTTTGAGACTGACAGGTGCATCCCTTTATCAAGTAAGGAGTCGTCACATCTACCAGAACATAGGTAGGGCTTACTTTTGTACATTCACTTCACCAGCAGTAAAAATAAAAATATAGCTTTATCATGGAATAGCCTGCGCAAAATTAGTTATTCCAAGGATTCTAGACTTCTGCTTTCCAGAGCACTAGTAATCGCAAGTTTTGGAGAACAGTTCAAACAGCACAAATTTGACTTAAGCCATACTAAGAATTAGATTTGAGCATGCATAGTTATCCTCCTGAGGCTGGTCTCACCTACTAAACCTAGTTAGGATAAGAGCTCTGATAAAGCTACACAACCGTGTTACTGGTGGGCTCCATAAACGTTGGATGTGGCACTCCTTGTCAGTCAACCAGTCAAGTAACACACCCCGGGAGCAGGACAAGAGGGAACTGGTCCAACCACAGGTAAGATATTGATGTGGCTGAAACACATCAATTTGTTTTAATAGTATTGATTAAAGATCTACATTAATAATAACAATAGTAATAACAATAAATACTAGATCACAAAGCCCATGTCTATTTAACTCATCACTGAATAATCCGAATCTAGCACAGGTCTCATCCTGTAGTAGGCGGTCAATTAATGCTTATTGAATAATTGAGTAGGAAACATTGCTTAAGAATTTATTGAATCATTATAAAAGGCCTATCATATAGAAATTGGCATTATCCCCATTTTCAGAGGAAGAAAGTGACATTCATAGAGATGCTGTAACTTTCCTAAGTTCACCCAGTTAGAAGTGGGGACAGTGGAAACAGCAGAGAGGGAACTCAAACTCTAAGTACATACTTTACACCTCTGTGTCATGATACCTTCAATCCTATGTGCTGCACTGCATGGGAAGAGCTGAGAAGAAAAGGAAAGAACTTCATGGTTTTTCCTGGTTCTCTAGGGGCCTATAAATCACTTGTATTAAAAAAATGTTTTAATGTCAAAAACAAGTGCACAAAGAATAATTGCACCAGGAATTCAGGAAAAGGAATGCTGCTCGTTTTAGATTTATTGGTAGAGCAGCAAAGAACTTCCCAGCCTGGCCCTTGCCAGCCTCATCAGGTGTGTCTCTCCAGTCTCAGCCATCCCTCCTGCCATCTGCTGTAGTGCCTTGGATGAGGACCATCTACTTTCAGGCTTTGGTCATGCGGCTCCCTCTGCCCAAAATAAAATCATGCTCATTCCTAAAGGACTGACAAAAGTGCTACTTCCTCTCGGAAGTGTTTCCTAGCCCTTCCACCCACCACAGCCCCACTCCCAGCTGAATTTAATCACCCCTTCACCTGTTTTACCATAGACCTCCGTTCATAAAGATAGTCAACTCCTTACTGGCCTTCGCCACAGACAGTTGGTCTCTTCATCTATACTCCGAGCCCCTTGAAGACAGGGACTATGCCTTATCAAACACGAAGGGCTGGAGATTAATTCTTTATCCCTGGAGAATGGTGAGAACTCTGGCCTGATTAGATCTAAGAGCTGGTTTGAAGTGCTAGATGATAAAGTCTGGAGAGTGAGGGACCTTAATGCTAAAGATCAGAGGATGCCATGTTGAGGATTTAGAATGGGAAGTTCCTGGCAACTCTTCGAAAGAGACAGAGCATGATAAAATTGATGCTGTGGGAAGATGAAAATGTTAGTAGGATAAGAGATTCAGGTTAAGACCTGAAACCTCTATTTTGAATGAGCTAATGATGAAGTGAAATAATTTAAGAATTTTGATGGGAACCATATGCATAATTTTAGTCCTTGACTTCCAAATCTGTTTTTGCTCATAGCAACAGTGACAACTTACTTTTTTTCACACCATTTAACTGACTTTTACGGTAAGATGCTATGGGATGCTCATCACACACAGGATCCAATCTTTATAATAAACCTGTGATGTCAGTTTATAACATCTGCTCTATAGATAAGGAAGCATAGGTCAAGTAGCTTTTCTGTGTTACATAGCTAATGAGCGTAAGGACAGTGATTTGAACCCACGTCTCTGTGTCTTCAAAGCCTGTTCTCCAATAGGCCTTCATAAAGCAAGCATGGATCAGAACACATGGCAAGCGTGTGCATTTAACCCAGGTGGAAATGTGAAATAAGTTGGAAAATTGAAGCCAACTCATGGCAAAAATAACAGCATCCTCCTTTTATGAGAAGGGTGGGGTTCCACCAGAAGCTTAAGGTAATGGGGCACCAACTGCTAATACCTCATTACTTTAGATACACTTTGATATAAGGTGGTGATAGCCAATGCTATAAAACAGGTAGATGTGAGGAAGTTCTCAGATTCAGGATTTTCAGGTTCTTTATCAGTAATGAGACACTCCAATGATGATGTGGTTAGAACTGTTTCAGGAAGCAACTGGTAAAAATCTGATCCACAAAACCAGAAAGATAAACATATTTTAAATGGACTTAAATAAGACTCACTCCAAGCTAAGTTATAAGGCAGCTTCTCCTTCAAGATGATACAATGGTACAAAATGACCCATCACAAATAACATGGTCTTGTAAGGAGAGCCATTTTGATAAACTAAGGATTATCTTACTTACCACTGAGCCTGGGAATTTCCACCTGTGACTCTGGGAGTTTCAGGATGATTTACAATCTTGCAAAGAATTACTCACCCACTCACCCAGGATGAGTAATAATTTCCTTGTTTAAACTGGTGAAGTATGTTGAATTAATTTTACTATGTATGTTGCTATAATCTTGTGGGGATAAGAAGTAAGAACTAATTGGTCCCTTTTTAGCCAACCTATTAAAACCTAAGGAAAGATTTGATGTAGGAGATCAGTCCTCCCTTTTTGCAGTATAAGTTTTCGTCAATTCACTTTAGAGGAAAAGATGAAAATGAAAAATACTATTATTGTTTTCTCCTTCTCAACTTATGTCTTTCCCCACAAAAAAAACCTAACACAGCTTAAAAGACAAATCTGTGTTTTTATCTAGTATTACTTCTTTTTTTCAAAAAAATACAACAAACCAACTTCTGCATGTGTTTTAGTCTTTGGTAACTGGCCTGTTCATGGAAAAATTGTAAAAAGAATATCACAAATATTAAAGGTTCCTGTATGTATGTGGCAGCATGTGTTCTCTTGAATACAACAGAAACTTAGAAAAATTTATTTTTTCTTGAACAAGCTGGAAAGTTATAATGTCTTGCATTTTAAAATTCCAAACCTACAGTATAGAAAAAAACAAGTCACCCAGTTATCTGTCCCCTCAATCCTGAGCAACACTCAATTTTTCCATATATTTTCTATGTGTATTACTACTAGATTACTTTGAAAAATCAGGACTGGGGTAGAAGGGGCTTGGTCAATGATTTCAATTTAAATCAATAATAAAATATTTTTGTTTAAAAGTCTCTGATTCAAGCACTATTTGGCTAGTCCGCAGAGAACTGAGGTCTTTGTTTTCATGCCCCTTCATGTGGCTCCTTTAATAGCACTTCCCTTTCATCAGCTGCCCCGCAAGCAATATTTTGAAACAAAGGAGAAGAAAAGAAACCAGGAGAAATGGAAGGGACTAATTAGTTGTCATGTGTGCTGGTATCTAATAGTTTGACTTCTGAACAAGACAATATATTTTTTAAATAGGGTAGAATCAATTCACAGGTCCATACTCAAAAAAATCCATTTCTGTATGTGTGTATATAGATATAAAAACATGCCCGTATAGATTTTACAGACATAGAGACAGAAACACAAAACATATGCGTAAGTATGTAAAGAAATATTCACAAAATTTTAGCCATTATATAAGCATACATGAATTGTAAATGTGAAGAAAATGGTGTATAATAAAAATGAAACATCTGGCCCTTCAGATATGCATTTTAATGAGTGCCTTAATGATAGCATGTGACAAATGGAGCATATGGCATGATATCAGTAAACTTTTGCTACAAAGAACTGGACAGATCTTTTGAACCAAATTTTGTAGCACCTAGATTTATCCGCAGTATTTTTCTAAACATACAAATTCAAAACTATTTTAAATTAAATAACTTCACATTCATTAACTTTTTATTAAGTTTATACATTAACTTTCTTCTTAGGAGGAAGCATTTACATGTAACACAAAATGAATATATCTCAATCTAAAATGACAATTTCAATGACTGCAATGAAGCTAATCTTGCCCATTCTGCTATTACTCAGGCTTTCTCTCTGGACCATGGAACTGTCCTGAAAGCCGGTTATGATCTGTATAGAGGCCATAATAAAGACGAAACTTGTTCAAAACTCTTCAAAAGGGCTTGCACAAACTTTCCTACCACTACGGGAAACGTAATCCCATTGTCACCTAGAGCTTGACCCTCAAATCTTCAGTCTTCCTTCAATAATGAAAGTTCATTGTTTAGAGCAAACAGCAAGCATTTTGTGTAGCACCAGGAGCCCCTGAAATGAACTCCTGTTGACACTGTGGTTCTGCAGCCTCAGGAGGTCATCGGCAAGATGCCACTTTGATATAGCAACTTCATTCCCTAGGGGCCACGTGAGAAATGTCAAATCACGTTGCAAGATAAGGCACTGGCTTGCTGTAAAGGGAGAGAACACTACAAGAGCTTATTTTAAAAGAAATTTGTCTTGACTGACAAGGAAGTAGGGCGTTTGAGGGGAAAGAGCAGAGGGAACCTAGTGAGGAGACATATATTGGGGCCACTTTTCCTCTTCCCAGCTAGGTTGATTCTGGAGGCTCCAATGCTCTATCTAGAAAGTAGGGTAATAGTTATGTTTAGTCCACAGATTTGTTGGGGAATTAATTAAAGGATCAAACAAATGTAAACAACTAGATAGTACCTAAGTCCTCGCTGCCCCCCAGTTCCTACATCTGCGTATGTGGCTTGAAATAACACTCTATATAACCCAGATAGAAATTCAACCCATTGGTGATGTGTATAGGAAAATCAAACAAACCAACATACGAAAAACCTTCACACAAATTGTTTGCTGAGTTTAGTCCCCTTATTGGAGATGAGTGGCTCACAAAATGTAGAGTGTGTGACCTCTCACCTTCACCAACGCACCCCCTCTCCTCTCTCCCTCCCATCTCCTTGTTTTCTTCACTCCTTTCTTCCTCCTCCCGTTCTGGGACTATTAAATTCCTCTCCTTTTCTCTTGTTGAGTAGTTTTGCTTCCTTCTCTGAAGCTTGGATGAATCCTTCTCTCCAGACTCTAGAGGGATGCATTTACATCCCAGCTTACCAGTCACTAGAATAAGGGCTCTTTTCTCACCATAAGAAACTCTGATAGCAGCTTCTGAAGAAGAAAAATTTCACAAACCCCTTGCAGTTAATTCCTATTATTACTGGCTAAAATAATGCTTGATCACTTGGAACCCCCAGAACAATGACAATCAAGGAATACAATGAGATTAATTCCATAGCAATTACTTCAAACTCAAAGCAATATTCAATTACATATCAGGACATATGAAATACTGTCATTTTCTATTTTTCCTATACCCAAGGCAGTTTGAGTAGAAGTGTAGACCCCTCTGGGATCTGTGACGTATTCTCAGGGGCCCATGAATTCTTTTGAAGATTAATATTTTGGGTCTTTTATGTTTATGATACTCTGAAAAATTCAAGTCTATTCTACTTCATCTGGATGACCAAATTATGAACAATTAAGTGGCAAGTGATCATTTATAAGAGAAATGTTCAACCTTTCAGTGAATTGATAAACTTATCTAGATCCTCTATTCTAATGTGAAAACGACAAATTGTAACTCAAACTCAAAAGAATCTTTAAATTCCCGTACAAATTATAAAAGTAATACTTCCCTGTGGCAATGATATTTCATAACTGAATTTTTTCTTATTTTTAATATATATTAAGGCTTTGATTTGCCATCATTAAAATGATGTAGTGAAGCAAAGAAAAGACTAATTGCAGTGAGTCAGTGAGAAAAGGTGGAAGTAGATTTAATGCTGAAATTATACTTTCATGATAATATTGAACAAATACATTCAAATGTTTTTTTAAAAGTGTAGTTTCAGCACAGAGGAAAAACTTAGCAGGAAATGACTTGTTCATGACATTCTATAAACCAAGATTTCTTGGTTATACTTTAAATTCAGAGAAGATTGTTCTTTGGAAGGTTTTGATTAAATACGAAGTCTGAGCTAGCAAACAAAGTTTTAAAATAATTGATCCCGCCATGTATGATTTGTATGTACATGCATTTCCTACATTTAGAATATACTGACTATATTGCCTATTTGTTGGTTAGAATAGATCCACTTAAATATCAAAAAATAGCAGGTAAACATGGACATAACCCCTATTATTAGAGGTATGAAGGACAGAAAATTAGATCATAAGCAACACTGAGAAACTCCAGGGACAAACATTTTGGGACCTGAGATGATCTATAGATGTGTCACTTGGCTAGGCTTAGTTTCCAGTTATTCATTCAAAGGCTAATCTAGGTGTTGCTGTGAAGGTATTTTGTAGATATGATTAAAGCCCATAAACAGTTAACTTTAAGTAAAAGTATGACAGATAATCTGGGTGGGTCTGCTTCAATGGCTGAGAGGCTTTAAGAGCGAAACTGAGGCTTCCCTGATAAAGAAGAGACTTAGCCTGTGGATGGAAGCTTCAGCCAGAGTTTCAGCCCGTCCTTCCTGGCATCCTGCACTACAGACTTCAGACTTGCCTGGCCAACCCCCCTCAACTGCATAGCCAATTTTATGCAATAAATCTCTTAATAAAGATCTCCTGCTGGTTCTGCTTTTCTGGTGGAACCCTGAGGGATACAGGGCCTCAGCAATCTGATGCCATGCAGATGTTCAGCAATCATAAGGAATCAATATGAAATAAGAATTTAAATCCAAAAGAACTTGGTAGTTATTGAAAAACTAACCTCTCAAATGTTCTCTTTTTTAAACTCTTGATTTTTAAAAAGTTTCTGAAACAGTTATGCCTATATCCAAATACTTGAAGGGAGAAAAAGAAAGAACTTGCTTTCAATAATTTTTTTTAAATGGTATCTATTACATATTAAATTCCAAAGCCAGCAGGTAGAAGTCTGGGAAATAGGGCAAGTTTGTCCTCAATCTCCCCTTACTTGTTTCACATTCAAGGGGAATCTTTTCAATCCACTTTGGTTTTACATTTCAGTCTGTCCTCATAAAACTTCCCAATCCTGGCTTTCTCTGCTCCCATCACCACGCACCCCATTTCCTCCAAATCAAAATTCCTTTTCCTGGTTTTGGATTTCTCAAGATTTTCTGATAAGCTAAATAAAAGCGTGACACAAAAACAACAACAAAAAAATGCTATCTACTTCTTATGAAGAAATATTATTTATCATAAAACTGGGAAAGTTTCAAACAATTGCTGTAAACTACATTGGATGAACAACAAAGAGACTGCAGTGCAGGGATACTTCAACACTAGACAGATAGTTTTAGCAAATGGCCATTAGTGGTAGGCACCAGCATGATGTCCCAAACCCTTGGAGAGAACTGTCTCAGGGGTTACAAGTTCAGGGAACAGACAAGATCTATCACTCCAGTAGAAACCAATAAGGATCCAGAACAAACGTGGATCTGTGAGCCTCCCATTTCCCAAACCTCAGCATCACCTTAGCTCCTGATACTTTAAGACCATAAAACCAGCCCTCAGTAAACCCCCTCATCATCTTGAAGAGGATCGCAAGGAATAAGAAGAAATATAAAAGACTGAAAATTTATCTCAAACACATCAAGCCATCATAAAGAGGTTATGTAAACTGGAAAGGACTGTTAAACTGTATATTAGCAAGTTTGTAGATTTTTTTTCCCTCCATGTTATCCAGTGGACTAAAATATTATAAAGATGATCTAATCTATTAGAGAAAATAAAGAAGCTGCAATTTAGTTATACATTTAAGAGCAGCATGAGTAAATTTTCAACCTCTTTTATTGAAATAACTGGGATTGCGGTACTAACCAGTGTCAAATGATTTTCCAAAGCCTGCTCCCTGAATGGTGTTCAGGAATATACTTAAAGGGTTTTTTGTTTGTTTCAAAGCTGTGAGAAGAGGGATTATTTTATTTAAGGATGAGTTAGAATAGAAAGGCAATGGAATGAAATGTGTAACATCTATTTCTTTTCAGATAATTTGGACTAAATTTGAATCACTGAGGTTATAGGGTTGAGAACCAAAAACTGATAGAAATGTTCACAAAATATTTTGTGAAATTCTGAGTACAAGCAGAATTTCTTTGCTGCCCAGGTGATAAAATGTAGCATAAAATTAAAAGAATGAGACTGGTTTTCCTGTCAAACAAATGTTGAGCCATTTATAATCAGGAATTAAGACCCTGAATCCCTTTCAGACATCAAACCTTCTGGCACAGAGCAAGCTTGGAGGGAGAAAAAGGCAAAGGGACCCCAACCAATTCAGACTGACCCCCTAAGACAGCTAGAGTCTTTTAAGAGTTAGCACTAGTTCTTTAATAAGGAGGAAATGGAGCTTCATGTCAAATTCACTAAGGCCTTTTGTGGTGGAACTGTCCTGAAGTGTGGCTTTAGTCTCATTATTTGACCAAAATAATGAGACAGCCTCCCCACAGTCTCAGCCACTGTAAGATGAAGCACTGAAGGCCATTTCAGACATCCCTGAACCTGTGTGATTAATGGTTGTATCATCACATATGTTACCACTGTACCTAACCAGAATTTCATGGTCAGTAATAAGTAAATGTCATTTGGTTGTATTATTATTATCTTAATTGTTCTTTTTAAATATTGGTAAAACTTCTATATATAATTTCAAATAAAAATTTGTTTATGTGCTGGTTATATGGAAATTCTGTGCCAATTAACACATATATTTATTAAAGTAAGAGTAAAATGTTGCTACAATGGTGTGCTTTGAAAGCTATTAATTCAATGTACAAAACAATTATTAAGAACCTTGAAGTCTTTAAGTAACTAGGAAAATAGATTGATAGTTAATATGAATGTTAAGAGAGAATGCACAAGCTTGTACTTTTACATAGACTGTTGTAATAACAAGCCTCCAAGATGACATCCAGTGGGCCTCATAACCTGGTATTCATGCCCTTGCGTAGTACCTTCCCATATTGAACAGAACTGACCTTTGCAGGAGATCAATCAAGATGGCAGAGTGGGGGGCTTCCCTGGTGGTGCAGTGGTTGGGAGTCCGCCTGCCGATGCAGGGGACGCGGGTTCGTGCCCTAGACCAGGAGGATCCCACATGCCACGGAGCGGCTGGGCCCGTGGGCCGTGGCCGCTGGGCCTGCGCGTCCGGAGCCTGTGCTCCGCAGCGGGAGGGGCCGCAGCAGTGGGAAGCCCGCGCACAGCAAAAAAAAAAAAAAAAAAAGATGGCGGAGTGGGAAGATGTGGAACTCACTTTCTACCACAAACACATCAAAAATACATCTACATATGGAACAGTTCTCACTGAAGACTAATTGGAAACTGGCAGAGAGACTGTTGTACAAACAAGGCTATACAAAAGATCCACATGGAATTGGGTAGGAAGGGAAGAGAAGCAATCAGGGTGGAACCTGTGCCCCTGAGAGGGGACTCAGAGGCAAAGGGAGAACACATGAGCAGAGATCCACTCTGAGGAGAGTGGTCTGAACCACACATTAGGCGCTCCAGTCCTGGGGTCCTACACAGGGAAGAGCGCACCCTTAATTGGTTGGAGGGCTGCAGGGGCTAAGAGGAGGGCTGGGTGAAGCCTGGGCTCCACTTGTGAGGGATGCATGAACGCTGGCTTGCTCCTGATGCAGGGTGGAGAGGGCAGACTGAAGACTGCTCCAGTGGCTGCCTGGTTTCCTGAAACCACCCTAGCATGCACCCCAGCCAGAGACGAACAAACGTTCCAGCCCCGCCTACTTCACCCTGCAGCTCCACACTAGAGCAAGGCTGCTATGCCGGACTGGGGAGAGAGCTCAGACATGGGACACAGAGGTGACTTGGACCTCAGGCTGTGTCTGCAAGTGGCAGGGGCAGCCAAAGCTGGCGTTTACACAGGCAGTGCATTAGGGATGGTCCCGATCTCTGACAGCAGCCAGACTGCCACAGCCGATGCCCAATAAACGCCAAGAGCCTACATGGGCCCCACCTGCCCTGCAGCATGGCTCACAACAGCCTGGTGGAGGCAGAGGCTGGTGGGAGTGATCAGCTATAATGAACAAGGAAGAGTCAGATACAGCAGGGGCTGCCATTGCTGGTACAGGCAGCACACTGGAAGCTACCTCGACCTGTATGGCTGGCCTGCCATAGCCCATGACTGGTCACAAGCCTAGAGTCTGCATGAGCCCCCTTTGCTCCAGCACTCCCCTCTGGGGTAAGGGTGTCAGTGCTGGGAAAGGGGAGAGCACATATTTAAGGCAACAGAGCCAGCTTGAACCCAACCCTCAGAGCTTCTGCTCCATCAACCTGGGATCTGACCCTGCCCCTGATAAGGCAGTGACAGCCACTAAGCAGAGGGAAAGCTCCACCTCACATGGCTCCAGCTCTAGACCCTTCATCTCCAGCCTCACTCCCTACCAAGGTGATAGCTGCCAGCACACCATGAGGAAAGATGTGACTTCTCTTCATGTCAAATCCAAATCTCCCACCAAAGGTACACAGACTATATAGGGATGCTCCCACGTAAGGACACACTTTCAAGAGTGCAATAGGTAACTTTCAACCTAAATTCATAAAGGCAGAGAAAGTTAAGCAAAATGTAAAGACAGAGGAACAGTTCTCAATTGAAGGAGAAAGAGGAAACCCCTGAAAAATAAATAATGAAACAGAAATAAACAATTTACCAGATAAAGAATTCAAAGCATTAGTAATAAGAATGTTAAATGAATTAGGGGCTTCCCTGGTGGCGCAGTGGTTGAGAGTCCACCTGCCGATGCGGGGACACGGGTTCGTGCCCCGGTCCGGGAAGATCCCACATGCCGCGGAGCGGCTAGGCCCGTGATGCATGGCTGTTGAGCCTGCGTGTCCGGAGCCTGTGCTCTGCAACAGGAGAGGCCGCAGCAGTGAGAGGCCCAAGTACCGCAAAAAAAAAAAAAAAAGAATTAGGAAAAAGCATAGATGAACACAGTGAGAATTTTAACAAGGAACTAGAAAATATAAAAAAGGCCCAATCAGAAATGAAAAATTCAATAGCTGAAATTAAAAAATGCACTGGAAGGGATGAGTAGAAGACTACTGAAGAATGCATAAGTGATCTGGAAGATAGAATAATGCGTAAATGATCGCATGAGTGATCTGGAAGATAGAATAATGAAAATCACCCAATCAGAACAGCAAAAAGAAAAACAAATGAAAAAAGTAAAAAAAAAAAAAAACAGTCTAAGAGATCTCTGGGATAACATTAAGCATATCAACATTTGCATTATAGGGGTCCCAGAAGAAGAGAGAGAGAATGGGATTGAAAATGTATTTGAGGAAATTATGGCTGAAAACTTCCCAAACCTGAAGAAGGAAACAGATATCCAGGTACAGGAAGTACAGAGGGTCCCAAACAATATGAACCCAAACAGACCTACACCAAGACATATAATTAAAATGGCAAAAGTTAAAGATAAAGAGAGAATCCTAAAGGCAGCAAAAGAAAAAGCAAAGAGTCATATACAACAGGATCCCCATAAGGCTGATTTTTCTGCAGAAACTTTGCAGGCCAGAGGGCGTGGCATGATACATTCAAAGTGCTGAAAGGGAAAAACCTGCAACCTAGGATACTCTAACCCAGCTATACTACAAAGCTAAAGGATTCAAAACACATGATACTAGTACAAAAACAAACATATAGATCAATGGAACAGAATAGAGAGCCCAGAAATAAATCGATGCATCTACAGTCCATTAATCTATGATAAAGGAGGCAAGAGTATACAGTGGAGAAAAAAAGTCTCTTCAATAAGTGGTACTGGGAAAATTACACAGCCACATGTAAAACAATGAGATTAGAACATTCTCTCACACCATATGCAAAAATAAACTCAAAATGGTTTAAAGATCTAAATATAAGACCTGAAACCATAAAACTCCTAGAAGAGGAGAGGCCACAACAGTGAGAGGCCCGCGTACCACAAAAAAAAAAAAAAAAAAAAAAACTTACTCAAAAATGGGCAGAAGACTTGAATACATATTTTCCAAAGAAGACACATACATGGCTAACAGGCACATGGAAAGATGCTCAATATCCCTAATTACTAGAGTAACACAAATAAAAACCACAATGAGATATCACCACACCCCTGTCAGAATGGCTAACATCAGAAAGTCTATGAATAAAAAACGCTGGTGAAGAGGTGGAGAAAAGGAAACCCTTGTGTACTGTTGGTGAGAATGTAAATTAGTGCACCCACTATGGAAAACATAATGGAGGTTCCTCATGAAACTAAAAGCAGAACTACCATATGATCCAGCAATTTCACTCCTGGGTATACATTCAAAAAAAAAATGAAAACACTAACTTGGAAAGACCTATGCATCCCAATGTTCATAGCAGCATTATTTACAATAGTCAAGATATGGAAGCAACTCAAGTGTCCACCAACAGACGAATGGATAAAGAAGATGCGGTGTGTGTGTGTGTATATACACACACACACACACACATACATACATATACACATACACACACATACACAATGGAATATTACTCAGTCATAAAAAGGAATGAAATTCTGCCATTTGCAACAACATGGATGGACCCAGAAGGTATTATGCTAAGTAAAATAAGTCAGAAAGAGAAAGACAAATATTCCGTTGTCACTTATATGTGGAATCTAAAAAAATAACACAAATGAATGTATATAACAAAACAGAAATAGACCCACATAATATAGAGAACAAACTAGTGGTTACCAGTGAGAGGAGGGAAGGTGGGAGGGGCAAGATAGAGGCATGGGATTAAGAGATACAAACTACTATGTATAAAATAAATAAGCAACAAGGATACATTGTACAGAACAGGAAAATACAGCTATTATTTTGAAATAACTTTAAATGGAGTATAATCTATAAAAATATTGAATCACTATGCTATACATCTGAAACTAATAAAATACTGTAAATCAACTCTACTTCAATTTAAAAAAAGGAGTGAATCAAAACAAATTTTTAAAAAAACCCAACCTTTGTAAATAATAATCACATAGGGATATGTCAAAACAGATATTGAGGCTTCTGTCTTGCTTTCTCTTGAATTACCTGTCTTGGAGAATCCAACCATTACACAGTGAGGACACTCAAGCAGCCTATGAAGAAGCACATGTACGTAGGAAATGAGGCCTCTAGCTAACAACCAGAACAGCTTGCCAGTCATGTGTGTGAGCCATCTTGGAAGCAGATCCTCCAGCCCCATCAAGGTTTCAGATGACTACAGCCCCAACTAACATCTAGACTGCCATCTCAAAAGAGACCCTAAGCCAGAGCTGTCAAGTTTCTAATCCACAGAAAATGAGGACAATAAATGTTTATTGTTGTTTTAAAACACTATGTTTTGGGGCAACTTCTGATGCAGCAATACATAACTATTACAAATATAATACTTCTTAACCCAACAATTTTTTAAATTTAGTAACAGTGCAAAACAGAATAATAGAGATTATACCATAATTCAAATCTTTGTAGAATTGCTTAATGTACTAGTATTTAGAGCACTAAATAAAATAACTTTTAAGAATGACAATTATTAGTTATTTAATTACATTTAGGCCTTAAGTATTTTAAGAAAAGGCTTAGTTTTGGAGTCTTCACATTCCGAGAGGAGGAATTACAAGCAAAATGTTAACTTTACTTCTTCAGTATTTCAGAAGAAGAAAAACCTCCAAAATTGTGTATAAAAATATCCATGAGAAATTATGTTTGATCTAGTCATAATGAAAACTATGAATAAAAGAAAATATTAAAGAAAAATTAGGTACCCCAAACACATTTTGTTTTCATTAATCACACTGCAAAACAGAAGGCTTTATTAAGACTTTTTTGTTTTCAAAATCAAATTTTCTTATAGTCAGAGTCTTAAAAGGTTAAAAATGCAAACAAAAAGCAATAGACTGCCAAACATTTTCCGTCACTGAAGATGAATTTTTGAGATATGACAAGACATGAATCCTAGAAAACGTTGCTGAATATCTTTTTCCTGAATTATATCATATCAGTATCATATACGAGTTATACTATGCTATATTATGTTAATTTTATGAATATTGTATGAATTAAACTGCCACTGATATTACTGAATATGCTATGTGTATGTGTATATTCAGAAACATACATAGAACAGATATGTAATCATGGAACAGCATAATATAGCAAAATTACTCTCCATAAAGAGAAAGGTAACAGTCCCTCTCATCATTGTTCTACCACAAATAAACCATATGACATAATAAGAGATTTGAGAACTGCTTTGATACGTACATATATAAGATATTCTAGCAAAAGGAATGGTGCCATTAGGTGTTGCATATTTTATTTGTTCAACAATGACTACTGTGCTCATTTCATAGTGTCTGCTTCCATTTTCATTGTTTAAAAAAAAAACTTTTAGTTTGAAATAATTTTAAGCTTACAGAAGAGTTGCAAAAATAGCAGAGTGTTCCTGTATACACTTCACTCAGCTTACCCAATGTTGCATGTCCATAGTATAATTATCAAAACCAGAAAATTAACACTGGCACAACAGTGTTAACTGAACTACAGACTTTATTCAGATTTCCCCCATTTTCCCATGAAAGTCCTTTTTCTGTGCCAGGATTCAGTCAATCCAGGATCCCATGGGGCCTTAATTGCTATGCCTCTGTAGTCTCTAATCTACTACGGTTCCTTTCTTTGTTGTTCATGACTTTGAGACTTTTGTAAAGAACTAGTTAGGTATTTTGTATAATATACCTCAGTTTTGGCTTGTCTCATGCTTGTTCACGATTAAAGTGAGGTTTGCATTATTGGGAACAACAGCACAAAGGTGATGAACCCTTCTCAGGGCAGCCCATCAGAGGGCATATGATGTCAATATATCTTATTGCTGGTGATGTTAACCTTGAGTTCATGGTCAAGGTGGTGTCTGCCAGGTTTCTCTACTGCAAAGTTACTATTTTAGAAGAGATACTTTGAGACTACACACATATCCTAATCCTCCTTAAATTTCACCCACTAGTATTAGCATCCACTGGCAGATCTTCCCTGTAGCAATTATTACTGCGGTGTTAAAATGCTGACTTTTCTATTTCCTACCTTTCTTCGGCACTTATTAAAATGGGACTCCTCTGTAAAGAAGTGTGTCTCTTTTCTATCATTTATATATTTATTCGATTATTTATTTATATCAATATGGACCCATGGGTATTTATTTTATTCTTTGGATTAACTTCTACTACGTTTAACTAATTTTTGTTGATTCTATTCAGTCCAGTGTTAAAGATGTCTGGATCAGGAAGACCCAACGTTAGTGCTTAAGACAAAATGCTGGAATTCAGTGTAGCCCTGATAATGTAACAGAATTCTATACAGAATTCTGTCTTAACATGTTTGTTTCTGTGTGTGTGTGTGTTCTACACTAAACTTGCTTGTAGATGTCAATAAATGTCAAACAAATTAGTAATTACTTAGAATTGAACATTTACTAAGCCCTCAAGGTATGATTATAACTATGTTGAACAGTGCCCCTGCCTTGTAAACATTATGGGGCTTACATTATTAGCAGGCTTTTATTCCACCATGAGTACACATGATCAAACAGCATTAAGTTTCTCTCCAGAAATGGAGAGCAGAACATTGAATCGTATGTCCAGATATGAATCGTGAGCCCCTGGTTAAGGCCAGTGGGCTAGATTTCTACACAGTAAAGTTACTATTTGGGGAGAGATACTTTGAGACTATGTTACTATATTGTTCCTCCTTCCACTTTTGTCTACCAATTTTACCCACTAAATTTACTCTTCCAGACCGCTATTTAGTCAATCACAAGATGCAAAAATTAAAAATACTTTGACTAAATAATGGTAAAATTAGAAATCTTTTCAGGAAAGTGTAATAGCCTGACGTGGTATAGAGGTTTAGGTAAAAATATATATAATTTAGATAAAGCCAAAGCTTTTCTCTGTTACTCAAGTGTTTTAGTTAAAAATAAATAAATGGCTTTTGCCTAAATTATCCAGGTAATTACAGTTAAATGACCCACATGTAGCATTATATGTTTTGCCAGCATTTCAAAGATGCATTTCAGTATATATTATGTCTTTTTATGATATGAATTATTTTATTCTCTGATAATGCCCTACCACGGTGGATAATCAAACTATTCAAACTACTTTTTCTAATGCAATTTAAAAAGAGCTAACAAAAAATCCTGAGTTCAGATTCTAGGCCAGAAATACACCTGCATTGGGAGGGAAGAGAAGTTAGGAACATGCTCCCATTGACATTCTCCAGGAATTATTTTAGAACATAATACACATATAAAGTGGCTTAGAAACTCTAGAAAATGGGGAGTCAATATCACAAATTAGGTCAAATAAGAGACATTAATTAAAAACAACCTATAGGGAAGAATATTACTGTTACTATTTAATTTAATTTTAAAAACAATTTATAGACTTTATGTATTATTACCCAAGGGAAAAAAATGGAGAAAGTTTGCATAGAATGCCAAAGTCTGTGTACATGACTTTCCATGAGATTAACATGCATCAACCCTCTGAAAACCCTACCACCTGCACTGCATCGAACACACAGCTTTTGTGAGTCCATATGGAATAGGGCTGAAAACTTAGCAAAACACTTATAAATTCATAAAACTATTGTATATAAACCTGTCTTTAAAGTTAATAAGCAGCATATTGGGATTGGTGAAATTAAGTGGCAAAATACATATGTGTACATAAAAAGTAAAAATTGAGGTCAAAGGTGTAGCTTCATACTTAGAATAAATTCAGGGAAACGCCCAGTAAGTCTAAAACATTATACTTGACTTCTGTCCAACTTTATGTGCTCCAGGACATTTCTGGTGAATGCAAAGTCATCTGGACAACTCAGAGAACTGGAAGGTTAGGAAGAAAGTCACCAATTAGCACAGGTACTAAATTTTTTTCATAACCTAGGATATGTCAGTACTCTCTGCATCTGAGTCCTTCAACTCCATGTCTGTAAAATCGAAATTATGATACCAACTTGCTTCTCAATGTTGTTGTGAAAGTTATCCAGTAAGAGGCAGAGCATTTTTAAACACTGAAATGGGTTCCTCTATAATAAAGTCAAATGTGAGTATCTGTTCTCCAGAGATATGGCAGGTTTTTCTCTTCTGGGAGACTTATGAAGTCATTTGTCCTGAAAGTTTGTAACATCCACTGGTCTGAAAGGAGAATGTTGGATTAAATTTCTTGACATCCTTTATAGCTTTATTCTCTTATAAATTAAATGCTGCTTTCAGAAAACAGTTCTCAGTAAGGTCTGATCAGTGGTAAGTACTCTATCATCCACTCTCACCTTTCCAAATCATTCTCCAAATTGCATCCACAATGATCTTTTCAAAACACACATGAAAACATGTCACACACACTCCTTTTAAAGCCCTTGAATGCCTTTCCTTTGCGTTTAGGACAAAGATCAAACTTCTTAATGGTCCACAAAACCTACTATGGTCAAAACCTATTATGGTCTGATGCCTACTTTCACACCACCCTCCCAATTCTACCAGTCTTTCTTCAGTGCCTCGTCACCATGCTCCCTCCCACTCCAGGGCCAGGGCCTTGCACACACTTCCTATCCTCTCCCAGTTAGAACCCACTCACCCCCTCCCTTTTTTTTTTTTGGTCTCTTCCTTAAAAATATCTATTCTTATAGCACTGTGCTTATCTCCTTGATAGCACTTATTGTTGCAATTTATTTACATTTGTGTGTATGATTATTTGATCCCTGTCTCCCTTACTGGACTGTAAACATATCAGAATCCTTGACGTGCTGGATCACGTTGTGATCCAAAACCAGGTCCCAGGGCCTACACAGCGTCTTACCCCAAAAACGCTGTCAGTAAATTTCTGTTGAATGAATAATATTTACTTAAATCATTACTACTGTAATTGAAGGCAGTCAAGTGAATCTCCCTTTTTGCACAACCTCTGTACACATTACAAATAAGCATAGCGATATATTGGTAATGATGCTGATATCTACGCAAGATCTTTATTTCAATAAGATTAAAAAAAAACAAAACAGCTTCTCTTTGAATCTGGCATCTTTACTGAGAACACAAGCTGCGCTCGATCTCAGTAAGAAATAGAAACACAATGATGATCGGCAGCCATCGTGGAAACACATTAGTAGGTCTCAGAGTTGTCCCTAAAGGACAACACTCCAGCCTGCTGAAAGGTCTAACCTAGCTTTCCGTCATTTTATATTATGTGCTAATGCTTTCCTTTACCCTTTTTAATCCTCTTGTGGGATAATGCTAATCATTTCAGCTTCCTATTGCTAAAGTCCTCTGGGCACCTTGTTTTTTTAAGGGCAACAGAAAACAGCTAAAATTCTTATCAAAAGTATCCTGGGTGGTATATGCTTCCTGTTTCTATGAAAATAAAACCTGTCCTTAAATGTTAGCACATCTTTAAAAATGTAAATCTATCAAGGAGGAAACAAACATCTGAGTGAGCCCACCTCTCAGGGGAAATATTTGAGTTACACATATTAAAGGACCTCAGAGCAGCTCTCTGAAGTAGAATAAAAACAAAAGCAGAAGTGTATTGGTCAAAGCCCCTGACACCTAGAAAGAAGGGGTCCTGGACTCTCTTTAAGTGCAGAAAGGATCTGTTCTACCCTTGAGCAAGGTGATTTCTTTGGGTCTCTGTTATTCTCTTTAATAACAGAGATATTCATTCTTGCATTCTCTGTTTCACCCTGTGAGATTTTTTTTCTAATTATTTAGGTTTTCCCCAGCTTTACTGAGATATTATTAGCATATAACATATGCAAGTTTAAGGTGACACACGTATATATTGTGAAATGATAACCACAGTAAGGTTAGTAAATACGGTTAACCACCAAGGCACGCACAGAAGCCTGGCACGCACAGAAGCCAATAATATGGCTCTGGCTTTTGAGGAAAGAAAGAACTTTATTGTGAGGTCAGGAGGCAAGGCTCTCAAACTGGTCTCCTCGATCCAAGGTCCTGGGCAAAATTTAAGGAGTTAGGGGAATTTCAAACTTAGAAGCTGATTGGCTAGTCTCAAATCAGTTCATATAAGCTACTCATGCTTCTGGAAGCCAAATTTTCCTTAATGATGGACTCCTCACTTCGTAAAGTGCTCTGGTGGCAACATCTCTGATCTTTGAGTGCTGCGGACTGAAGATTCTCGGTTCCAGGGTCATCCTGGAGACATGGGTGCTGGTCTTGAACATCTGCAGTGCTGTCTCTGTAAGATAACTCATTTGTTTGATCAATCAACCTATTGGAGGGAGCAAAACCAGTTGAAGCCAGTCAATGTTTTACATTCTGTTTCAATTCCCCCCTTTATCTTTGTACATTCTTCAATTTTGAGGGAAATAGGGTGCTGACCACTATAGCTGACAATAAGTAGTAAAAGGATTAATCCTAAAATATGACTCCTAATTTTTATAGCTCTTCAAAATAAGACCTTATTTCTTTGAGAATCCATGAAAATGTGTTATTTTTAAACATTGTTAGTGGCTGAATTTGAATTATATAGGCCTGATCCAGACTCTTGGGTGAAAGCCATCTACTTTAAAGATGTCCATGTCTTCTCATCCTGGCCAGGTGGAGTCTTGGCTGTCCTGTTTATTTTTGAAAAGTAATTTAGGGTCAGTGAAGGGTTTACAACTGTAATCAGGGGCTGAGAAATTGGTAATCGGTTTCCCTCTGGTGTTATTAAGATGGTGGGTCCTCCTACTTCCTTCTGTCCGTGGAGAGTACGCCTGTTTGGGAATTGTCCATCCACTTAGCTTGCAGTTGATCCTCAGGGAGTTGATTCTTTCCAAGTTTTGAGGAGGGCCCAATCCTCTGGGCTTATGCAGTGCAGGGGAATGTCTGTGGGAAACATTAATCTACTAGAAGCATATTTATGCATAGCAGATAAAGTAACACCTGGAGACCATCCGTACTTTATAGTATCTAATTCTTTTACAATGCAATATGATCAGCTTCAAGACTGCAATAGTACTTAATCTTAAAGAGGGGTCCTTCCATATAGCATTTCATAAGGGCTCAACTGCAGCTTGCTTCTAGGGACTATTCTCACGCTAAGCAGGGCAACTGATAAGACCTTATCCCAAGTTTAGTTGGTTTCTTTTTTAAGGTATGACTCATCTTTTCAGTCTTCCCCATAGACTGGGGTCTCCATGAAGCACATAACTTCCATTGCATTCCAAGGCCCCAGACACCCCTTGAGTTGCCTTGGTTATGAAAGCTTCTCTGTCGTCACTTTGAATTGAAAGAGACAACCCCAAATGAGAGACAATTTCTTTCAGTAAAGCTGTTGTTACCTTGGAGGCCTTCTCTGTCTGGCATGGAAAAGCTTCAACGCATCCTGTGAAGGTGTCCACAAGTACCAGGAAGTAGCTATAATTTCCCACGGCTCTTGGCTTAACAGTAAAGTCTGTCTGTCAACCATCTCCTGGTTCTGTCCCTCAGGTTTACACCCTTTTCATTTTTGGGGTTGTCCAGTTCTAGGATTGTTTCTGGCACAGACCAGGCAATGCTCAGGTGTAAGCATTAGTCCCTGTTCATTGTAAATTCAGCCTTCTTTTGTTGTTTGCTATTGATCACCAACTAACTCTCAAGAGTCAGCCTGAAATCCCCATCTGTCTGATCTCTCTAGATCTTTTTGCGAATACTGAGGCATCAACAGGGATGGGTCCACCTCAGAATGAGTGCTAGGGCCTTCGGATCCGGGTTTTTGGCCTGGCTGCCTGAACAGCCATATTTTTTCCCTTAGTTATATAACTATCAGTCTTTTGGTGGTCCAGGCAATGTACTATGGCTTCCTTTTCTGGCATCATAACAGCGTCTAATAAAGCCAGTTTCTCCTGTGCATGTTTAATTTCTTTTCCTCCTGGTGTTAGTAGACCTCTCTTTTTCCATATGGCCCCACGTGCATGTACGACAGAGAAGCCATTCTTAGAGAATCAGTATAAATGCTTGCCTTTTTCTTAGCTCTAATGTGCAGGGCTCTCACAAGGGCTATGAGCTCTGCCTTCTAGGCAGACGTACCTGGAGAAAGGGCTTCTGCTTCTGGACTTCCTGGTGAGTTACTATTACATACCCAGCCTTCTGAACTCACTGACCAATGAAGCTGCACCCGTCCATAAACATTTCCATATTTGTATTTTCTAAAGGCTGATCAGTCAGGGTGGGTCTGCTAGAATAGACTTCTTCAATTATCTGTATGGTACAGAATGCATTATGGTACTCCACAGTCCAGCTTAATGGCTCACTGTCATTTCCTTTAAGAGCCTCATATAGGGGTTTGGCCATGAGTCTAAAGTAAGGAATCCAAATACAACAAAACTCAGCCACTCCTAAGAATCCTCACAATTGCCTTCTGGTAGTTGGTACAGTCACCCTAGTTAATGCTTCCCTTTGATCCAGCAATAAGTTTCTTTGTCCTTTTGATAATTCAAATCCTAGATATTTTACAGTTTATTGAGAAATATATGCTTGGAGACTTTATTGCCCTGGTCTGCCAGAAAGTTTAAAGTGAAGGTTGTATTTTGGTCTGAAGCTTCCTTAGTTTTCCTAGCAATTAGTATATGTTCTACTTATTGGAGTAAGGCTCCTCATTTAATTGGAGACACCTTAGGTTCTTGGCTAAGGCTTACCTGAAGGTGGTGGGGGCATTCTTAAATCCTCGTGGGAGAACAACATCTAGCAATATTGTTGCTTTATATTAGTCAAACTAGCAGAAGTCTCCAGATAAAGTTGTAAGCAAAGTATAAGGATCTGGCAGCAATGGATGTATATCCTCTACAATTTGGTTAATGGCTCTCAAATCCTGTACAAAATTATAATCTCCAGTCCCGGGTTTTTGTATTGGCAGAATGGAGTGTTATATGGGTACTGACAAAGTTGGATTAATTGGTATTTAAGAAGGGTGGTTATCAGAGGCTTTGTATATGCCTCTCTAAAGGATGTTGCTTTAAATCTGGAGCCTTAGCACCTGGACAGAGTTTGGCTACTATTGGTTCAGACATCTTGGTTCTTCTTGGCCTTCTATCAGCACGAACATTCACTCTTACCTTCTGTAGAACTTCTTCAGGAACTTCTCATTGAGGCTTGTCTTCCAATTGTAATAGTGCAGCTTGGAGTGCATAGGCTTGGTCTGGGAGTTCTTTAATGTTGACTATCTTTGGTGAGAAAGTCGTTTAATTCTGCAGGTGGATCTTTCCCCAACAAGGGAATAGGGTATTCAGGCATACACAGAAAGCTGTGCTTTATAGATCAGAGACAGAAAAGGGGGAGTACCTAAACAAATCCCCTGGGTTGAGGCATAAGAGAGAAAGCAAGAACTTTAGCATTTAGGAAGCAATTTCATCTCCTAGTTTGGTTTCTGGAGAGAAGCAAGAAAATACAGTAGTGACTATCCACAACTTGGCTGTAAGAATTCCCTGGAGAAGCCACTAAGGAGAATGGACAGTCTCAAAGATAACCAGCTTGGATTTGAGGGTTTACTTAGGGAACACTGAAAAGCTTTCCATTAGAGATGATTGTCAAGAACTATAGCCTAAAAGTCATGCATGCCAAGCAATCTGTCCCAGCAGTCCCAAGACTGAAGCCAATTCGGTTAGAGGCTCCTAGCAGTTTTCCCCCATGGGCTGAAGGCAGCTTGCCTAGTGCAGAGGGGCCTATGAACGTCCATGCTCTCACTCACCACCTGGGAAACACACCCAATGAGGAGGAGGGTGGATGAGGTGACTGTATGACCTTGAAGGAAGTAAAGTGAGGAGGCTGTTTGAGACTCAGAGCTGAATCTGAAAGAGGAATTCAGGAGCATACAGGTTGACATACCTAAGCCCTCACTTCCCTTCTGAGCATGTTGGAGTTTAATCTTCCTGGTAGCTGACCAAAACATTTTACCTCCCCAGCAGAGGTCACAAACAAGCTAATCTAGATGTCGGAGCAATTTCCAGGTAGAATACATTCAGCCCAAGGCCTCATATAGGCCATGGCCTTTAGCACCACCACCAATGTTTGTTCCTCCGGGCAAACTTTCCTTTTTAACTCTCTCTCTCTCCCTCTCTCTCTCTCTCTCTCTCTCTCTCTCTCTATATATATATATATATATATAAAAAATATATATACACATATATATACATACATATATATATACATACATACACACACACACACACATATATATATATACACACATACATACATATATATATGTATATTTAAAAGCATTTCAGTGCTAACTGCATGCTAGTTTGTCTCATATAAAAGAGGGTTAAATTTCTCAGTAAGGGAAACCCAAAATGCATTCAACTGTATAAAATTCCTTTAACCCAGGCACGGGGTATGTTCTTCAGGGGTGGAGAAATTTCCTGCTTTACACACCCTCATTTTTCCTTTGCCCTCTCACCCCAACAAGGTAATCAGGGCTGGTTCACTAAGAATACACACCTGTATCAATACCTCCAGGCAATCATCTTAGGCACGAGTAAAAAACCCCATCACCTCCACAAGGCAAAGTTTCTAGTCAGGGAGCAATGTCTTTTACCTCCTGAGTCAGAGGACTCTCATTCATATCAGGTTTATTTTAGTTATTTATTTTATAAAGAATTAGGAACAGGAAAGCCATGGTACATACTGACCAGTGGTAAGCATTTAATGTATTTATAAATTTATTTATGTATTTTTGGCTGCATTGGATCTTCATTGCTGCGCGTGGGCTTTCTCTAATTGCGGCGAGCGGGGGCTACTCTGTTGCGGTGCGCAGGCTTCTCATTGAGGTGGCTTCTCTTGTTGTGGACCATGGGCTCTAGGTGCACGGGCTTTAGTAGTTGTGGCATGTGGACTCAGTAGTTGTGGCTCTCGAGCTCTAGAGCACAGGTTCAGTGGTTGTGGCCACAGGCTTGGTTGCTCCGCGGCATGGGGTATCTTCCCCAGGGCTCGAACCCGTGTCCCCTGCCGTGGAAGTGCTTTCCCTTTTACCAGCACCGGGACTCTTGCTCCACAGCGCGCAAGTGCTGAAGCAAAGGGGGTCCAGGTGGGTTCTCGGCTCCTGTTCAAGCTGTCTCCAATGTGCTGCCTGTGCAGGTGCCAGCAGTTGTTTCCCTTGCTCTGCTCAGATGCAGCCTCAGGTGCAAGTCCCCTTTGTCCCTCACAGCCAATCACTGACCCTAGCCTCTGCCACCCGTGCTCTACTGCTTGTTGTGGAGCTGCAACAAAGGGCAAGTGGGTATATATGGACTCTCGGTGTATATCAGGTCGTGAGTGTGATGGAGCAGCTGCCATCTGAGTTCTGAGCGGCTTCTGAGAAACTGCTTGAGTAAGTGCCAACAACGGCCATCATCACCCCAAGCAGGCTCTGTCCTGAAATCAGGTTGCCTCTGCAGCCCAGAGTTTTCTTCCCAGTCTTGACAGCCCTAGATCCAGTGCCATGCTGTGACATGGAGTGAGTGGTGCTAGAGTGCTCACTCAGCTTGGGCTGGGGCACTCACTCAGGCGAGCCTGAGAAACTTCTATTCACCCCCTCTGCCCCACCAGCGGTCAAGCCGCTGTGAGTGTGATCCTCACCAGTGGAGTCCAGGCTTCCCGCAGCTATCCTCTCAGTCCCTGCAGTCCTCCAACCAGCCAAGGGGGTCATCTTCCCTGTGTAGGACCCCAAGACTCAAGGAACTAATCTTTGGCATTCACCACTCATTCCCCAGGGTGGGTCTGTGCCTGTATGTTCTCCCTTTTCCTCTGAGTCCCCTCCCAAGGGCACAGGTCCTGATCTGATTGCTTTCATGTGGATCTTTCTCACAGTCTTGGCTGTACAAAAGTCTTTCTGTCAGTTTCCAGTTAGTCTTCAGTGAGAATTGTTCCTTTTTTTTTTAACATCTTTATTGGGGTATAATTGCTTTATAGTGTGTGTTAGTTTCTGCTTTACAACAAAGTGAATCAGCTATACGTACACATTATGTTCCCATATCTCTTCCCTCCTGTGTCTCCCCCCCTGCCCCCCTCCCCATCCCACCCCTCCAGGTGGCCACAAAGCATCGAGCTGACATCCCCGTGCCATGTGGCTGCTTCCCACCAGCCACCCACCCCACGCTTGGCAGTGCATACACGTCCACATACATGGATGCATTTTTTAAGTGTTTGTTGGGGAAGGTGAGTTCCATGCCCTCCTACTCCACCATCTTGATGAATCCCCTCATCATGCTGTACATTAAATCCCCAGAACTTATTTATCTTATAGCTGGAAGTTTGTACCCTTTGACAAACATCCCATTTCTCCCACCTCCAAGCCTCTGGCAACCACCATTCTACTACCGGTTTCTTTGAGTTTAGATTTTTTAGATTCCACATGTGAGAACATACAGTATTTGTCTTTCTCTGTCTGAATTATGTCACTTAGCATAATGCCCTCAAGGTCCATCCCTATTACTGCATATGGCAGGATTTCCTTCTTTTTTATTGGCTGAATAATATTCCATTGGGTATGTGTATGTATACATATCACATTTTCTTTATCCGTTCATCTGTTGATAGACATTTAGGTTGTTCCCATGTCATCATGGCTATTGAGAATAATGCCGCAATGAACTGGGGGTGCAGATATCTCTCTGAGATAGTGATTTCATTTCCTTCAGATATACACCCAGAAGTGGGATTGCTGGATCATACAGTAGTTCTATTTTTAACTTTTTGGGGAACCTCCATACTGTTTTCCAATGTACCAGCATTGCCACCAACAATGCACAAGGGTCTCCTTTTCTCTACAGCCTCACTAACACTAGATATCTCTTATCTTTATGATAATAGCCATACTAACAGGTGTGAGATGATGTCTCATTGTGGCTTTAATTTGCATATCCTTGATGATTAGTGAAATTGAGCATCTTTTCATGTATCTGTTGGTCGTTGGTATATCTCCTTTGGAAAAATGTCTATTCGGTTCCTCTGACCATTCTTAAATTGGATTGGTTTTTTGCCATTGAGTTGTATGAGCTTCTTATATATTTTGGACATTAACCCCTCATCAGTTAAATGGTTTGCAAATATTTTCTTCCATTCTGTAGGCTGCCTTTTTATTTTGCTGATTGTTTCTTTTGCTGTACTGAAGTTTTTTTAGTTTGCTGTAATCCCACTTGTTTATTTTTGCTTTTGTTACTTATGCTTTTGGTGTCACACCCAAAAAATTGTTGCCAAGACCAAAATCGAGGAGATTTTTAGCTATGTTTTCTTCTATAGTTTTACAGTTTCTGACCTTACATTTAAGTCACTTATCCATTTCAAGTTAATTTTGGTGAGTGACGCAATATATGGGTCCAATTTCATTTTCTGCATGTGGTTATCCAGTTTTCCCAGCACCATTTATTAAAGAGACTATCCTTTCCCCCACTGAGTCTTCTTAGCTCCATTGTCAAATATTAGTTAACTGTATATGTGTATGTTTATTTCTGGGCTCTTGATTCTGTTCCATTGATCTATGTGTCTATTTTCATGCCAGCATCATACTGTTTTGATTACTATAGGTTTGTAATAAAGTTTGAAATCAAAAGTGTGATGCCTCCAGCTTTGTTCTTCTTTTTCAAGATGGTTTTGGCTATTTGGGGTCTTCTGTGGTTTCATATGAATTTTTTTCCTATTTCTATTAAAAATGTCATTGGAATTTTGATAGGGATTGCACTGAATCTATTAATGGCTTTGGGTAGTATGGACATTTTAACAATATTAATTCCTCTGATCCATGAATATAGGACATTTTTCCATTTACTTGTGTCTTTAATTTCTTTCATCAGTGACTTATAGTTTTCAGTGTACAAATCTTTCCCCTGCTTGGTTAAATTTATTCCTATGTATTTTATTAGTTTTTATGCTATTGTGAATCTAATTATTTAACTTATCAATTTTTCATGTGTCTCTCCTAGAATGTATGCTTCTTGAGGGTAGGGTATTACTCAAAGTAAGGACCACTTCAGCAAAACTGTAGGCTCAAAAGACATTTGTTTGATTAACAAATTGGTTTAAATCACTGATAACTGTGAATATAATAATAGTTTCTGTACGAGTAACTATTTTAAGCACTTTATACATATGTTGACTACTTTATCTTCTATCTTACAGCTGGAGGCTCAGCAATGTAGTCACTGTGATCAAAGAGCAGTCTTTGATCCGCTGGTGAAGGCCATCCATCCTCTTTCAGTTTTCAAAGGGGTATACATGGAACATCAAGCAAATACTCAAATCAACCCTAACAAATAATAGTGTGACAAATATCCCAGCCAAACTTCCTACACATTTCTGTGTCACAATATGTAAGACATCTAGCTGTGCCAGATGATTCATTCAGGGATGCTAGAATGAATACTTCTGGCTCATTCTCCAAACAGCTCTACTTTTAGGGCCTGATAAAATCTGTTGCCCATCCCCTCCACTCCCTTTACCACCACCTTTCCCCTGCTGGACTCCCAAAATGTGTTCAGCCAATTTTACATCATTAGGTAGGAAACTGGAGACTTTCTTTCTGAAGAAACCAACCCACTCAAAAGAAAAGACTTCAGAAATGATTTTGAGAGTATCCTGGTGAGACAGCTAGGCCCCATATCCTATCACCCTGTGGCAAGGTCTACAAATTGGCCAACCATGTCTAGAAACAGAGCTGCCAACAATGTATTCTTTAAAAATGAACTACCAGAAACCGCCAGGCAATGAAGGGAAGGTGTAACATAAAAGGCAGAAACTGAACAAACAGGAAAAGGAAATACAGAGGAAGCAAAAATAAGGAAGGAACAAAAGGGAACTCTAAAACATTTAAATTAATTTTGTTAGGCAAAAACAGGTGCTGCAACATCTAAAAGAAGGTAACAACATTCATAAAACAAGCAAAGGATGTTTAACTGCGAAAAAAAAAAAAAAAAGAAAATTAAAAATACAATGCAGTGATGAAGGAAAAAAAAAATACAGTGCAGAAGTAAACCTTTCAACATGTAGGGGAAGCAAAGTTTTTCCTCCCTTCTCTTAGTGCTGGGCCTGAGAACTAAGTTGACATAGACAGGTTAATAGGAGAAAAGCATACAAATTTTATTTTTACATGTACATGGAAGCCTTCACAGGAAAATAAAGACCCAAGAGTGGTTAGTTGTAAGTGCTTACATACTAGGTTGAACAAAGATAGTTATTATGAAAAAAAGTAACTAAAATATATAAAGAGGCTAAAGGAAGATAAGGGTTATCTTAACAAGGTTTATTTGTATAGATTCTTCTCGGCCTCTACTCTCAGTCTCTGGTTATAAAAATGTTCTCTTCCTCCAGATTCAGGGAGCATATCATTCACATGGGAGTTTTATCCCCTCTTTTTAAGAAGAAAAGGGGAGGTAGAGAGCCTTTCTTGCACCTGTTGTTTTTCAAGTGCCTTCAACTCAAAAAGTCAATATGCCAAATGGGCATATTTTGGAGTGGCATTTTCTGACCCTTTTCAAGTGGAAGTATTAAAAAATAAAATAGAAAGTAAAAATAAAATACATACCCGGTCCGGGAAGATCCCACATGCCGCAGAGCGGCTGGGCCCGTGAGCCATGGCCGCTGAGCCTGTGCGTCCGGAGCCTGTGCTCCGCAACGGGAGAGGCCACAACAGTGAGAGGCCCGCATACCGCAAAAAAAATAAATAAATAAAATAAAATACATAAATATTAGAATTGGGGAAATTTTTTTATTTATTGAATCAATCCAGGAACTCCAGCATCTAAATAATAACAGTTCCAGAAATAAAGAGTAGAGAAAACAGATGACAGGAAATTGCCATAGGATAAAATGAGAGTATTTTCCAGAATTGAAAGGCATATATTTCTAAATTTAAGGGACCCACTGATAAATACCACATTGAAGCACATGATGTAAAATTTATGAATGACAAGGATTCAAAATATAAATTAAAAAATTATAAAACAATTTTGTAACTATGTATGATAATGGATGTTAACTAGATTTATTGTGGTGATCATTTCACAATATATATAAATCATTATGCTGTATACCTGAAACTAATATATTATATGTCAGTTATACCTCAGTGAAACTAAGCAAAAAATAAATAAAGATACCTGCCATGAACCCTTTCTCAGGAAACTACTGAAGGATGTGCTTCTTCAAAATAGAGGAGTACATCCGGAAAAAGATGTGCACTGAAGGAAACAGAAAGCACCAGGCAGGAGAGAGGTACACAGCCTCTAACGGAGTTTGAGGAAAGAAAGTCCTAGGAAGACATTTGTGCTGCCAGCTTTGGAGCAGCCAGTCCCAGTTAGAGCAGGAATACCAGAAGAAACAGCTTAGAGTTGAAAGTGGTTGCCTCTGAGTAGCAGGAATTGGGAGTTTTTCATTATAAGTACTATTTTTATTTTTAAATTATGTCCAGTTGTTACTTTAATAATGATTAAATTTAAATTGTAATGGGTAAACAGAAGCAGAGTAGTCTGGAAAGAGGTTTGCCAATTCTCTCCAGGTCTCCCTGGGTAACATTCCTCACCATGTGAAATGTACAAACTTCAGCTTCTAGTGTCCGACTTTACAGGCTCAAAATTTCATTTCACCTGCACTTTTTATGCAGGTTCATCTTTGGGAGGAGTGAAACTCAATCACACTCATGAGATGAGGTATAACAATTCAGGATGAGACTCACTGCACTGGTGGCCAGGATGCCTATGTCTGCAAAAATGGTGTATTCTTTTTCTATGGTAAAGCAACATGGTTAGGTAAATGAGAATCACTGGTTCACACTGAGAAATGACAGAGAAGTTCCAGAGCCCATGTGCTCGCCACAAGATCTCCCTCTAGAGAGACCTACCTATGAAATTACACAGTTAGAACGTTGCTTGGAATCAAAGCTAAACAAATTCAGTGACCTCATCCTAAACTGTTATGACGATTTTGCAAAGACAATATTATTATCCACTGCCTTGAATATTCAGAATATTCTCTTATTCTAAGAATGAGAAACTGACGCTCAGAAAATTAAATAGTTTGCCTAAGGTCACACAGCTAGCTAGGATTTCATTATAGGTTTGTCTGATTCATAATATTTCTGTTGTGCCTCACTACCTTCCCAAAATAAATAAGGAAATGGGTGATACAAGGACTAACTCTTCTTACCTAAGCATTTTTCCATGAACAGGCCTTTAACAAAACCCATCTTCTAAATATGGAGGGTTAAAAATGAAAGAAAACAAAAGGGAATAATATTTAATGAATGCCTACTATATAAGGTTCTGTGCTAACAATTTTTAAATTTTTATTTACCTATTTTATTTTTTTATTATTTTTAACATCTTTTACCTATTTTAAAAATAGCTTATTTAATGCATTTATGAGTCTCACCACCTTTTACATGCTGTTGTTTATTACACATAAACAGCAGTTATTGTGTATTATTAAACCAGACTTGGAAATTTGCATTGCCATATTTTGGAAATTTTGTTGGCATTTTTACTTCTATGAAGTCAATTGCACTAAAAACATGTCCAAAAGATCCAATGCATCTCCAATGAGAAATGGCCACAGTCATTTCAGAAAATGAAAATGGAAGTAATAACATATCATATTCTGTTACCACCACTGCTCTAAAACCAGATGTTAATGAGCCCAACTCTATAATCTGCCTGAACATTTATAGACCTCGGGAGGGGAACTCTATAGCTTTAGGTTAGAAGCAGCAGCAGAGAGCGTCTCTCACTAGTGCAAGACCAGTGCTGGGTATGGCTGCTCTGTGGGTGGGCTCTTCAACTGTGGCACTTGCAGGGGGCACCGCCGGGACAGGAATAGGGCTGGCCAAATTTGCCACTAGATATTAAGAGGTATGTGAAAGCCATCAACTTTTCCCCATTTCACTGTGAAGAAATGGAAAAAGTACAGTAGCCAGCTACCACACTGTCAGTACAGAAAAGTAGCATTACCAACAGTTATAATTTTTCTTGTGGAAATTCAACTGTATACCTTGGGAAGGTGGGCAAAAGGTAGCAGGAAAGACAGAAAAATAACAATTAAGATGGAGCCAGAAATCCCACTTGCCATCTCTCTCAAAATGCTGAGTGTATATACCAAGATGAGTAAAAGTAGGAGACGTGAATCTGTTCTCTCAGTTTATCTCAGCTCCTCTGAGCTTTGCATAGTGTGAGAATCAGATGCACTAAATAGAATTCTGCTGCGCAGACACCAAAGATAGTTTTCTTATAACGTGGCCCCTAAACAGAAGCAAACTCCTTCATCTGGTGCTCAAGGGAAGATAAAGCAATGTGTTCCAAAGCTGGAGGAAAAACTGGCTCGGCCAAGCTCAGCTGCAAGACGGTTTGGTGGCCTCCAGCTGGCATCACCCTAAAGGAGTTTTGGTAGAAACTCTGACTAATCGGTAGTTTTTCCTTTCTTGCCAACTTGAGAACCCAACCTCGACCTAAGATGTAACCTAGCTATACCAGGTTCTAAGCAGCCTCAAGATAGGGCAATCTAAGAGTGCCAGGCTTGTCTAGTAATGGAGAAAGTAAGATTTTGAGATGCTATGAGGACAAAAGCCATGGTGAGGATATTAGCTATTCCAATGTGCACCTAGGACACCATAAATCTGAGGCTCGCTCACTTCAAAGACCAGGAGTTCCGTGTAGTCAACAGATAGCAGGCAAGAGGATAATTCCAAGAAAGGATTCAGATGTAATTCTTATAAAAAATAGGACTAAAGGTGTCATGTGTCTGATGCTAAACTTGGCAGTCATATATATATATATAATTTTTTTTATTTTATTTTTTTTTTTTGCGGTACGCGGGCCTCTCACTGTTGTGGCCTCTCCCGTTGCGGAGCACAGGCTTCGGACGCGCAGGCTCAGCGGTTATGGCTCACGGGCCCAGCCGCTCCGCAGCATGTGGGATGTTCCCGGACCGGGGCACGAACCCGTGTCCCCTGCATCGGCAGGCAGACTCTCAACCACTGCGTCACCAGGGAAGCCTGGCAGTCCTATATTTTAACTTGTGCTATAAATAAATGTGTCTTTCTTATTATCTTAAATATTCCCTAATTGTGTAGTAGTGTGATCTGAGGAGTTTTCAGTTATTTCTGAACCCTTGGTAGTGGGCTACAGTGGCAAGAGAGCTAGTCTAAAACTATACATTTGCTTCCTATAGTTCAAGATGTGTAGTTTATCATTGTTGGAGCCTGTCTTTGTTGTGGGATGCATCTGTTTTACACATCATCTTGGCTGACCAGAAGTAAGTCAAATACTACTCAGGGTCCTTGGGACTGCTCCAGATACTGGTGATTTAATACAAGTGCAAATTCATCAAGCTGGAATGATAAGTATTTTGTTTCATAATATAAAAGACATCCTTATGGTAAAAAAAAAAAAAAAAAGGTACACCTCACTAAACACCTATTAGGATGCCTAAAAAATCCCAACCCTGGCTCATACTAAGTATCATCAGAAGAGTTTCTGCAACTCTTATAACATCGCTCATGGGCATGCAAAATGGTACAGCCAACTCTGTAAAACAGTTTCTAATAAAATTAAACATATACTACTTACCACACAACCCAGCAATTCCACTCATAGGTATCAGCATTTACTCAAGAGAAATGAAAGCTTATATTCACACAAAAACCTGTACATGAATTTTGTAGCACATTATTTATAATTGCCCCAAATCAGAAACAACCCAAATGCCCTTTTAGCAAGTGAATAGACAAACAAACCATGGTACATCCATGTGGTGGAATACTACTCAGCAATAAGAAGGGACGAAATATTGGTACATGCACCAAAAGAAATGAATCTCAAACACATTATGAGTTTAATACTATATTATTCCAATTGTATGACATTCTGGAAAATGCAAGACTTTATGGTGCAGAAACACATCAGTATTGTCAAGGGTTAGGGCTGCAGGAAGGGTTTGACAACAAAGGGACAGCTCAAGGAAACTTTTGGTGTAAGGGCACTGTTCCTGATTGTAGTGTTGGTTATATATGACTATGTATCTATTAGAACTTACTGTACATCAAAAAAAAAGTGAATTAAAAGTAAAAAACTTTTAAATATATGTACAGCTTCACAACAGATTTGTTTTAAATGAAGAGACTGGTAGATTCACCAAGAGGTCAGCAGTCTGAATTTAGGCAAAAAGGTAGGAGAAGTGGTTAGGAGCCGAGGACAAGCAGACCTGAGAAACAATGTAGCAGGCAGGGCACAAGGAAAAGATCATTAGAAGGGAATTCTCCATGATAGCATCTAGGCATGAGTGCAGTCATGAAAAATGGAAGCATTTCTTTACTCGAGAATCAGCTCCAATTTATTTTAAAAAATCATTTCAGAATTGTTCATTGATATCTGTCTCTGGAATGCAGTCATGGAAAGAATTTTCCATGCAACAAATATGTGGAGATAGTGAGAAAAACAACATGTACTTAGAATTGATTTTAAATGAACTTTGCATTTTCTCCAGCATTCCCATACAGTTGTTCCATATGAAAATAATTTTCAACAAAAATACTATATAAACAATATATTCACAGAAATAGGCCAAATAATTAGTAAAAATATGTTTTTCTCCCCTCTCATAGTATGGGTAGTTCTATAATTCACTGGAGGACAACTGTCATACCTAATAAGAGAGGACAAGGAGGAAGTGGATTTCAGATGGAGACAGAATCTGGGAGGCCAGCACAGCTCGGCTCAAGAACACTGAAAGGCAGCTTAGAGATCATCTAAGGATCCCTATCGTTTTACAGATGAGAAAAACTATAGCCCAGAGATATGAAGTGACTTGCCAGAAGCCACAGAATTATTAAATTGTATAACCTAATCTTCAGCCTCCAAGTCCAGTGTTTTTGTTTTGGGTTTTTTTTCCCTACAAAAGTACAGTTTGCTATTCTTTCCAAAGAGGTGGAATAGAGACCAAAATGTACAATTTAAACACTTTATGATATAGTGGGGGGGGATGTATATTTGAAAATTTTATTAAAGTGCAATTCTTTCTAAATAGTGTCCTGTTACTAATAACTATAATTCTGTAATTTTCAGAACTCAGCCAAATGAAATAAAGTCCATTACTAGTTCTCAGACAGGTTGAGTCTCCCTCTCCCAACTCTAGTAGCTGGAAAGTTGCATCAGCACAAACACCAAATCAGAGGCATGGGCTTGGTGTGACATTTACATACAGGAATATACAGCAGGCTCTTCATTTAAATGGATTGCTGTTTGGTTTACTCTAAAAAGGTTTGCCCTCTGACCTCAATCTGTTCAATCACTTGTGCAGCCAAATTTCAGTTCTTGGTATGCATTTATTCATTCTTTTACCAAAAAATAAAGTATATTGTCCCTGGAAAGGGGTTAGACAGAGTCCCAACAAATGGAGTAAGGGATTCAGGCCAGAGATGGCCCTGCCCTGTGGATGCTGACCTCCTGTCTTCATCTTGTGGTTCTTGAGAGACTGTTGAGCAACAAAGGTGAGAGACAGAGAGAGACAGAGAGAGACAGAGACAGAGAGACAGAGAGAGACAGAGAGAGAGACTCAGTCTAAATAAGAACTGATAATGGGTTTTTTTTTCACTTGGTTGAGTACTGAAAAGTACAGTCATTAGTTTCAGGACATTGTTTAGAAAGGTTTGCAATATATAATTTTGGTTCACTGACCAAATGAATGCATTGCAGATCAATACAGATTTTTGTTGTTGTTGTTTATGGACTTTTATACACGGTCCTTGGTCTCTGGAAATCTGCAAGAACAAAGCATCATAAAAGGGCTGCTTACGTAATAGTAAAATAACAGCATTATCTTTCCAGAATTATCCATTAACCATCCTTGAGCGAGCAAAGGAAAGTCCAACTTATTAGATGCTTATCAGAAAAAAATCCTCTACATTCTTTCTAACTCCACACACGTGTGTTACAAAATTACTACTGAAACTCCATCAAATAAACAGCAATAATTTAAAATGATGGATGATGTTGTTTTATGAAATTAATCTTCAATGGTAGATTTAATGGTAGAAGGGGGGAGCTAAAGCTCAGGTTCTGAGACGTCCTTACACATTTGTTTAATTCATATTTTCTGTCTCCCCACAGTGGAATTTAAACTCCACCGAAATAGCATCCTGTCTTGACTGTCTTGCTCACTGCCATATCTCTAGGGTCTGACAATAACTGACCTTTATTTATATAATGAGTGAATCAACCAATTAATAAGGCAGAAATCTTTGATCAAGGGAAACTTCAGGTGTGTTTTAGGTCTCCATAAAAAAGACAATAAGAGTAAAAACTTTTTGAAAAGGTTAACTAAGTACAAATGAAAAATATTTTTGTTACTGTCATTTCAAATTAAGGATATTCACTTTGGAGTATCTGCACCCATCTGCTTTAAGATACTAGTGACAGCTGTCTTGGCCAATAATTTTAATACTCATTACATCACTTCAAGTATTAGTAATTCTATATATGAGATCTCATGACATTTTGACAGAAGGCCACCTACAAAATGTGTCTGAATTATACATGCAAACAACCTGAATTAATATCAAAGGCAAGGAAGATCTTTTTCTCAGAGGGCAAGAAGAGAATTCATACCAGTTTATCAGTTAATACTCTGGCAAAGGCTTTTGCTGGAAGATTTTTAATGTTCTTTTCAGTATTCAATCAAACAACTGTCTGAAGAGGATGTTGTGATTTGGGTAATAATTTCTCAAACACATTTACATCCCTAATTTCGTTTTGAACCGAGTCAATCAACACGCCATTTGGGATGCACCTGGAGGCAACTTGTTTGAGATTTTTTTCTGGAAAGTGAGAACTACTCAACATCCATTTGCACTTGAACTGCCTGTAAATACTTCCCAAAGTCCCTTAGCTGTACGAGGGAGAACAAAGGAAACAGCCACTTTCAGTCAGTGCTTTGTGATTTCTGTATTTCACAAGCTGGAGAATAGAATAGAGGATACACTCAACTCTCTTAGGGGTCACTCTCTGAAATGGAGAGGAAAAGGCTGTTTTTAAATTTTCAAATGCTTTTCCCTTCAGTCCGCTGCAAGTTCCCCTGACAGCCATGTTTGCACGTGGTGTTGCCTTATAAGAGTTTTTCCTGGTTTTTCATTCAAATGGCAAGTGAAAAGTGAGGTAAATATCTTCAGTAATTTATTAAATGGCTCGCTCCCAAATCCTCCTTTTCAATTTTATTACCTTTCTCTTCCTTTACATCTAGTGTTCCTAGACCCTCAGCCTGCACTCATAGCAGAAGCCTGCATTCAAAGGATTTAACTGAGGCTGGACATGAAGGGACTTCTTTAAGCAGGGAGGTGCGGGCTGATCCGTGGTAGGAGTAGGGAAAAATGAAAATAAAACACAGTGCCTGAGCTGCTGTGTTCATACAATTAACTCCTCATCACTCATCATTCCATTCAAGAATCTCTGCAATATGGACCATGCCTACCTTTCCATTTCCCACTACTCACATACGTGAATTTTAATGTCTAGCCAGATTTGTCTTCCATGATTATGCTCTGCACTTATCTCACCCCTGTACTTTTATTCACACTTGTCCCTCCACCTGGATCATACCCAGTCTATCTCAGCCTCCTCCAGTCCTATACATTCTTTAAGAGCCATCTCAAATCTACCATTAACCCTTTATTTCTGGTCCCCCATCTAGACAGAACAAGATAAAAACTGAATTATTTTTTACAGCTGTGTGAGAAAATAATTGGCAAAACTCCTTGAGATGAAAGGTGACGCCCTGGGGCATAAACCCAAGAAACAAAATGATAGTCATCCTGTTCTTCCAAAGAAAGGAAAAAGAAAGGTCTCTAGGAGAAGGCAGGATAAGAGACCTTACAGGGAAACAGCCAGTGAAAATATCTGGTGACTGAGTAGCCAAAAAATTTTTTAAGAATGGAGAAACCAACTTCAGATTAAAGTTGTTTGCAGGGTGTGAAGGTTAGTTTTTGTGTCAACTTGACTAAGTTATAGTACCCCAGTTATATAATCAAACACTAAGCAAGGTGTTGCTGTAAAGGTATTTTGCAAATGTGGGTAACGTCTATAGCCAGTTGACTTTATAGAAAGGAGATTACCTTCAGTAACGCAGGTGGGCTTCACCCTCAGGTGAAGAACTTAAGAGCAAAAACTGAGGTTTCCTGAGGAAGAAATTCTGCCTCCAGACTGCAGCCTTAACTCCTGCCTGCGTTTCCAGCCTGTATATGTATGTATGTATATGCAGGTATTACATATATATTTATGTATTGTATATATATTATATTGTACATATAAACATACATATATAACAAATACATATCATATACATGTGTGTATATACATATATGTGTATGTATATATATATACACACACACAGTTCACCCTCATTATTCATAGATTCTGTAGTTGATAATTTGCCTACCCACTAAAATTTGTTAGTCATCTCAAAACCAATACTTGAGGTGCTTTTGCACTTATTCACGGACATGCACAGAGTAGCAAAAAATCTGAGTTGCCCAGTGTGCACATTCCCACCTGAGGTCAAACAGTCAAATCTCTCTGTCTTCTTGTTTCAGCTCTCATACTGTAAACAAGTTTCCTTTTTTTATATTTAGGGCTACTTTTTTTGTATTTTTATGTTTCTTTGTTGATTTTGCTGTTTAAAACGCCCCCCAGCATAGTACTAAAGTGCTATCTAGTGTTTCTAAGTACAAGAAGGTTGTGAAGTTCCTTAGAGAGAAACATGTGTATTAGATAAGCTTCATTCAGGCACGAGTTACAGTTCTGTTGGCCATGAGTTCGGTGTTAATGACTCATATATATATATATATATATATATATATATGGTGTCCTCGAACAGAAACACACATAAAGTTATGTATTGATCAGTTGATGAAAATGTTGGGACCAGTGACCCCAGGAACTCCCTGTATTTCCTCTAGGACCAATGGTTAAGTATCTGCTAATTCAGTGTTTACAACAACTTAACAGAATACAACTACTGTGGATTGTGATTATATATAATATGCATACATACGTATATCTATATCTATCTCCCACTGGTTCTGTTTCTCTGCAGAACTCTGACTGATGCACATGGCTATTGTCTCAGGTTATAAACTGCCTCCGGTGTTCCCAGGAGAAACTGGTAGCAAGTCGAGGAAGCAAGAGAGAGAATGGGAAGCCAGGCAAGAAGCCATTTCAGATGAAGTCCCCTTCCTCTGTTATTGGCTACAGCCTCTCTGGAAGGACGTAAAGGCCCATGTACTTTCTGTTCGGGTTGGTCCTGTCAATGGATTTCAGTGGCTCAAACATTGTCTTCTGAGGAAGAATAGAGGGCTAAGTCCACAGGAATGAAGCAGCCTCAAGCTGGGAGGACACAGGAAGAAGTGACTAATAGATATCAAGATGGCACCAGAAAGGAGGGAATCACCTTTATCTTTGTAAACCTCATCCCTAGCACCTAACCGAATGCCTGATATATACTAAATGCTAAAAAATATTGAACAAATAAATGATCTATCCTGTTGCATTTCACAAGGATGCACGTGAACAAACAAACAAGGCAGAAAATCAACCATTCTCGGGAGTTCTTTTTTGATGCTTCTCTAGAGTACAGCTGTTGAAAAATATTTGTGAAAGGGAAGAGTTTTAAAAATAGCTTCATGGTTATTTGACAGATAATTCCTTTTATAGAACTAGATGATAAAATTAAAGTTATTAGTGTCTTGCCACAAAATTTTGAGAGCTTATCCTAGCAATAAATCAGGGAAGAAGTCTTAAAACAAGAATCACAAAACATACGTTGCTAAACCAGGAAACTCTCTCTCTCTCCTCCCCACTCTTTCTCCAACATACACACATGAAAGGTTACTATTTCCATAAAAAATATTCCATACTCACCATAAAATTCAAATTTAATAAATAAATCAATATCAGGACAATCTGATATTAAGTGATATTAAGAATAGTTTTCTACAGTGTCCACAAAGTGAGGAATAATATTTGTACGTAAAATGTGAGAAAAGATTTTTAGGGATAAAGTTTACAATGGTATCTGCCTTTTGCAAGAATCATAACAACATTATATAACTTCCAGAGCTGATTCTTTAAAATGCTGTGAATACATTTTGTACCAGGCAAGGACTGGATTACTCCATCAGGCAGCTGAGATATTGCTCAACTGTCAGGGATAGGTCCCTATTACCAGCACAATCAAGTCCCAACTCCTTAGCATAGCATGTAAGATCTTTTTACCAGCGGTCCCCAACCTGTCTCTCCAGCCATATTTCATGCCCCTCCCCCTTCAACAGAGCTTACAATGGGTCCACCCAAATTATTCATACTTCCTCCAGTGGAACGGGCCATGCTCTGGTCCTGGTTCTTCTGTCAAGCATAGCCTTGTTCCCTATGGTAAACTCTTACTCATCCTTACCTTAAGGAACCAGCTCACATAAGCTATGAAGCAACCCCTGATCCTCTTACACCAAGGCAGGTAAGTCAAGCTTACCTCTGTGCTCCCAGAGTTTTTCACATACCCCACGTGATGGAACTTTTATCATACTGTATTTCAATTGTGCAGTGTGTAAGCTCCTTAAGGAGAATAACTACATTTTATTTATTATCTTTGTTCCCACATGCTCTGGCACATAGCAAGTTTTCAGTAAATCATGGACAACCTTTCTATTTTAGGAAAAGTGATGATATGAAATCTTTGGACAAATGTATATAGCAGGTGAATTATTTGTTATTTTAAGGATATTTAAGAGCATTGTAGAACAAACAAAACATCAAAAAAGTCTTTCCCAAAAGGGAATAAGCACTAATGGATAAACCCAAAAAAGAGTGGATAATGATATAATAAAATGTTTATGTAGGTATTTAAATATGTTAAAGGTTTTCTCAAAATGGGAATCTGGAATGAAGGCTTAACCTGAGACTTGGATAAGAAATTACTTCCTAGAATTGAGCAGATGTTACAGCATAGAACCAGTGTCCAGGAATGGAAAGAAGCATAACCTGACCTACATTCTATCTGAAGAAAATTGTGGGGGGATGGGGGGATTCTAGTCAAGTGGGCAATTCCATGGGAGTCTCAACATGAGATACAGGATGGGTGTTGTAGTAGATAGGAGGAGCCTAGACACGGGTAGTCTGGAGCAGGTAATATTCAGAGGTCTAGTCAGGCAGGTAGTTGATGGGTATCAGGAAGTTCCGGAAACAGGATACAGAGTCCCAGACCTGAGGCTTGAATTCAAGGGTAGAATTCCACGCCCTCACAAAGACTGACAATTCCACGCCCTCACAAAGACTGACAATGAAGTCATAGTGAAACAGGAGTAACAAACAGGCTATCAAAACAGAAATTCAGGCAAAAGTGAGAAGACAGGAATACAGAGTCTGGAATTAGGGTACAAGATGGAGGGTTGATCAAAGCACAAGCCTAGGACTTCCCTGGTGGCCACCATCACCTTGATACCAAAACCAGACAAGGATGTCACAAAGAAAGAAAACTACAGGCCAATACCACTGATGAACATAGATGCAAAAATCCTAAACAAAATACTAGCAAACAGAATGCAACATCACATTAGAAGGATCATACACCATGATCAAGTGGGGTTTATTCCAGGAATGCAAGGATCCTTCAATATACGCAAAACAATCAATGTGATAAACCATATTAACAAATTGAAGGAGAAAAAACATATGATCATCTCAATAGATTCAGAAAGAGCTTTTGACAACATTCAACACCCATTTATGATAAAAACCCTGCAGAAAGTAGGCATAGAGGAAACTTTCCTCAACATAATAAAGGCCATATATGACAAACCCACAGCCAACATCGTCCTCAATGGTGAAAAACTGAAAGCATTTCCACTAAGATCAGGAACAAGACAAGGTTGCCCACTCTCACCACTCTTATTCAACATAGTTTTGGAAGTTTTAGCCACAGCAATCAGAGAAGAAACGGAAATAAAAGGAATCCAAATCGGAAAAGAAGAAGTAAAGCTGTCACTGTTTGCAGATGACATGATACTATACATAGAGAATCCTAAAGATACTACCAGAAAACTACTAGAGCTAATCAATGAATTTGGTAAAGTAGCAGGATACAAAATTAATGCGCAGAAATCTCTGGCATTCCTATACACTAATGATAAAAAATCTGAAAGTGAAATCAAGAAAACACTCCCATTAACCACTGCAATAAAAAGAATAAAATATCTAGGAATAAACCTACCTAAGGAGACAAAAGACCTGTATGCAGAAAATTATAAGACACTGATGAAAGAAATTAAAGATGATACAAATAGATGGAGAGATATACCATGTTCTTGGATTGGAAGAATCAACATTGTGAAAACGACTCTACTACCCAAAGCAATCTACAGATTCAATGCAATCCCTATCAAACTACCACTGGCATTTTTCACAGAACTAGAACAAAAAATTTCACAATTTGTATGGAAACACAAAAGACCCCGAGTAGCCAAAGCAATCTTGAGAACGAAAAATGGAGCTGGAGGAATCAGGCTCCCTGATTTCAGACTATACTAAAAAGCTATAGTAATCAAGACCGTATGGTACTGGCACAAAAACAGAAAGATAGATCAATGGAACAGGATAAAAAGCCCAGAGATAAACCCATGCACATATGGTCACCTTATCTTTGATAAAGGAGCCAGGAATGTACAGTGGAGAAAGGACAGCCTCTTCAATAAGTGGTGCTGGGAAAACTGGACAGCTACGTGTAAAAGTATGAGATTAGATCACTCCCTAACACCATACACAAAAATAAGCTCAAAATGGATTAAAGACCTAAATGTAAGGCCGGAAACTATCAAACTCTTAGAGGAAAACACAGACAGAACACTCTATGACATAAATCACAGCAAGATCCTCTCTGACCCACCTCCCAGAGAAATGGAAATAAAAACAAAAATAAATAAATAGGACCTAATGAAACTTCAAAGCTTTTGCACAGCAAAGAAAACCATAAACAAGACGAAAAGACAACCCTCAGAATGGGAGAAAATATTTGCAAATGAAGCACTGACAAAGGATTAATCTCCAAAATTTATAAGCAGCTCATGCAGCTCAATAACAAAAAAACAAACAACCCAATCCAAAAATGGGCAGAAGACCTAGATAGACATTTCTCCAAAGAAGACATACAGATTGCCAACAAACACATGAAAGAATGCTCAATTTCATTAATCATTAGAGAAATGCAAATCAAAACTACAATGAGATATCATCTCACACCAGTCAGAATGGCCATCATCAAAAAATCTAGAAACAATAAATGCTGGAGAGGGTGTGGAGGAAAGGGAACCCTCTTGCACTGTTGGTGGTAATGTAAATTGATACAGCCACTGTGGAGAACAATATGGAGTTTCCTTAAAAAAACTACAAATAGAACTAACCATATGACCCTGCAATCCCACTACTGGGCATATACCCTGAGAAAACCAGAATTCAAAAAGAGTCATGTACCAAAATGTTCACTGCAGCTCTATTTACAATAGCCCGGAGATGGAAACAACCTAAGTGTCCATCATTGGATGAATGGATAAAGAAGATGTGGCACATATATACAATGGAATATTACTCAGCCATAAAAAGAAACGAAATTGAGCTATTTGTAATGAGGTGGATAGACCTAGAGTCTGTCATACAGAGTGAAGTAAGTCAGAAAGAGAAAGACAAATACCATATGCTAACACATATATATGGAATTTAAGGGAAAAAAATTGTCATGAAGAACCTAGGGGTAAGACAGGAATAAAGACACAGACCCACCAGAGCATGGACTTGAGGATACAGGGAGGGGGAAGGGTAAGCTGGGACAAAGTGAGAGAGTGGCATGGACATATATACACTACCAAACGTAAGGTAGATAGCTAGTGGGAAGCAGCCGCATAGCACAGGGAGATCAGCTCGGTGCTTTGTGACCGCCTGGAGGCGTGGGATAGGGAGGGTGGGAGGGAGGGAGACGCAAGAGGGAAGAGATATGGGAACATATGTATATGTATAACTGATTCACTTTGTTATAAAGCAGAAACTAACACATGATTGTAAAGCAATTATACTCCTATAAAGATTAAAAAAAAAATGGCCACACGCAGCAACAAAGACACAACACAGCCAAAAAAAAGAAAAAAAATGCACAAAGCACAAGCCTAAATATGATCACCAAGTTAGGGCACAGTGTCAATCTGGAAATGGCAGCAGAATTAGTGAGATGCTTAATCACTGGAACACCTCAGCAAGGGCTTCTGGAGTTCCCCCAGTCAAGAATAAGATTGGACCCAGCCAGACTAAACATGCCTTGAGGAATCAAGAATTTAGGTTAGGGAAGAGACAGGAGACAGGGAGACAGAAATCTCAGGGTAAGTTTTAAAGGAAGGTAGTAAGGACACTTTCAGGGAAGGCTGGTTGCTCTCTTCAATATGTTAACGGATATTTGAAGTATGCAAATGTCAGCAAAGATGATTTGTGACTCTTGATGAGGACAGCAGGAAGGAAAGAGGGTCCAGCCTACTTGATGACACCAAGGGCTTGAAGAGCAAAGAGGCTTTGAGTTGTTAGGAAGTGGAAGGGAGAAAGATGTCCCTCACAGAAAAGACTAGTTGATCCATAGTTAAGCAGCTCTGAAATGAAACATCAAAGATTCTCAAAGACAGAAAAGGGAAGAGGAGATGAAAAGAAATCAAGGGCAGAACTTATAGGAAAAAAGCCCAGGACATGTTAGTATGGTATGTTTTGATACCACTTTATACCCCAGTATGTAGTTCGATCCTAGGTAGTAGGTAAAGTATTTTAAGCAGAATTATACAAACATCACTGATTTTCATTAAGAAAATATTTTCTAGAGCTTATTCCATTAAGCCAACTTGATTCTTTGATCAATTTTATATACAATGCAGTTAATTTTTTTTCATTTTTATCTTTAATATAACTAAAATTACTTTTATTGCGATTGACTCTTTCCAACTTATATATTACTCTGAAACTATGATTGTTCTATTGAATTTCTTGAGAACATTGTATTTTCCCAATTATAGATTCCCCCATTGTGATTTTTCTCTGGCAGCTCTTCTAACAAACCCAATTTCCCCTCGCTGAATCTGACATATTTACATTTTGTCAAAAAGATTTGATTCTGGTATCAGATTTTAGTGATTAATAAAACATCATGTAAAATTTTATCTCTTTTATTTAACGATGAGTATTTCTACTAACTCTAATTTTATCTAATCTTTCCCAACATCCTTCTTCCACAGATTTTTAATCTTTATCAAATTTTATAATGTTTACGTTTTCATCATTGTTAAGTTTTATTTTGGGATAATTTTATCAAAAATATTTACTATAATATTTACATAATGGAGTACTATGCAGAAACTAACTAACAAAAAACAAGAAAGATCTCAATGAACTGCTATTGTTAAAGAGCAAAAGAATGTATACACTAAAGAAAAAGAATGCATACACTATGCCACCTTTTGTATAAAAAAAGAAAAATTATATATATAATATACATAAACGTATATCTTTTTGCTAATTTTTGCAAAAAAGAAACACAGTAAAAATTAACCAGAAACTAATGGCAAAGATTACCTATGTGTATGGATGGAAATGGGTAAATGGGAATGAGACTTCTCTGAATATGTGTTTTTAATATAATTTTCTGTTTTGAATCATATGCACATATTGCCTATTCAAAATTAAATGAAAAGAGAATTTTTTTAATTTAAAAAAATTTTTTTAAATTTTTGGCCATGCCGCAAGGCTTGCGGGATCTTAGTTCCCTGACCAGGGATCGAACCTGTGCCCTTGCAGTGAAAGCAGAGTCCTAACCACTGGACCACCAGGGAATTTCCCAAAGAGGATTTTTTTAAAACTCAAAATGAATTCAAACAGAAACAAATTGAAGCTAACAAATAATCACTCAGATAAATATTTATTAGTTTGTATTTAATTCTAAGCTTATTTATTAGAAAATTAGAAGTAACTCTTCTTAGATGGTTTACTAGTATCTGATGAGTTCAATTCTTCTATATATGCTTACTTTGTGGGCTATGTGCTAAATGTTCATGCTACTGGTGGAAAAGCAGACGGGAGAGTCTAAAAGTCCTTCAGGGATGGACAGACAGCTCAGCTCAGTAAATCTGTCAAAAAGAAAAAAAAAGAAATCTATGTTCTGATAATAGGGAGCTTTCTCAGACCAAGATTTCCCAAAAAGAGAATAAAATGGCAGAGTAGATGGATCGGTGGAGTTTTTGCCTGGTACCGAAAAAAAGAAGAATCCCAGAAGGTTGAAGGATGTATCAGCTTTGATCTTTGGCATAGCCAACCAAAACTATAGCAACAAAAAGGAGGAATGTTATGAAGCTTCATAATAAAGACAAAAAATAAAGTTATTTTTATTTTAATAAAGGGGAAAAAAAAGGACAACACAACTGATCTCAGTAGCAAATGCCTTATCAAGGGGCCTCCTGAGAATTCAGGGACAGCAGAGTCCCAGTGGCTGGAAGGGACTTTCTGAAGCTTTATATCTAGTCCAGGCTGTATAACCTTCATATGATAAAAAATAAGTGCACTTGATTTAATTAAAAAAACAATTGGTGGGGAGGGAAATCACAGGAAGGAACAAAGCAGTACTGTTTCTCTCTGAATGGTCTTTCAGAGAAAAATCCTCCACTTCTCACCAAAAGATTCTGTGAAAGATTAACCATGAGGAACAGCAAAGAGGAACTTGGCTTTTGGGTTAAACGGGTTACAGGGTAAGGGTTAGGTAAGAGGAAAGGCAGATTTTTTTGCAAGAATATCCCAAAATTTTGTTCAGGAGTTAGGTTTCAAGAATTCTTTACACAGAACCAGTTTTACATTTTAGCCTGTATCTTAGCTACATCTCTAAATGCAAAGTTTAGTGTAAACCTTAGTGTTTTAGGAAGTTATTGAAGGACTTTTTACTACTACCAAGATTTTCACACAATGACCTTCTCTTGAACTTCACATTATTGATTTGTGTGTGTGTGTGTGTGCGGTACGTGGGCCTCTCACTGCCGTGGCCGCCCCCATTGCGGAGCACAGGCTCCGGACGTGCAGGCTCAGTAGCCATGGCTCACGGGCCCAGCCGCTCCGCGGCATGTGGGATCTTCCCAGACCAGGGCACAAACCCGCGTCCCCTGCATCAGCAGGCGGACTCTCAACCACTGCGCCACCAGGGAAGCCCAACTATTATATTTTATATATAGTTAGTACATCACTTCAAAAACACCATGAGCAAAAATGTAACAAAAAATCCGAAAGAGAGAGATTAAATTTGATTCTGGAAGATTTCACAGTCAGTTTGGTTGACCCAAAATGAAATATTCTTTATTTTCTAACTTCTAAAATTCTACTCCTACCACCTTTAAGAAAAGAAGTGGTTAATAACAGCATGGATTAACAACAATTTATGGATTATCCAGACCTCTTTGGCTTTTCTTCTTTTTTTCAGCCTACTTATTGCCTGGTTTTTATTGATATGTGTCTTCCACCGAAAGTCATTTAAAATCCATATCACAAAGAAGAGCCAGAAAGAAGAGCATGATGATATGAGCTGGGGCTTTTCCCACGCAGATGCCCTCTGCCTCCATCGAAGTCAAGAGGTCTGGAGATGTGTGGGTGACCTGGAGCCAGCAAGGAGGTACAAGAAAGCACAGGAGCAGAGAAAAGCACAGTTGGCCACTCAGAAATGAGCGAGAGATGTGGCATGATGGGCACAAGCGTGAGGGAAGTCCCTTCACGTGCAAACAATAAAAGCCATTCATACACTATTTGAAGGAAAAGGACTCAGAAGTCATTACTGTGAAAAATTACATAACAATGTTAACCCACAGGTTTGGCTGGTATATTATAAGACACACCAAAAAAAATTATTTTAAGAGATATTTCATATTCTCTTTAACTTTCTAAACATTGGAATTTTATTTTCGATGGCAAGTATAAACTAACCTGAATAGGTGGTCTGGACAAATTCTCTGATGCTTTACCTCTGCAGCAGTTCCCAAACCATTAGGACATTATTGCCCTTTTGCCTCCAATTTTTAAAAAATACAAGCATTTCACCACATGCTCTACGACAAAGTCCTCTAATTGGGTAGACAAATGTGCATGTGAGAAAATTTTGAAATGAGACTAAAAACTAGCATGAGAATAAGGGATCTGGCAGTGTTTTGTGGGTGTGTGTTTCTTCTTACTTTGAGAATACACTTTTAAGAAAGCTAACCAGCAACTAAAACTTTGTGTGTAAATGGCCAGTCTGGTCTACGCTGTTTTACATTTCTGAACCTCTTCCTACCATATGGACTTTACTCCACAGATACGGAATGTGTCTGTGCTCCTGACAGAGGGGAGAGCCAGCCTGTCAACATCACATCAGAGCAAGGGGGCACTCCCAGCATGAAGGCTGATAAACCTGACAGGAATCCTAGCTTTTGTTTTACCATGAGTTATCCTGATGTCTTACACAATCAAAACAAGAATCTGCCCTGTATAAAGGTCTAGAATTCCAGGATGTGCATGTGACTTTATCTAACCTCACCCACAGCTTTTCTTTGACCAGTTTGTTTAGGAAAAACCATTCCTCCCTCCTCCTGTCATAAGTATAATAGTATAATCTCTTAGTCGATGTTTCAGATGACTTGCTTCCTTTACCTCATTTTTTGTTCTTTTGTTCTCTCCTCATTTTGACCAAATATTGGCCTGAGCAGAGGCTGGCAGATGGAAGCTCTCAGACAAATCAAGAGACAGGTCAAAGGCCATCTCCAGCTTTGAAGCTTACCTAGTAAGTGAATGACATGAGATAATAATTGCCTCCCCTATTTCTCCTGCTTACCTGAAAACCAAAATACTTGATGAAGAGGAAAAACAATGAAAGGAAAGCAAAGGGGCAGAGTGTACAAAGTAACTACTGGAATTCAGGAGTCTTTAATTCAATTCCTAGCTTAGCCATTAATTAGTCCTACAATCTTTGGCTAAATCTGTAAGCATAATAAAATGAGTTTTTTATATTACTAAGTTTTGGGGTGCTTTATTATGCAATAAGAGTAACCGTAACACCTTCCAACTCACTGGGGACTATTCTTCAAGATATTTTCAAGTTCATGGAAAAGTCAGAATAGCACCAACTGAGGACCAGCCTCAGAACAGTCAGAATAGCATTAACCTGCAGGACTGTGTGGGCACATACTGGCCGGTAAATAGCCCAGCCAATCACACCTTCTTTCTAACTCTCATTATCCTGTTTTGATAACCATTTCCTTGCTTTTAAAAAAAAACAGTCTTACCAATCATGGAAGCATCCTTTAACAACATAGTTTACTTTTGTCTGTTTAACTTTATGTAAGTGGAATCATATTGTAGGCAATCTCTTGTGTCTTCCTCCTCTTGTTCTATATTAGGTTTATGAGATTCTTCCACGTTTAAGCAATTCACCTCCTAAGAGATCAGGCAAGCTTCCCAAAGCAGAATAGCACAGAGAAACAGAATGCAACTCAGTCCCTTTCAGTACACAAGATGGGGAAAGGCTGTTCATAGTTTGTCCCTTCTGAGGTTCTTTCATGCCTTCCTTCCATCCTTCCTTCCTTCCTTCAACACATATTTATTGAGCAAGTAACTTGCGCCAGGCTCTGTTCTAGACTTTAGGGAGTGAGCAGCGAATAATATAAAGTTCCTTGTCCTCATGGGGCTTACATTTTAGTAGATGGAGATAGACAATAATAAGACAAACTGACTTATATCATGAGACAGTAAGTACTAAAAAGTGAGAGAAGAAGGAGGAGGAAAAAGAAAGGAAGGGAAGGGAAGGGCGAAAAAAGGAAAGAAATCAGAATAAGAGTTTAAACTTACAGAGAACGATAGAGAGGGAGCTCACCTCTTTCATTCCCAGCCATAGTTTATCTTTTAAATCCCTCTGACCATCATCTCATAATCTCTTTTCAATCTCAGTTCTCTACATGTGGGATCCTAATCCCTTTCATTTCAAAGCTTCGCCTCTTTTCCAGTAAGAAAAGAAAGCTATCTGCCTTTTTGTATTTTGCCAGCATTGGATCCTTGACCTTCAACCAGATACTAAAGCAGCCTTTCCTTTGCTTAGGATTTTCAGGCTCTGAAGAAGGGTAAGTGGCTCTGCTCCCCCAAGGTGCGGGAAGAAGCTCTACCATCAAAGGAAAACACATCTCACTATAACAAACATTAATTTTCTTCTAAAAACAACACAGTCTAGTCTCCTATAAGGATATCATATTTTTTTTGGTAACAGGGCCTTGATTGGCCACCCTGCTTGTGAAATAACAACTCAGGACTTATTATGATAAGAAGCATGTGACTACATCCTGTGGCTGCTGTTTGAACTGGAGGGCCACAACCTTACTTGAAAATGGCTGGGAAAATCCCCAGGTCTTTTCTGATAGTAGCTGGGAAGGGGGGCTTCTCAATTCATCTCTCCACAGCCTTAGGTGAGAAATTTGGACATAATTCTATATGAAAAAAAGATGAAAGAATTGTTTTTAAAAATCAGGGGACAAGAATCATCACAGGTTAACTTTAGGATAAATCTTAGAATAATAATAGGATGTGCTGATAATCATAGTAATAATAACAACAAGGAGGTTGGGAGAACTAGTCAGAAAATGACTACAAGTGCTTAGATGAGAAGTAATGAGCTCTGAACTGAAGTAGTGGAAATTAAGTGGGAAAAGTCAGAAATAGATTCACAGCACATTGCAAAAAGAAATCCCAGAGCTTGGTAACAAATTAAATATAAGACAATTGAGAGATGCCAATGTTTCAAGTCTGGGAACTATGTGAAAAGAAATAAAGGATAAAGGAAGAAGAGGAGAGACCATTAGGGCCAGAATGGTGCAGTGGAGAGGAAATAGTGTTGAGCATGTGAAATTTTAGATGTTCACAGACATGCTATACTGGGTCAAAGTTTCTTAATCCTTGAGTCAAGGAAGACTTCTCAAAAGCAGTTTCAAAAGAAGTTAAGAACGTGGACCCTGGAGTTAGATGCTGGTTTGAGTCCTGCCTTCACTCCTTGCTACTTATGTGACTCTTGGCAACTGTGCTTTCTGCTCAGTGTCTTCATCTGTAAAATGGAGTTAATAGTGCTTTCCTCACAGAAAGCTTAAGTGAGAGGGTTAAAAGAGAAAATTCAAGTAGACCACTGTGAGTATTTCTTGGCATATAGTAAAGGTATGTAAAAGTTACAAATCGTACTCTTTGTTCACTGCTTTATTCAACCTTACTTAAGATAAAGGCTCATATAAAATTTCTAGATTATCGTCATGTAACACAGAACCACTTCCTCTTTGTTCGCTCTCAAGATGTGATTCAAGCTTGGCAGTCAATGACTGAGTTTGCAAACTGTTCCAGGTACTCTTTCCAACGGTGATGAGACACAGAGTGTTTGGCAAAATTCTTTGCCTAGAGAGATCAGGAGGATTCTGTACACTTCGCACTTTGTAATCATGATGAGAATTACATGTCAATTCATTGCACTTTTATATCCCTAATCTTACTCAAGATGATTTCAGTTGAACATGTGTTTATCAAAGTGGTGATGTAAAAAGAAGGTATCTTGTGTGAGTAAGGAGTGCCCTCCCTGATGGGTGTATGATAGCAAATCAATGCATTGTGTGGGGAAGTGAACAAACAAGGTGTATCAGAATCTTTGGAACATGCCCAAAGCTTATGAATGAATGTGATGTCTGGCTGTTTGCTACTGTGCTATTAGAAACGAAATGTCTATTTTAGAACATGTCAATAATTCCTTAAAGTTTTAATGTCCCGTTAGTTGCTTAAAATTAAATGCGTACCAGGCAATTGTCACATAGTTTATAAAGATTTTAAAGAAGACCATTCATTCATTCAACATTTATTGAGTACAGACCCCATGTAAGAAAGGAAACAGACCGAGTAGAATCTGACAAATCTCACCTTGAAATTTGGCTCTGCCACTTTCTAGGAAGATTCCTATACCTACTGAGTCTAGTTCTCCCCCTTTAAAATGGAGATAATAGGGCTTCCCTGGGGGCGCAGTGGTTGAGAGTCCACCTGCCGATGCAGGGGACACGGGTTCGTGCCCCGGTCCGGGAAGATCCTACATGCCGCGGAGCGGCTGGGCCCGTGAGCCATGGCCGCTGAGCCTGCGTGTCTGGAGCCTGTGCTCCGCAACGGGAGAGGCCACAGCAGTGAGAGGCCCGCATACCGCAAAAAGAAAAATAATAATAATAAAATGGAGATAATAAATCTACCTTGCAAAGTTAGTATAAGCATTAAACACTGTAATGTGTTTAAAGTGCCTAGAGGCATGCCTAAAATAAATAGTATTTAATTTATTAACATTTTGATATTATTAAATTAATATAATTACTGACCATTAAATGAATGTTCAATAAATAGAAATTACTGCTACAGTATTATACATGCCAAGTACTATAGTGCATAAGAGACAAGTATACCATCGCTGCCCTCCAGGGGCTCATAGCCTTATGGAGAAATGTGTAACCCTCTTCATGGTGATATAAGGTTGGTCCCAAATAATGCAAATTAAGAAATTCAGGTAGAACACATTTCACAGATTTTGCTCTAAGACACACAAACTTCCTGAGACTGAGCTTGTCCTAGAATTCAAACTCTTTTTAAGAAATGCAGCTCTATCAAAGAATAATTGGTTTATAGGTACCAAATTGAAAATATTTTCAACCTTCAACAAATACCACCCACGAAAGTCTTGCTAGCTAAGATCTTGTTGAGTAATGACATCTGCCTGTGGTTTGGACAAGTGGAGGGTCTGCTTGTATTATAGTGCCTACTGGAGGGATCACAAGAACCTGATCTCTCCTGTGTGTTTTAACCATTCCGCTTGTTCCTTCCTGCATTTTTGACCCTGCAGTACACAGAACTTTGTAAGTCCTATATACATGTAATGAAGCTATAAAGTTCAAAGCACTGCTTATAAATGCTGTTATCTATAAGTCCAGTGTTTAATTAGATGTGCCATATAGTACTGAGTAGATATTAAATACTAATACTTTATATCTTTATCATTAAGCCCTTTTTTAGTAGAAAAAAGGGGCAAATATTTACAAAAACCTACAATGTATCTCATGTCCCATTCAAGTAGTAACTTGTTACTTTTAATGTCATATTATCTTCATACCTCACTATTCCTCTTTGTAAACCTTTGACAATAGCTCCAGTATTATGTTTAACCTGTTTCTGAAAGTATATCTTACAAACAGCTAGTAAGTGATGGCTATTTGCTCCGCCTCAAAAGAACTAGGAAGTGTTCTGCCATCACCAACCGCCTATATCAAGGCAAGTAGAAGACCTCAATTCTAGGCGTGCACTTAATTCATCTCATATGTTAATTCCCAGATATGTACCAAGGGCTGTCCTAGGCACTAGAAGTTAAAAAAGATTAATGATACTTGATTATCAAAGGGCTCCTGTATGGGCATGTAAGAAGACAGACAAGCTCATTGGTAATGTTAATACAAGGCCGACCATGTCTTCTATGTCCACTGGGATGAGTATCTACCTGAAATGAATTCTGGTTTCTGGATGACACCTTTGGAGCTGTTATTGGCCTGTATGCTAATGAAACAAAGATTTTTACCCATTTTTACACAGATTGAGACGTTTTAGAAATGAACATTCATTTAGATTTTTAATGATTCAAACAAGTATCTCTTCTCTCTTCAGAATTCCTTGTACTTATCCACAGCATTGTATTATCAAGTATTCCACCATTCACCCCACTACTGTAAGAAAAGAAGCCAAAATAATGAAATTATAAATACCCTGACTTAACATTAACTTTCCTGAAAAAGTCTGAAGATGTTTTGCAGCATTGTTGGACTTAATGTGAAGCCTTTTGTCATACTTTGAATAGCTAAGGAAAATGTCTAGACCAAAAAAGGGAGAGTGGAAAACATCAGGAGAGACTAAAGACTCGACTAGGGATTAGAAAACCTCGTGTGTTCCTGTTCCAGACACTGACTTGCTGTGTGATGTTACATTCCTTGGGCTTTAGCGCCTCTGTTGTAAAATGAGGAAAAAGGGCAGCTCTTCACCTTCTGAAATTCTATGATTCTAGGGTTCTTAACAGGAGAAAAGCAAGGCCACTCCCCTAACTCCAAGGGTCTCTTCAGTTACTGTGCTGCCCAAGAGGTTCCAGCTTACTGGCCTGCCCCATGCATATCAAACTTGCCAAGCTAGACACCACAATTACATAAGCCAGTTCTTTGAAATCAATCTCCCTTGCTCTCTCACTCTTGCTCTCTCTCTCTCTCTATGTGTATTTATATATACATATATATGTGATGCATGTTACATACATTTTCTCTCTTTACATATAATACATATATAATGTGTGTGTGTATTCTACTGTTTCTATTTTTCTAGTAGATTTCTGATTTCTACACCTCTGTAAATATATATGATATCTGTGTGTATTTAAACATATTTAAAAGTCTATTACTCATGGAAACATTTCATTAACCTTGATCTTGTAAGCTAAAACTGTCAATTTAGAATAAAAGCCTATATATATATATATATATATATATATAGTACTTAATATGTGTCAGGCTTATTTTATACAAATTGATTTATTTAATGCTCACTTCAACTCTATGAGAACGGTATACCTATCATCCTGTTTTACAATTAGGGGACCTGAGGTAAGGAGAAGTTAAGTGACTCCCCCAGGGTTATATGACTGGTAAAAGGTAGAATCATGATTCAAACTCAGGGAGTATGGCCATAGAACCAGAACTATTAACCACTTCACTATGCTGCCTCTTGGAACCAGTCCTGAATTTCTCCCCAAAACTGCAAAATGATACTATGGCATGAATAATTCTAGAATAGGCAACTTCAGATTTTGATTTTGTTGTTGAAACCAAATTCAGCTAGATCTCTGATCTCTCTAGCTAACTCCAAACTCATCAAACGGTGGCGAAGAATCCTCAACCACTGTGAGTGGATGTACTTCAAAAGTCACTGCTGACAAAAGCACATCTCTGTTCATCTTCTCATTGTCTTCCTTAATATTAGTTGCTAAGCCAGGAGCAACCACAGTCTTCAGGGACACTGAAGTGCTATATTAGCTGTCAGAGAAGCAACGAGATTCAGTGGTGTGTTTGAAGATGTTACCATTACTGAATAGGTTTGAAATTTTTATACTCCAAAACTTCCCCATCTAAGTTGAAGGAAGTAGAACTTTTTTTTTTTTTTTGCGGTATGCAGACCTCTCACTATTGTGGCCTCTCCCATTGCGGAGCACAGGCTCAGCGGCCATGGCTCACGGGCCCAGCCGCTCCATGGCATGTGGGATCTTCCCGGACCGGGGCACAAACCCGTGTCCCCTGCAGCGGCAGGCGGACTCTCAACCACTGCACCACCAGGGAAGCCCGGAAGTAGAACTTTTAACTCTCACAAGTGAATATAATTTTATGAAAAGTGCAGACAAGATGTCAGCCGTGGTTGTGGTTACCTTGTCAATTAAAATCCAGATGAGAGTGATTGGACCCAGTCTACATTTCATGAGGATTCTAGTGTCCTTCCCCAAGACTTCCCAGTCATTTCTGTTCTTACGATTACCTAAGTGTTGAACTCCAGTCACACCATTCTGACCATGCTATTTTCTTCCTCCATCACATCAGCTCAAACAGGCATTTCAACCCTCTTCCATAATTTTTATACAATCTAGTGTGTGTCTACTTGTCTCTCCTGCCAAGAAGAATTGTCTATGACTTGGAAATGAGCAAAAGAGATCACTAAGATTGCTATGTGTCCTTTCAGTGAAGGCCTAGGTATGGTCTACTGGACTCTGTGGAGATTGTCTGATTTTACACAGGTGTGCACTTCTAATTATCTTTCTATTAATCTATTTACAACTCTCTCAGGTTGTGAAAAACTGATAGCAATGCAAATGATTCTTGTCCAAAGCAACGGGAATGAATTTTGCCCAGTTAAGATACAATTTATTTCTGCCTTATAGAAAAGACTGACCCCAAACATAAAATGTTACTGCTCTATAAGAAATTAACCAGCTTTGCATCTATTAGCAAATTCATTTAAGCATTCCTGATTTCATATTTATTGCTCTTCTTCAAATTCTCATTGCAAGTAATCCTAATATCATAGCTTCCTGCATTATTAATGAGTTGAATAAAATCTTTGGCATATATTCATTTTATATTTGCATGAGAGCCATATTATTAACTTTAAAAAATTGCAATATAACATTCTGACCATTTGGGAAATGGACAGTATTTATATTGAAGAAACACAAAGGATTTTAAATTTCATATTAAGCATCCTCCTTAGAAACGCTTTTGGCCGTTTCACCAACTCAGTTTCCAAACTGAACCATGCTGTCTGGCTCCAAGTTCTTTTGTTTTTTCTGCTCTCCCCTACCCTTATGCAAATAACTCTCCTGTATGTACCCTGCCCCCCCAAGCTCCTAACAAGGAGACTTGAAGAATTAGTCTCCAAAACAAAGATCTTTCCTCCTTAAGAACTGTAGTGCCGGGGCTTCCCTGGTGGCGCAGTGGTTGAGAGTCCGCCTGCCGATGCAGGGGACACGGGTTCGTGCCCCGGTCTGGGAAGATCCCACATGCCGTGGAGCGGCTGGGCCCGTGAGCCATGGCTGCTGAGCCTGCGCGTCTGGAGCCTGTGCTCCACAACGGGAGAAGCCACAACAGTGAGAGACCCACATACCACAAAAAAAAAAAAAAAAAAAAAAAAAAAGAATTGTAGTGCCCACTTTATCTTGGATGATATCTTGGTAAGCGAGACTGGAGAAGATTGAAAAGGAAAGTAAACCAGCAAACCAATTTGTACTTTATAGATGAAAAATCGGACCCCCAGAAATAATTTGCTCACATATATCCAACTACTTAGTTAATTCATTATTAGAGAAAATATGCCTTTTTCTACAATATATAAAATTATTTTAGACTGAACTAGAAAATTTAAATTAAGCATTAAAATGGAGTTATTTCGGTCTCATTAAAACCTCTATAATAGGATCACGGGAAAAGTTTTAATCAAGTAAAACACAAAGTAAATACAGAGTGTGTAGTAATATTTGATCCAATTGTAAACTGGTTCTTCAGAACTGGGAAGATTATCTTCCTATGGAGGAAAATGTCATTAACGTTCACATTAATGGATTAGACGTATCATTTAAAACTTCAAATTTACTACAAACAATTGTGTAAAACATCATTGTTGCAACATTATTTAGGGAAAAAAACAAAGATATCTAAACCGGGAGAAATGTCCAAAATTTATCTTGAATGTAGTCTCTTTAAAAAAACAACAGGCTTAGGGCTTCCCTGGTGGCGCAGTGGTTGAGAGTCCGCCTGCCGATGCAGGAGACGCGGGTTCGTGCCCTGGTCCGGGAAGATCCCACATTCCGCGGAGCGGCTGGGCCCGTGAGCCATGGCCGCTGAGCCTGTGCGTCCAGAGCCTGTGCTCCGCAGTGGGAGAGGCCACAGCGGTGAGAGGCCCGCGTACCACAAAAAAAAAAAAAAAAAAGAATAGGCTTATTTTCAGTTTGATAAAGAAAATATGAACAGTTGTAGTGATGTTGAAAGGAAATTTTAGAAATTTTCAAAAGGCCTTACAAAATAAATGGAATAAATATCTGGTACATATAGCTAATAAAAATAATTGGAATAAAATGCTAATATAATAGCTAAAATTTATTCATTCAACTTCACAAATAGATGATGGCTTTCTTTCTTTAGTCTTCACTCAAAGTATCCTCAGTGAAGCCATCTTTGAACTAACACTATCAAACTTCACTACCACCACTTCTTACTCTTTTCCTGCTTTATTTTTCCTCTTTAGCACTTAACATTACTGCATATACTATATGTTCCACTTTTAAATTTTAGATTCTATTCCTTCCTCTAAATGTGCTCTCCAAAAAAGCAGTAATTTTTGTCTCTTTGTTTACTTCTGTATCTACATCACCTAGAACAGTGCCTAGCACATAGTAGACCCTCAATAAAATTTTGTTCCCAGAATGAGTGTTGCATCCAGGAATGGAAGAATACAGTTTTTTAAGCAGACATAAAAATTATATAAAAATTGACCATGAACTAGGCCATAAAGCTAGCTTCAAGAAATTCCAAAGACATCAAACACATTACACTTTCTGACCACAGTGGAATTAAGTTAGATTTCCTAACCAAAAGTTAACTAGGGATGCTCCACATGATATGTCAACAGGGAAATGCAAATTCAAACAGCAGTGAAATACCACTATGCACCTACTGGAATGCTCAAAATCCAAAACACTGCCAGCACCAAATGCTGGAGAGGATGTGGGGCAACAGGAACTCCCATTCCTTCCTGGTGGGAGTGCAAAATGATACAGCCACCTTCAAAGGTAGTTCGGCAGATTCTTACAAAACTAAACATACTCGTATCATATGCGTCATGTCCCAGTAGTCATGTTCCTTGGAATTTATCAAAAGAAGGTGAAAACTTATGTCTACACAAAAACCTGCACATGATGTATACAGCAGTCTTATTCATAATTGCCCAAACTTAGAAACAACCAAGATGTCCTTTAGCAGGTGAATGGATAAATGCACTGTGGTACACCCAAACAATGGAATATAATTCAGAGCTAAAAAGAAACGCGCCATGAAAAGAAAGGAACCACAAATGTATATTACTAAGTGAAAGAAGTCAGTCTGAAAAGGCTACATACTGTATGATTTAAGTTATGTGATATTCTGGAGGAGGCAAAACTATGCAGCAGTAAAAAGATCAGTGGTTGCCAAGGGTAGGGGGAGGGATTAATAGGTAGAGCACAAAGGATTTTTAGGGCAATCAAAGTACTCCATTCGATACTATAATGATGGCTACAAGTCATTATACATTTGTCCAAACCTATAGAATGTACAACACCAAGAGTAAACCCTAATGCAAACTGTGGACTTTGGGTAGTTACGATGTGTCCATGTAGCTTTACCAGTTTTAACAAATGTACCACTCTGGTGAAAATGAGGAACACTATGCATATGTAGGGACAGGTGGTATATGGGAAGTCTCTGTACCTCCCTTTCAAGTTTGCTGTGAATCTAAAACTGTTCTAAAAAATAAAGCCCTCACAGACACAGAGAATGGACTTGAGGACATGGAGAGGGGGAAGGGTAAGCTGGGATGAAGTGAGAGAGTGGCATGGACATATATATACTACCAAATGTAAAAGAGATAGCTAGTGGGAAGCAGCCGCATAGCACACGGAGATCAGCTCCCTGCTTCGTGACCACCTAGAGGGGTGGGATAGGGAGGGTGGGAGGGAGACACAAGAGGGAGGAGATATGGGGATGTATGTATATGTATAGCTGATTCACTTTGTTATCCAGCAGAAACTAACACACCGTTGTAAAGCAATTATACTCCAATAAAGATGTTAAACAATAAAAAATAAAGCCTTTAAAAAATTAACTAGGAAAAAACAAGCCAACACAAACATAGGAAGGAGCTAGACCTTCTACTTAGTTACGCAACTGACCCACAAAGTAATCCACAGTGAAAGGGCCAGAGGAATAAAGACCCTGAACTTTCTCTCTCTCCTGCTCTCCTTCCTCTACTGCCAGTAGTCCCCAGTGGCTGAACCTAAAAGGAAGCTAACAGAAGGTAAGGAAAACCATTAAAATGGTCCACAGAGGTCAGCCATCCAGGGCACCAATCTGGGTGGGAAAAGTGGAGAGTAATCTAACAAGGTAATGGAAGATATCAAGCACAAAACAATGTCTACAAACAATAACAACAATACTTAAACAAGCATGCATTGTATTTAGTGATAATTAGTTGTAAAGATTTCCTTTATCATCAGGAACAAAACAAGATGCCCATTGTCATCATTCTAATCAAAATTGTTCTTGAGATCTTCTCCAGGATATTATAATAGGGAAATGTTAAAAAAAAAAAAAAGTAGAAATATCAAAAAAGGAAGAAAAACAATGTCATTATTTCCAGATGCTATGATGGTCTCAGTATAAAACTCAAATGATTTACAGATAGAGCATTAGAACTGAAAAGAGAGGTTATATATGTAAAATGAGTATTTAAAATACATTAAAACGCATTTTTACACAACAAATGTATAATATCAATAAAACATATAACGTGTCATAAATAAATTCAACAAGTGAGAAGATCTCTGTGGAGAAAATGATTAAACATATTAAGAGACATTAAAGTAGACTTAAATAAAATGGAGAGTTAGACTATTTTCAGGGATAGGAAAACTTTCTATTCTAAAGAAGTCACTCTTCCCAGATTGATCTACAGATTAAATGCAATTCTGATCAAAATCTCCAAAAGTTATTTTTGGGAAATCGTGAAACTCATTCTAAAAATGTATATAAAAGAGCTTAGGACCAAGGTCAAGACATAACTGAAGAAGGAAACCAAGTTGAAGAAACTTCCCCTACCAGATCTCAAGCCTTATTATAAAGCTACATAATTATAACAGGGTGGTATTGGTACAGTGCGATAGACAAACAGACCGAGAGGACTGAACAGAGTCCAGAAAAAGACCCGTACAGATAGCATAATACAGTTGGCACTGCAGAAGCGGGAAAAAGTCACTGCAGGAAATAGTTCTGCAATAATGTAGCACAACCATATGGAAAGAATGAAATTTGGCTCCTACTTCACACCATATAAAAATCAATTTCAGATTGATTCATTATAAGGCAAAATATACAACTTTCAAAGGATTATATAAGAGAATATCTTCATGACCTCAGGGTGGAAAGGGATTTCTTAAGCAAGGCCTAAAAATCAACAATCCTAAGGAAGATTAAAATATTAAGAACTTTTGCTCATCAAATGACACCACTAAAGGAGTGAAAAAATTGAACAAGATATTTGTGATTATTTAACTGATGACATATTACCATCTAGAATACATAAAACATACCTATGAGTCAATAAGAAAAAGACAAACAGACTAACTGAAAAATAGTCACAGGAATGAAAGAATGAATGAAGGAATGAAGAAAGAAGCACAAAAGGCCACTGGAAAAGGGTTTGGCAGTATCTAATAAAATTGGACACATGCATATACAGTGACACAATACTTCCACTTCTAGGTATATACTCTAAAGCAGTAAGTGTATATTTCAAACTGGGTTGTGACCCATTCAGTTAAAAATGAAATAGAATTGAATAGAAAAGTCAGAATGCACTATAATTAGTAAAGGTAAATATTATTTTGTAAAATTGTTTTTTCACACATTATGTATGTGTGTGTTAACTGAACTGTGAAGAAAAAAAATTTTTTACCGTGTATCTCAAGCAAAAAAAGTTTGAATGCCATTATCTACAGAAAGTCTTACATTATGTGTACCAGGATACAAGTAGAAAAATGTTTATTACAGCCCTATTAATGCTAGGTTATAATAGCAAAAACCTGAGAGCCACACAAATATTCATTACTAGTAAAATGGATAAATAAAATGTGGTATATTTATGTAATATAATATAGTACATTAATAAAAATGAACAATCTAGTACAAATATCAACAAGATGATCTAAAAACAGTATGATGATCAAAAAAAGCAAGCTCTAGGGATTCCCTGGTCGCACAGTGGTTGACAGTCCGCCTGCCGATGCAGGGGACGCGGGTTCGTGCCCCGGTCCGGGAGGATCCCACGTGCCGCGGAGTGGCTGGGCCCGTGAGCCATGGCCGCTGAGCCTGCGCGTCCGAAGCCTGTGCTCCGCAACGGGAGAGGCCACAGCGGTGAGAGGCCCGCATACCACACAAAAAAAAAAAAAAAAAAAGCAAGCTCTAAAAGCATATATACTGTATGATGCTACTTTCAGGTGATTCAGGAAGAAGGAAAAGTAAATGTATTATTTAGGAACACATACCTAGGTGCTCCTGTAGCAAAACTAGGTGGTAAAACTATAAAGAAATCCACACGAATCGTTAAGACAAAATTCAATATTGTGGTAACCTGGGGTGGGGGAGGGGAGGGAGGTGATGCAATCAAGGTGGCGCAATGGAAGTCTTCTAAAGTGCTTATCAAGTTTTATTTCTTAACCTGAGTGGTAAGTACATAAGTATTCATTTTATTATGATTCTTTACTTGGTTCATAAATGGTACATACAACTATACACAACAACTGTACATAACATATATGTACAGAAATGTATAATATATCTTACAACGAAAATTTGAAAATTTACAATAAATGTCATCTATTGTTATTTTATTTAATTCTATATCTCACTCAATAATTTGAAATTAGAAGAAAACGTAGCACTATGGCTGGTGCATAGAAAGTTTAAATGAATATATAATTTATATTTTAAATATTTCAAAATTTAACAAAAGGTACATAATCAGTACTGCTAAAACTATCAAACCTCTTTGTTACCTCTATCAGGTCAACTAGTGTTTCTAAGAACTCAGTTACAAGACCATGCCAGGTTTGCCTCAGTATTTAATTAGTGCCAAGCCATTGGTATCTAGGCCCACCATCACTCTAAAATCTCTTCTCTAAAGAGATACTTGGGAACATAAAAATGTTAATTAAATGAATAATTTTAAGAACAGAAAAAATATGTTGTGTTAGTTTCAGATGTACAGCAAAGTGATTCAGCTATACATATACACTAACACAACATTGTAAATCAACTGTACCCCCATATAAAATAAAATTTTTTAGAAAAAGGAAATGGAACAAAGGAAGAAAGAAAAGCTGTGATGGAGCCCCACCCACTGCCACCACTTCGCTTTTTGTTTGAGACAAAAGGTGAACATCTTGCACTCACCCCATCCTGGCACCCCAACCCTATCTTGCCATCCCATTGTTTGACTTCTACTCACACCCCACCTGTGTGAGCCACAAGACTTGTGCTTCCTTGTAACTAATAGTACATATATTGTAGCAGACACCCATCAGCCTGTTTGGAATGGGAAAAAAAGGAACCCCCTACTACATACAACATGAACTGAGCCTCCTTTTCTGGCTACATTCAAATTCTGTAGACCCTGCGTATCTTACGTACATATTACATTTACTGAGCACACTTTGTTTAAACACTTTGTTTAAGCATGATCACACTTTCATATGCAGCATCTCAAAGCCTCCCCAAATACTAGGTGGTTATAGCCTTTATATTTAAGAAAATCAAGGCTCAGTTAAGTTAAGAAACTTTTCACATGACATGTTAATAGTAGAATAAGGAGACTCAATTCCCAGTTTCCAAAGTTTCTCCTTTGCATGTATCATTATGATGTTTCTTGTTAGAATGATTCTTGTCCAGTGAAGATGGGCTTGCAAGTTTCAGAGGTTTATATTAGCTTTACATTAAAAGTTTATACCGCTAAAAAAGCACGGTATTTGTACAAAAAGAGACACATAGACCAATGGGCCAGAGTAAAGAGCCCAGAAATAAACCATGCACCGACAGTTGATTAATCTATGACAAAGGAGGGAAGAATATACAATGCAGAAAAGACAGTCCCTTCAACAAGTGGTGCTGGGAAAATTAGACAGCCACATGTAAAACAATGAGATTAGAACATTCTCTCACACAAACTCAAAATGGTTGAAAGACCTAAATATAAGACCTGAAACTGTAAAACTCCTAGAAAATAACATAGGTGAAACACTCTTTGACATAAATTGTAGCAGTATTTTCTTTGATCAGTTTCTTAAGGCAAAAGAAATAAAATCAAAAATAAACAAATGGGACCTGATCAAACTTAAAAGCTTTTGTGCAGCAAAGGAAACCATCAACAGAATGAAAAGACAACCTACAAAATGGGAAAAAAATTTGCAAATGATGCAACCAACAAAGGATTAATATCCAGAATATACAAACAGCTCATACAACTCAATATCAAAAAAACCAAACCACCCGATCAAAAATTGGGCAGAAGACCTAAATAGACATTTCTCCAAAGGTATACAGATGGCTGACAGGCACATGAAAAGATACTCAACGTGGCTAATTATCAGAGAAATGCAAATCAAAACTACAATGAGATATCACCTCACACCTGTCAGAATGGCCATCATCAAAAAGTCTACAAATAAGAAATGTTGATGAAGATATGGAGAAAGGGAACCCTTGTATACTGTTGGTGGGAGTATAAATTGGTACAGCTACTATGGAAAACAGTATGGAGGTTCATTAAAAAACTAAAAATAGAGCTACCATACGATCCAGCAATTCCACTCCTGGGCACATATCCAGAAAAAAACTAAAAAACTAATTCAAAAGATACATGTACCCCAATGTTCTTAGCTGCATTATTTACAACTGCGAAGATAACAGAAGCAATCTAAGTGTCCATCAACAGAATAATGGATAAATAAGATGTGATTTATATATATACATATATATATACATATACAATAGAATATTCAGCTGGAAAAAAAGAATGAAATTCTGCCATTTGCAGCAATATGGATGGACCTAGAGAATATTATGCTTATTAAAATAAGTCAGAGAGAGAAAGACAAATACTGTATGATATCACTTATATGTGAAATCTAAAAAAATAAAACGAATGTATATAGCAAACAAAAACAGAATCACAGATACAGAAAACAAACTAGTGGTTACCAGTGGGGAGAGGGAAGGGGGGAGGGACAAGATAAGGAATATGGGATTAAGAGATACAAACTACTATGTATAAAATAGATAAGCAACAAGGGTATACTGTACAGCACAGGGAATTATAGCCATTGTTGTGTAATAACTTTTAATGGAGTACAATCTATAGAAGTACTGAATCACTAAGATGTACACCTGAAACTAATATTGTAAAGGAAATACACTTCAATAAAAAATTTAAATTAAAAAAAAACAGGAAAAAAAATGGAGGTGGAGGACAACCTCAGTATAAGATTGCTTATATAATTATACCCAGAATATGGGAAAGGTATCCCTGATATTTTGTTAAAGTGAGTAAGTTGCAGAGCAGTTTACATGTTATAAGACCATTTGTGTGTGTGTGTGTGTGTGTGTGTGTGTGTGTGTGTGTGTGTGCAGTAATACCAACTGCTAAATAAGGACAATAAAAATTTGGAGTAATCCATTTCCTAATATGAAAATCAAATAGTGACAGAAGACTTCAGTTTAGCACTAATCATGATCAACTAGCAATGTATTTTCTGATCATTAAAGAGCTGGTTCTACTCTGTGAAGAAACAGCTGTTTGTTTTGCCAGGCTTGTAAATGCTGACCCAAATATTTTTCAAAAATAGCAACAGGGACACTATTTACCATCTTGGCATTCCTTGTTGGTGGATAATGCACTGCCCCTCCCTCCACCGCACACACAGTATGGATGCTCCTTTTACATTATTATGTTGACACTTGAATGAACTCGGATTTTTTTTTTTTTTTTTTGCAGTACGCGGGCCTCTCACTGTTGTGGCCTCTCCTGTTGCAGAGCACAGGCTCCGGACGCGCAGGCTCAGCGGCCATGGCTCACGGGCCTAGCCGCTCCGCGGCATGTGGGATCTTCCTGGACCAGGGCATGAACCCGTGTCCCCTGCATCGGCAGGCAGACTCTCAACCACTGCGCCACCAGGGAAGCCCTGAACTCTGATTTGATTCGTTTGCCCAACAGTACCCCTGGGTGAGTTTATAAGTCCTGAGGATATCAATGAAAAAAGTTTTAACTTCACCCCCCGACCATCATTTGCACTTCCAAATTTAGCTCATGTCTGTTATAATTTATTTAAATATAAAATGTAACAAGGTAAAATTAGTAACTTTTTCTGTCCTTCCTTTATGCATTCAGCTTTAGAGATGACAAAAGATGACATTTCAGATAGAATCAATTCTATGGATATGCAACAAACATGCAAGCATTTTTCTTAAAAAATTAGAAAATAAAATTCCTGTAAGTAAAATATGTGATGACTGGTCCCAATAAGCCCTACAAACCAAGATTACATTCGAGATTAGAAGGTTGTCTATCTCTAAAGCCCAGATTGCTCCCCAAATTTACAAGTCTATGCTTTTTACACTGAGAGTATCATCACAGCCCTCCTATGCACCCTTGAAACTGAGGACAGAAAGTTTAAATATTAACTCTAAACCCTAGCGGCTTGCTTGTAATCTAAAAAAGGTCACATTTCAAGGACTCTGAAGAAAGTCACGCTGAAAAGGCATTCTGCTCTAACTTCAGGGCAGGCATATTTCAGGAAAATAGGAAAGCTGGGCATGACTTGCCATAAATAGCACTGTTGAGCCATCTCCTACTAGTTTTGTTTAGCCATCTCCTACTTGCTTCACTCCCACTTATCCATTAGTGTTTCTTCTCAGCTATTTCCTCTCTAAGGTGGGTAGATAAGCAAAACTCAGAAAATACCTGATTAATGGATCTAATCAATTCAAATCGATTTCTCGTGCTATTGGTCTTTCCATCACATCTTGGGTCACAAATCAAGCCTCAGTAAATTTAAGAAACCTGAAATCATATCAAGATTCTTTTCTGACCACAACGCTATGAGATTAGAAATCAATTACAGGGAAAAAAACGTAAAAAACACAAACACATGGAGGCTAAACAATATGTTACTAAATAACCAAGAGATCACTAAAGAAATCAAAGAGGAAATCAAAAAATACCTAGAGACAAATGACAATGAAAACATGATGATCCAAAACCTATGGGATACAGCAAAAGCAGTTCTAAGAGGGAAGTTTATAGTTATACAAGCCTACCTCAAACACGAAAAATCTCAAATAAACAATCTAAACTTACACCTAAAGGAACTAGAGAAAGAACAAACAAAACCCAAAGTTAGCAGAAGGAAAGAAATCATAAAGATCAGAGCAGAAATAATGAAATAGAAACAAAGAAAACAATAGCAAAGATCAATAAAACTAAAAGCTGGTTCTTTCAGAAGATAAACAAAATTGATAACCCATTAGCCAGACTCATCAAGAAAAAAAGAGAGAGGACTCAAATCAATAAAATTAGAAATGAAAAAGCAGATGTTACAACAGACACTGCGGAAATACAAAGCATCCTAAGAGACTACTACAAGCAACTCTATGCCAATAAAATGGACGACATGGAAGAAATGGACAAATTCTTAGAAAGGTATAACCTTCCAAGACTGAACCAGGAAGAAATAGAAAATATGAACCCACCAATCACAAGTAATGAAATTGAAACTGTGATTAAAAATCTTCCAACACAAAAACGTCCAGGACCAGATGGCTTCACAGGTGAATTCTACCAAACGTTTAGAAAAGAGCTAACACCCATCCTTCTCAAACTCTTCCAAAAAATTGCAGAGGAAGGAACACTCCCAAACTCATTCTATGAGGCCACCATCACCCTGATACCAAAACCAGACAAAGATACTACAAAAAAAGAAAATTACAGACCAATATCACTGATGAATATAGATGCAAAAATCCTCAACAAAATACTAGCAAACAGAATCCAGCAACACATTACCTACCTAGGCAGACAGAAGTCCTGTATGCAGAAAACTATAAGACACTGATGAAAGAAATTAAAGATGATACCAACAGATGGAGAGATATACCATGTTCTTGGATTGGAAGAATCAATACTGTGAAAATGACTATACTACCCAAAGCAATCTACAGATTCAATGCAATCCCTATCTAATTACCAATGGCATTTTTAAGGAACTAGAACAAAAAAATCTTAAAATTTGTATGGAGACACAAAAGACCCTGAATAGCCAAAGCAGTCTAGAGGGAAAAAAATGGAACAGGAGGAATCAGACTCCCTGACTTCAGACTATACTACAAAGCTACAGTAATCAAGACAATATGGTACTGGCACAAAAATGAAACATAGATCAATGGAACAAGATAGAAAGCCCAGAGATAAACCCACACACCTATGGTCAACTAACCTATGACAAAGGAGGCAAGGATATATACAATGGAGAAAAGACAGTCTCTTCAGTAAGTGGTGCTGGGAAAACTGGACAGCTACATGTAAAAGAATGAAATTAGAACACTCCCTAACACCATACACAAAAGTAAGCTCAAAATGGATTCAAGACCTAAATGTAAGACAGGACACTATTAAACTCTTAGAGGAAAACATAGGAAGAACACTCTTTGACATAAATCACAGCAAGATCTTTTTTGATCCACCTCCTAGAGTAATGGAAATAAAAACAAAAATAAACAAATGGGACCTAATGAAACTTCAAAGCTTTTGCACAGCAAAGGAAACCATAAACAAGATGAAAAGACAACCCTCAGAATGGGAGAAAATATTTGCAAACGAATCAACGGACAAAGGATTAATCTCCAAAATATATAAACAGCTCATGCAGCTCAATAATAAAAAAACAAACAACCCTATCCAAAAATGGGCAGAAGACCTAAATAGACATTTCTCCAATGATGACATACAGATGGCCAAGAAGCACATTCAAAGCTGCTCAACATCACTAATTATTAGAGAAATGCAAGTCAAAACTACAATGAGGTATCACTTCACACCAGTTAGAAAGGGCATCATCAGAAAATCTACAAACAACAAATGCTGGAGAGGGTGTGGAGAAAAGGGAACCCTCTTGCACTGTTGGTGGGAATGTAAATTGATACAGCCACTATGGAGGACAGTATGGAGGTTCCTTAAAAAACTAAAAATAGAATTACCATATGATCCAGCAATCCCACTACTGGGCATATAGCCAGAAAAAACCATAATTCAAAAAGACACATGCACCCCAATGTTCACTGCAGCACTATTTACAATAGCCAGGTCATAGAAGCAACCTAATTGCCCTTCGACAGACGAATGGATAAAGAAGATGTGGTACATATATACAATGGAATATTACTTAGCCATAAAAAGGAACAAAATCGAGTCATTTGTTGAGACGTGGATGGATCTAGAGAAGTCAGAAAGAGAAAAACAAATATCATATATTAATACATATATGTGGAACCTAGAAAAATGGTACAGATGAACCAGTTTGCAGGGCAGAAATTGAGACACAGATGTAGAGAACAAACGTATGGACACCAAGGGGGAAAAGCGGTGGTGATGGTGTGATGAATTGGGCGATTGGGATCGACATGTATACACTGATGTGTATAAAATGGATGACTAATAAGGACCTGCTGTATAAAAAAAATAAATAAAATAAAATTTTTTAAAAAAGACACTAATTACTTAATTCAGTATTTACTATGTTTACTATCATGCGTCTGTTGTCCACTGAATGCCCGTGATGTGCTATAGAAGAGACTACAGGAAATTTTCCTGTACGTGGATTTCCCACATGTGAATATTCCAAAGCCTATTTCTATTACAGTCAGCCCTCTGTATGTGTGGATTACACAGGCAGGGACTCAACCAACCTCTGATCAAAAGTATTGGGGAAAAAAATCCAGAAAGTTTCAAAAAGCAAAATTTGAATTTGCTGTGAGCTGGCAACTATTTACATTTACATGGTACTAGACATTGTAAGTAAGTTAGAGATGATTTAAACTACACAGGAGGATGTGTGTAGGTTATATGAAAATACTATGCCATTTTATATATGGGACTTGAGCATCTGGGGACTTCAGTATGCTGGGGGTCCTGGAACCAATCCCCCTCAGATACTGAGAGATGACTGCATCTGCAACAAGTATAGCTGCTTAAGTTCTCAGATGAGTCTTATTTCCTCTCAACATTAAAAAAAACTGCTGACTTTCTCAGAGCTCCTTAAGTTTTTTGGTTGGCACCACTCATACAGCTTTTATTACTTCTCTTTTTTTCTCAATAAAAGAATTTCATTTCATTTTTAAGGCCTTTACTTTGATATTTTCCTTCATAGTTTTTTTCGTATTAAAAATGTTTTTTCTCTACAAAATGATAATGAAAGTGGATGGTGGTGGTTGCTTTCTCATATCCTTCTTGTATGTAAATTTCCCCAACATTTTGTTGGTGGTGACATTTTACCATTCTGCATAACATTTTTCGAGAATCTGGGAAATATTGCTCTGTAGCTCTCCTCTCCCTTTGAAGTTCATTTACTGTGTTTTCATGACTTTCTGTGATAGTGTGACCTTGTCTGAGCCTCCACACTGGACCATGTGCTCCTTGAGCCCTGATGGTCATGTTCATCTCCACGTTCCCTACCATATCTAGAATCCAGCATTACACTTACAGTGTTCTCCACGGATGTTAGTTGAATCTAGTTAAGTTCTCAGGTAGGATCGTTGTGATGATTTTTTATAGAAAAGATAAATTTGAAATTGTAGTTAGAATGTCTTATGAAGGCAAGGTCATGTCTTGTCAACCACTGAAATTAAATTCCTAATTATATTGATGGCCACAGATAAATGTTGTTACTAACACTCACAATATCCAAAATTGTTCTTTCTAATCTAATGTATATTTTTAATAATAAATATTAACAGATGGTATAGAGCTCTGGATGGTATAGAGTTCCTGAATTTTAAATGTTTTATTGTGAAAAATTCAAATTTACAGAAATATTGTGCAAATAGCACAAGTTGCAAGAATAGAGTCAGCAATTGCTAACACTTGGTCACATTTACTTTGTGTGTGTGTGTGTACATTATATGTTTATATACATTTTAGTTTTACTGCATCATTTGAAAGTAAACTGCAATTTTGTGACACTTTACCCCTAAATACTTCAGCATGTATTTCATAAGAACAGGATGTTCTCTTACATAACCATAGAAGAAAAATCTAATTCAGCAAATTTAACATTATTGCAAGACTATTATCTAATATACAGTACAAATTCAAATTTCATCAGTTGTCCCAGTAATGTCTTCTATAGCATTTTTTCCTTTTGGATTCAGGATCTAATTCAATATCACACATTGCATTTTGTTTTGTGACTGTTTAGTCTCCTTTAAGCTAAAGTAGGGCCACAGCCTCTTTAAGGGTACAGGAGAATTCAATTTGGGTTTGTCTAAACTGCTTACTCATGACTGGATTCGGATTATGCATTGTTGGCAGAGAGTCTACATAATCAGATAGTCACATTAGGAGGCACAAGATGTCAGTTTATCCTATTATTGAAGATGCGAAGTTGGATCACTTGTTTAAGATGGCGTCTACCAGTCCCTGGTACTGTTTCATCATATTCTGTAATCTTAAGCAGGTCTTCAAAACAGGCCTTCTTCACTCCTAAACAGAAATTAATCTCTTTGATCCAATCTGCTATTTTCCAGAACATACTCTTCAATTCACTCAGTCATAATCATCTTCATCAGGTCTCCCTCAAATCCAGTCCAGTAATAAATTCTATTCATTCAACCAGGCAAACTGATCTACTTGTCCCTAAATCCACAGCCACCACCTTAATTCCTTAGTCTAAGACAACATTATTTCTTTCCCGGATGACTGTATTAGCCACCTGACTATCTCCCTGCATCCACCCTTGCCCCTGTAACCCATTCTCCAAACTGGGGCCAGAGCTCTCTTTCAATTAGAATCTCTCTCTCTCTCTCTCTCTCTCTCTCTCTCTGTCTCCTCTCACACACATGCATGCATGCAATTAATACACACATTCACACAGACACACTCATTCTTTATTTAAAGCCTCTGATGTCCTTCTCTGATTTTAGGATGAAGACTTACATCCTTATTTTAGCATGGTTTACAATAATTTGAATAAAATGATGCCTACCTACCTTCCCCAATTTCACTGTAAGCCCCTTTAGGCCTCATTCTCGTTACATGAGTAAAATAATAAACCTGCTTCCATTTTCAGAAAGGTACCATTTTTATTCCTTATCCAGAGAATAAACACATGCTCTTTCTTTGATCTAGTTAACTCCCACCCATGACTCAGAACTTAGCTTAAATATTACTTCCTTTATGAAGCCTCCTAGACTCATCAGACTACATCATATATTCTCACTGTACCAGATTATCTTTTATTCCACACTTATAATTAATTATATCTTTATTTACGGGATTAGCTGAATGTCTAACTTATAGATTCTAAATTCCATGAAGATAAGGGTCTTCTCTTTTTGGCTCGTCATTTTAACCCCAGCATTTTACTCAGTGCCTGCCATACGGTATATATTCAATAATAAATAAGTATATGCATTTTATTGAATGCATTTCCTTATCAAACACTTGTATAGTGTTTACCATGTACCAGACACCATTCTATTTTTTTTCTTTTTCTTTTTTTTTTGCGGTACACAGGCCTCTCACTGATGTGGCCTCTCCCGTTGTGGAGCACAGGCTCCGGACTGGCAGGCTCAGTGGCCATGGTTCACGGACCCAGCCGCTCCGCGGCACGTGGGACCCTCCCGGACCGGGGCACGAACCCACGTCCCCTGCATCGGCAGGCGGACTCCCAACCACTGTGCCACCAGGGAAGCCCTCTAAGTATTTTTTAAATGTTAAATTATATAATCTGTAGGTTCTATTGGCCCTTTTCAAACACTCTCAGAGGCTGACTTTGGACTGCATTTTAAACAACACTACTTCATATTTGTGACATGAAGGACACATGTTAAATGGACAGAGTATTTTTCTGGGCCTTTATAAAGGAGAACATTTAGAAGGCTTTCTTGTGAACTTTACACACCATCCTAAAATATGTCACCCAACACCCAAACTGTAATGTGCAGAGAGATGTCATAACTCTGTGAAGTTAATGGCAATACAGCCACCTTGATGAAGATCCATTTGTGAGATGTTCCTCTCTAAACAATATCTGACAATGCCGGGAGAAGTATGCCTTCACTTATTTCACACATTCATTAAATGAACGAATGTTAGGTAATTGAGGAGTAAACAAAAAGACCTTTTGTAATTCTTATGAACTCAGAGACCCATGCGGTAAATTTTAGAGTAGCATTGAGTTCAACAAAACATGGTCCACTAAAAGAAACTTGAAAAATGTTTTAAATCATTAACTTGAGTTTCTTGAAGAATGCTACAGTGAATCCAATACCCTTAACTCCCACCCTTAAAAAAAAATCTCAAGACTCAACACAACTTCCTGAAGATTCTTACTCCTTAAATCCTAACACATATGTATCCTTTTCTTCTGCCAAGTCTCTGTGCCATGTCATCTTGCTTCCTAGAATACACCTCATGTTGGACACTGTAGTTTATTTCAGCTCTCACTGTCTCAGTCTTTTGGGGTTTTATTTTATTTTTTAAAGAATCACAGATCTTATCTTTTCCGTACTTCTCCTACTCTCAAAAAATTTTAAGGGAGGAATGAGGAGAGATTTGGACACTTACATGTTAATATACTTTTACATTATTAGGTGAATCTCAAACTTTAGCATGCAAAAGAATCATCTGGAGAGCTTGTTAAAACAGATTCCTGAGTTCCACCAATCAGAGGTTATAATGCAGTAGGTGTAATCAGGTTTATGAAACTGTATTTCCTTCATGGTTTGTGTTTTCTCTCCTCTTTAAGAAATCTTTGCCCACCTAATGTCACATTGATTATCCTATGTTTATCATGTTTTTTTTCTAGAAGTTTTATAGTTTTAGGACCACTTCAAGTTAATTTTTGGTATAACATCAGGTAAGAACTGAGGATCATTTTTTTCCATATACATATCCAATTGTTTTAGCACCAATGAATTACTCTAGCATATATGTGAAAATCAACTGGACCCTGTATGCGTAAATCTATCTCTGGATTCTCTACCTGTTCCAAACTGTATAAATACTGTAGCTTTACTGTAAGCCTTGAAATCAGGTACTGTTAGTCCTCTAACTTCTTTTTCAAAACTGTGTTGGCTATTCTGGCTTCTTTGACTTTCCATATAGATTTTAAACTACTTTGTCAATTTCCTTAAAAATTCATTGCCAGGGTTTGACTGGTATTGCATTGATTCATTATGATGAGAACTGCCATCTTAATAATTACTGGGACTCTCAATTTATGCATGGCAAGTATCTTCCTTTGTTTAGATCTTCCTTAATTTCCTTTAGCAAAGTTTTATAGCTTTTAGCATATAGTTCTCTATAATTATAAGACTATTCAAGTTTTCTATTTTTTCTTGGGTTCATTTGGAAATTTCTATCTTTTAAGTGAATTTTCCCATTTCCAAGAGAATTTGCTTTTATAAAAAGCTCCCAGACATTGAGATGCTACCAGACAAGAACCACACTTTGATAGCATTGTGCTATAACGCTACAAACAATCAGGAACATAACAGATTTCTGTTAGGTACTTACTATTTTATTTGCTATAATTTACAGCCAAAATCTCTCAGTATATAAATCTCAGGTAACAGAGTGACAACAAATACTTAAATATTGTCCCAAATATACACTTTAAGTCACAATTTGTTCGTTATTGAAGTCATGTTTAACTGTCAGTAATAATGTGAGTGACTTTCAGCATTTATTCTTGTCCAGTTAAAAAATATATAAACAGGATTGTATTCTTATACTCAAAAGATATTGTCTCAGAATAGAAATAAAATGATAGGCTATAACTGGTACATTTGAGTAAGTGTTGCCCTGTTTTTAACCTATCCCAGAATATTGCAGCAGCAGTGATTTCTAAGAAGTATCAAATTACCACAGGTTGACATACATACAACTAAAGAACATAAGGAATTAAGTAAAAGGTTAATGAGTGATTAATGGCTAAGTATTAGCCTAGTGGGAATCATTGATATTTTCCCTATAGAGAGAGATCTGTTCTGAATCTTCGTTAGCTTATACTTTACATTAGTCTGATTCTACTATGATTTTAGCTATTTCCTGAGAGAAACTGAATGGACTGCTATTATTATGGCATAAAGATATTAGGTTTGTATATAGTATACATACATATATTTAGGATATATATATGTGTATATATATAGAGAGAGAAAGAGAGGATCAGTGACTATTTAATGAGTACAGGCAGGACCCTAGATCTACTGGTCACATGCTAGTAAGAGATCTTCTCTCAGGGCTTCCCTGGTGGTGCAGTGGTTAAGAATCCACCTGCCAACGCAGGGGACACGGGTTCGAGCCCTGGTCCGGGAAGATCCCACACGCCGTGGAGCAACTAAGCCTGTGTGCCACAACTACTGAGCCTGTGCTCTAGAGCCTGAGAGCCACAGCTACTGAGCCTGCATGCTACAACTACTGAAGCCTGCATGCCTAGAGCCCGTGCTCCGCAACAAGAGAAGCCACCACAATGAGTAGCCCCCGCTTACCACCACTAGAGAAAGCCCATGTGCAGCAATGAAGACCCAACACAGCCAAAAATAAATTTAAAAAAAAAAAAGAGAGAAAGAGATCTTCTCTCAGATTTCTCTATATTCCTCCCTCTCCTGACTCCTCCTGACTCTATGTCAATGAGGAAGTAAGGACTGGGGAAAGAAATGCAATACTGTGTTTGAGCCATGTTTACACTGCAGAAAGCATAGAGCAATTGTTGAGGGAGAGAATATTGACATTTTAAATTGGCTGCAGAGATAAGAAATTTCTATAGAGTTTAGGAATTGGCAGTGAGGTACTATGTCAGGTCCTGGACATCACGACAGGCCACGAACAGTTGTGTGATGACTGAAATAAGTTTGAGAGGGCTATTTTGCTTTACTCTAGTCAATTAGGGACTTAAGGAAATTCAACTCAATTGCAATTTCCAATGAATAATAAAAAGATAAGTGTAAATAGCTGAAGGGGCAAACTTTTAAATTATCTCTGAAGGAATAAGTTATAAGTAGCCACCAGTATATTCAGAAGCAAATACTAAGAAGAAAAATACTAGAGATACAAGGTAAGGTGGATAGTTTAAAATGATGGGTAGCTGATTATTTTAAAGAAGAGGAGGCCAAGGGTCAACTCAGTCTTCACCTTCAGGTTGGATAATTACAGCAGACAAATTCTAACTTCACAGGTGAAATGGGCTTAAATTACAGTAAGAGAAATTTAAGAAGATCCACAAAAGACACCAATGGAAATTTCAGATTTTCTGTTAAAGTTTAAGACTAGAACCCAAAAGGTTCTAGTCTGACGTGGCATTTTAAGAGAACTATAACTTTGAGGTAATAAGGAAAATTATCCAAAATTTGGAAATAAGGCAACAGATACTGCCTGTTATTGCAATGTAATATAAAGCACTGCATAACGGACCCACCCAAGGATTATTTAAATTTCTAGCAGAATGTATCCTTGTTTAATTTACTGTTTTATATTGTTAAGTGCCTAGTCTTTGTGAAATTCGATGTTAAATTTGCAGATTTCATAGAAAGGATAATACAAATGGTTACAATTTTACTGCTGTGTAGCACATCAACCAGTTTGAAATCTAACTGTGCAGTCTTATTCAGCATTCTGTGTTTCACTGACTATAAGTACTTGGACTCTCAAATTCCCCTTTTAATCAGATTTACCGTCCTATTGCTCCCTTTATTAATGAGTTAAATAATTATTTAACGCACTCATCATGACTATCTATGAGTCATGTTTTTAACCTTTTGAAAATTATACTTTTACCTAATGCTGTTTGGTAGTTTCATTAACATGGCAGGCACCTTTGTGACTCAGACAGTAAATGAATATAAGCAAAGAAAGCTCTTATGGATCTACGTATCACTGAATGAAAGAAAATGAGAATAAAAAAGTCCAAAAAAGAGCTCTCATCAACCAAATCTAAGACAATTTATGCTTTGATTTAAATAATGAAAGAGCATATAACCCAAATAACTAAAATAAGAATCCAAGGATATGCCGATATAAGTAAATGAACAAATGTATGAGGGAGAAAGGAAAGTTCTTCTTTACATTATAATGTAGAAGGAATAAATTATATAGAAAATTACCTTTTAAACAATTAATAATTAATCAAAAAATAATTGATTCAGGCAAGAATCATCAATAGATGCTTAAACCAGTAGATGAAGGTTTCATGAAGAACAGGATGTTTATATAATCTCCAAGTATCTTCCCATAAATTAGTTATAAATCACAAAGTAATATAAATTACAAAGAGATATCTTGATATGGGAAGACATATGTCCTGAAAAGGACAAAATTTCCCTTCAAAGGTATTCCTCCCAAGAAATGTAATCTAAATCTAATTGCAAAGAAATCTCGAACTAACTCAAACTGAGGGACAGTCTACAAAATAAATCAGTATTCCTCAAAAATATGCATGTCATTTTATGTGGAGAAAAGGGAACCCTTGTGCACTGTTGGTGGGAATGTAAACTGGTGCACCCACTACGGAAAACAGTGTGGAGGTTCCTCAAAAATTTTAAAATAGAACTACCATATGATCCAGCAATCCCACTTCTGGGTATATATCCAAAGGAAATGAAAACAGGATACAAAGGGATATCTGCACTCCCATGTTCATTGCAGCATTATCAATAATAGCCAAGGTATGAAAACAACCTAAGTGTCCATCAACAGATGAATGGATGTAGAAGATGTGGTATATTCAATGGTATTATTCAGCCATGACAAAGAAGGAAATCCTACCATTTGCAAAAATATGGATGGATCTAGAAATTATGTTATTATTCTTAGAGTATTATGCTTAGTGAAATAAGTCACACAAAGACAAATATTGTATGTTATCACTTTTTATGTGGAATCTAAAAAAATAAAACAAACAAACGAATATACAAAACAGGAACTGACTCAGAGATGTAAAGAACAAATTAGTGGTTACCAGTGGGGAGACAGAAGGGAGGAGGGACAAAATAGGGATATGGGATTAAAAGACACAATTACTATGTATAAAATAAATATTCAACAAGGATATATTGTACAGCACACACATATAGCCATTATTTTGTGATAACTTCAGTATTTTTATAGATTATCATCCTATGAATGAAAAAAACATAGAATATAAGCTACAAAAATATTGAATCACTATGTTGTACACCCAAAACTAATATAATATTGTAAATCAACTACACTTCAATTTAAAAATAAATAAAATTAATATAAAACCAGAAAAAAATGTATTGTCATTTTTAGACAATGAAAGGCTAAGGTATTGTTCCAGATGAAGGAGACTAAAGAGATTTGACAACCAAATGTAATGTGGCTCCTGGATTGGATCCTAGACTGGTAGGAAAATATATAAAGAACATTATCCCAACTGTTAGTAAAATTGCAACATTTGAAAATGTTTTGTAGATTAGATAATACTATTGGATCCACGTTAAATTTCCTGATTTTGGTCACTGTACTGTGGTTATGTAAGTTAAAGTTCTTATTCTAATGAAATGCACACTGAGGTATTTAGGAGAAAAGATACATGATCCCTGCAATCCACTCTCAAATGGTTCATGGAAAATATTACATCTCTATTGAAATCTCTCTATATATACATATATCTATTTATCTTTCTAGATACATATATATACATTTATATGTGTACATACATACACAAACAACCTTACGTAAGAAATCTAAATTTCTAGAAAAATCAAAAGGGAAGAATGGCCTCAGTAGCACTTTGGAGTATCAATTATTCTCAGAGTAAGAATTATCACCACTAACAATTAAAAATATCAGAAAACTGATGTCAGTTCAAAAATTTCTAGGGAAAAAAATGAGCTTTTCAAATATTACATTTTCCTTAAAACACTGCACCTATTGATATATGAAAATTCTGGAACAATTGTGGTCTAAGATGGTTGAGAAAAAAACAAAATGTTCTCATTTAAAAGAAAATAACAGGGCTTCCCTGGTGGCACAGTGGTTAAGAGTCCGCCTGCCGATGCAGGGGACACGAGTTCGTGCCCCGGTCCGGGAATGTGCCACATGCCGCAGAGCGGCTGGGCCCGTGAGCCACGGCTGCTGAGCCTGTGCGTCCAGAGCCTGTGCTCCGCAACGGGAGAGGCCACAACAGTGAGAGGCCAGCGTACCGCAAAACAAACAAACAAACAAACAAAAAATATATGGGAGTAAAGAAGAAAAGGGAAAAAAGGAAAGGAGGGAGGGAGAATGGATTAATGGGAGAAATGGGATCTGTTAACTGCACGTTAATGCACTACAGTGTGACATACACAAAGCACTCAATTTAATGCCTCATGAATGTCTACAAATTTTATTTAAACTGAAAATATAAGTAAAGTGTAATGGTGGCTAAGAATGACTAAATATACTGAATAAATTCCTTCTGTTAGTCAATGTTCAATAAACCAGGATAGTTCCGAGGAGAAAAAAAATATGCTATTGTTTCAATGTTTTGTTTCACACAGAAGATTCAAACGACTAGGAAACCATTCGATCTATGGAAATGCGACGGTTTTGAATATGATGACAGAATAGGTGGCCAAGACTATGCCACTTGCTGTTAGTAAAACATCCTACAAATCTATTAACGTCCTAACTGAAGATAATCAGAATAATCAGACCAACTCATTTCACAGCATGTTTAGGGTTATCTTGTATATATGGAGATTAAATAAGTATCATGAAAACTGACAAAAACACTTCTACTGTTGCCCTACTATCCTTTCATAGCAAAACATTTTTTAAAAATTCATGCATTTTCATACATTTTAAGCAAGGCATTTTTCAGTTTCTACTTAAAGAGCAAAGTAATTTTGATAAGAATCTATTTTTCTCTAGAGAAGAGTCCCAAAATATTCTTCCAACTGAAAAATTGGTAATTTATAGTAACTTCCTTACTCTACACTCCTTCACCTACATTTCGTAAATTTATTGGCAAGTTCATGCTTCTTGAATGGTTTCTGTAATTGGAAACTGACCAATGAATAGAGAAAGCAGAGAGGAAATCATGAGAATAGGAAATTAGACACGAAGTGAGCACTTGTATAATTTCACTTGTTCTGTCACGATAGAAGCTCCCACCCTAGCTCTGAAATATCTTTTTCTCATACAGGAGGATGAAAGACCTCAGCAAGGAGATGACTGGCTGTTTTACACCAGCATTTGGGTGTGGTCTGAAATTACTAATTCATCAAGGGCTCTCTGGAAGGCTTGAAACTGTTTGCTCTTCAACCTCAACTGACAAAGCAATGACTTTAAATCTATGGGCAGTCAGTCCTCATAAAAGATGAGAGAGATTGACTGGAATCAAAAGGAAATTTTTGCTGAGATACCAAAAGACTATTCCCCTTTGACAGTTCACTAACCAAGCATGAAGGAACCCTTTCCTACCTGGAATTTTGTATTTTTTAGCCTAAGTTTCTTTCTTCTGGTTTGAAAATACAGTGTTCCTTTGATTTTTAAGAGTAATCACTATTTACATTAATTCTAAGAAGGGAATTGGCCGCCTAACTATGATATTAATGGTTTGTCTAATTGGGTAGGTCAAGGCACTAATTTGATTCACAGCTGTGGCATATTTTTATAGACGTTGGTGAACTTTAATTGCTTATAAATATTGGATTATAAGACCATGAGCCTTCAGTAGAATCCCGTTCAGCCCCATATGCTTTCAAATTTGACAATATGTTGTCCATTTCCTGAGTATCCTTCATTCCAAATGTCCCTGAGGGTAAGAAAGAAAGAAAGAACACATATGGCTCACATAGCTGAAGTCCATTAAGATTTTTGCTATTGACAGCACCTATTGAGTTATTGTCAGGAAAAAATATTGTCAATAAGCCCTTTCTTCCATAATAATAAAATTGAAATAAAAGATAGCACAGCTCAATGCCATTTAGTTTTATTGTGAAAGTTATATTATATTTAAGTGATGCTCATGATTCCACAGCCAGCTCTACAGTAAGTGCAAATGGAAACTTCAGACAGGGCGAAGCTTGCTGTGGAGCAGGCTGAAGCTGATGAAATACCTGAGCTATAGGATAAAAGACCTAACTGGCCTCAGGCAGAACCTGGTCACAGCCACATGACCAGACAATCCCCAGAGTCTATCCTGCACTCCCAGTGCTGCAAATGGGTTATTGTCATTCTCTGCTCCTTCTGTGCCATCCCTAGGCTGCAGGGACTGGGTAGTGTCAACCTTCTGTGGTCTAGTTGAAACTATAATGAGTTGAAACTATAGTTGAAACTATAATCAGAGCTGGGAAGAGAATCACACTTTTGCCGCCAGACTGGAGCATGGGTTTCTGAAAGGCACTCGTCACCACCACCCACAAACATGCATTCCGATTCCCCCACTGTTGTTCCTAAAGTGCAGCTCTCCCCACTCATCCCACTTCGCTGTGGTGCCTCCCACCAAAGCCACCCTAGAATCTATAATGACCAGCACTAAGTCAGGCCAATGAGACTCTGATTCCTCCTTCTTGCTCAGATCACGACTCTAACACAAAGTCCTGTTCGATAGTCAAGCAGAGTTGGCAAGACTTGACAGAATGGAAGGGTGGATGACCCCCAGTCAGTTACAAAAGCCCTCTTAAGGAAAGATTAGGGCTGAGTCCCACGCAGCAGCAGATAGCAGCAGCCTCAGCAGGCACAGGGATTGGTAAGAGCAGAGAAATTTTGAAAAAGCAAGCGGCAGGATATCCCTACCAGGAGAATGTAAACAGCTGGGGCTTCCCAGAAAGATCTGGTGGAGGAGAGCGGGGAGGAAGAGTAGGAGCTAGTGTTTTTTGTTTTTGTTTTTTTTTTGCGGTACGTGGGCCTCTCACTGTTGTGGCCTCTCCCGTTGTGGAGCACAGGCTCCGGACGCACAGGCTCAGCGGCCATGGCTCACGGGCCCAGCCGCTCCACGGCATGTGGCATATTCCCAGACCGGGGCACGAACCCGTGTCCCCTGCGTCGGCAGGCGGACTCTCAACCACTGCGCCACCAGGGAAGCCCGAAGCTAGTGTTTTTATGGTAAGTGGGCTTAGAGCTACATTCATTTTAATTGGACCCAGTGGTGTGCTGGAGCTGGTCACACTGGCTCACATGGGGAATTGTTAAATATTCAGGAATTTTACGAGTCCCATTGGTAGCTTGAAATTGCCCACAGCTGGAAATATTTACACCACAGAAACTGGCAAACGCTGGGACTTCCCTGGTGGCGAAGTGGTTAAGAATCAGCCGGCCAATGCAGGGGACATGGGTTCGAGCCCCGGTCCATGAAGATCCCACATGCTGCGGAGCAACTAAGCCTGTGCGCCACAACGACCGAGCCTGCGCTCTAGAGCCCGCGAGCCACAACTACTGAAGCCAGCATGCCTAGAACCCATGCTCCACAACAAGAGAAGCCACCGCAATGAGAAGCCCACGCAGCACAATGAAGTGTGGCCCCCGCTCACTGCAAATAGAGAAAGCCCGCACGCAGCAACGAAGACCCAACACAGCCAAAAGGCGGCGGTGGGGGCGGGGGGGGGGGGGAAGGGGGCACTGCATATGTTAAAAAAAAAAAAAAAGAAATTGGCAAATGCTACAAATCAGCCACCCCACCCCACCCCCACTCCCGTCTTCCCCGCCAAGCCTGGCTGTTAAACGTTTACCAGCACAGCACTGAATGCACTCCACAATGCAGAAGGGCCTTCGAACTCTGGCAGATACTTGATTTACACAATCATCTGGCCTTGTTCTCTCTTCCAGTAAAGCAAAGAATGCTGCTGATACTCCGAAATTTACAAACTTTTGGAAAATTCTTCGAAGTACCACGTCTATTTGTCCTACCAACCAAACTTCCTAATTCCTAATTACGTTTTTTGGGAAGCTAATATTAAAATCATCTTTTATCTGGGAGCACATTTAGTATAGGAAATATTCTGGTCACAGGGAAAGCTGGTCCAGAATTTTTAACATCACAAACAACTAGCCTATACCAGAATATACTCAATACCTGAATAACCAAGTGTTGCCTTTATTTTAATTTATTCTTCTGATAAAACCCAATCCTATTCTGACTGAATTACTAACAGTAGCAATATATCATTCATAATATAAAAATGAAATATAATTAAATGCTTTATTGTCATCATATCTTGCATTTCTTTTGGCAACAAAGAACTATCTATGATCTTGCAGAGAAGCAAAAAGAAGAAAGTTAAATCTAGAATTATAGTTCCTAGAGATGAATCACTGTATACAATTATGGATCAGGGGTCAGCAAACTACCAAAGACCATGGACTGGCAAACTACGGCCCAGCAGCTAAATTTGGCCAGGCCCATTCATTTACATATTATGAATGACTGTTTTTGCACAACCACCAAACTACAACAAATAGTTACAACAGAAACTCTGTGGCCCACAAAACCGAAAATATTTATTGTCTGGCCCTTTGTAGAAAATGCTTGCTGACCTCTAGTTTTTTCTCAATATAATTTGCAATAAAAGAGGGTGAGAGCATACATATTGCTTAATAACCTGCTTTCTTCTCTCTCTTATACTACATAGTGGATGTCCTTCCATGTCATTAAATGTTATAGTGCATTATTTTTTAAGTTGTGTAGCCCTCCACTGCCTGGATATGACAAAATTTATTTAGGTTGTCTCCAATTTTTTTAGGTAATATATAGTCTTCATTCTAACCCTCTGCTCTTATCTCTATTTCCTTAGGGTAAATATCTAAGTATAGAATTGTTGGGTCAAAACCATACATTCAAAAGTTTTAAGATTTCCTAAGTTTTGCAAAGCTGCCCTACAAAGAGGTTCTCCCTATTTATATTACAACCGCCTTGCTATAAATTTTAAATGTAAAAGGACTGCATACTTCCTGGGTGAAAATTCCCCAAAGGTTCTTCCTGAATGTTAGGAATAAATATTTTTTAACATATGTCTTTATAAAGTACCCTTGTGAGAGAAAGTTAGATAAAATAGATATTCTTCTTGTAGATACATTATGCTTCAAATTTTAGTCACAGATGCACATTTTAAAAGTATATGCTTTGGGACTTCCCTGCTGGCACAGTGGTTAAGACTCCACACTCCCAATGCAGGGGGACTGGGTTCCACCCCTGGTCCAGGAACTAGATGCCACATGCATGCCACAACTAAGGAGCCCACCTGCTGCAACTAAGACCCAACACAACCAAATAAATAAATAATTTTTTTTTAAAGTATACCCTTTATGGAAATCAAATATACTATGTCAAAAAAATAGTTACAGGGCTTCCCTGGTGGCACAGTGGTTGAGAGTCCGCCTGCCAATGCAGGGGACACGGGTTCGTGCCCTGGTCCAGGAAGATCCCACATGCCACGGAGCGGCTGGGCCCGTGAGCCATGGCCACTGAGCCTGCGCGTCCGGAGCCTGTGCTCCGCAACGGGTGGCCACAACAGTGAGAGGCCCGCGTACAGCAATAAAAAAAAAAAGTAGTTACAGTAAGTAATGTTTCTAAGCCTCAGTCTTTTGCACCTATGAAATGGGATAATACAAAGCATTCTAATCTGAGAGAGATTGAAACAACTGAAGTAAATAACACATGCATAAGAAGTATAAAATTGTATAAAATGCAGAGTCATTATCTCAGAAGTAAGACCTCATAATTTAAATTATTTCAACAAGTTTCTATTTGCTGCATTTTATTCTTAGATAATAAAATTTAATTGATACTAAAATTAAAAAAAATAAAGCAAAAGTGTAAACGAGGGGGAAAAAAGACAGCAGGAATAAGATAAAATCTCCGTCTCTGTTTTCCTTGAGAGGAAAATTTCCATGCTCCGAGGCCCCTTAAGAATTCTTCTGGGTGGGAAAAGGCATGAGAGCTGCAGAGTCTAGAGGAGGAGCTCAGTAGGCAGCTGCACTTCCTTCTTCACCAGGACACTAGACTCTCTTGGTTGCCCTACATCACCGCTCACTCCTTTTCTGTCTCCTTTGCTGCCTCCTCCTCCTCAGCTTGTCCTCTTGACACTGGAGTAACCAGGAATAGGGTCTTGGTGCTCTTCTCTCCCCAGTGACACCCAGTCCCATGCCTTCAACACTGATGGCTCTTACACCTAGTCCAGGCCAGACCTCTCTCCTGAACTCTGAGCTCCCACATCTCACCACCTAATCAACTTCTCCACTCCATGCCTAATTACATCTTAAAGTGAATATATTCAGATCTGAACTCCTGATCTACCCACCTCAACCCATCAAGCTGTTCCCCTCACAGCACTGTAGGCTGATGGCAACTACAACTTCCTGGTTGCTCAGGTGCAAACTTGGAAGCCATTATTACCTTCTGTTTCACTCGCATCATGGTCAGTCATCAGGAAGTTGGGTTGGCTCTACCTTGAAAGTGTATCCAGAAGCAGACCACTTCTCACCCCTCCACCACCAGTGCCCTGGTCCGAGCCCATCACCTTTGATCTGGATTGCTATAACTGTAGCAATATAACTGTATATGTCTTCTTTTACACTTAACCTCTCCCCTGACTCACACATACAGACTATTCTCCGTATGGCAGCTGGAGAGATCCTGTTAAAATATTTGCTCTGATCATGTCCTTCCACTCTATGACCACCCACTTCACTCAGAGTGAGTCAAAGCCCGTACAGCAGCCCACAAAGTCTTACCATGGGCAGCCCTGCATCGTACCTCTCTGACCACCTCCCTTCGTATTTTCCCCTCCACTCCCTCCACACCCCAACCATGCTGGTCTCCTCCTTTAAGACCCTCAACGAGCCAGGTTTTCTCTGAGCTGAGAGACTGTTTTTTAGCTATTTTGCCTGTCTTCTTCTAGACATTCACAGGGTTAGCTCCCTCATCTCCTTCTCAGGAAGGCCCACCTACTTAAAAATGCAAACTCCACCCCTGATTCTCCATTCTCCTTATTCTGCTCTGTTTGTCATTTTTCTATAGCACCTAGCACCTTCTAACAAATGATGTAATTTACTTGTTATGTGTCCTCCTCCCTCTAGAATGTAAGCTCCATTTGGATGGGGACCTTTACTTTGTTCAACAGATTAAATGAATTAATAAGCAGCAACGCTCTCACTAGATAATTCTGAGACTCTCAAAATAATGGTTAAAATAGAATTCAAGATTTTGGGGGAAATGCAGAACAAAATAAAGAAAGTGGGTTTAATAACATTATTTTTTAAAGACTCCACACTATAGATTAATTAAACCTCAAAAAGAAATGTATTCAAAACAAGTAAGGAAAGGAATAGATACATGAGTATAGAAAAGACTCCTAGCTGACTAGAAATCAGAAAATCTCCAGAGAAGACGCTACTCTTGCACTTATTAACCATAAGGGCAAACAAGGTCAAGAATAGTCCACAGCATTAAACACATTAGGAACATTAGTTTCCTAATCCGTAAAATGGGAAAAACCATATATTACTTTCTTGTATCAAGAAACTATTGTCAGGCTTGCAGGCAAACATTCCTTGTAAATTGTAAAGCGCTTTATAAACATGAGTTATCTTAATGTTCTGGTGTTGAAATACTTGCTTAGATTGGCTTTTCTTGGCAATTCTCTTAATTGACAATTGGCAGTTAGAACATAAAAATCCCTGAGTAGTTCTCATTTAGGGGAAGGAAAATTGATCCCTGCCCATCTTAGCTCTTCAGCAGAGACAAAGAAAGGAAAGTGGGTGATGGGCAGGCAGGGTCTCTGGTGAAACAACTGCTTTCTGCCAGAGTTCCAGCCGTACAGCCTTAAGGATGCAAAATGCCCACAGCCACCTTCTTCACTGGCAAAAGAAAGATAGGGAATGTTCCCAAAGAGTGAATATGTAGGAAGGTTGTAAAGTCTTAAATGAAGATGCTGTTTTTTCTATGTAAATTTCTAAATCATGTTATTTATTTTTATCAATAAAGATATCAATTATCTGGCCAGTAACTGGTGTCTCAAAAATTCAGCAATGACTAGATAAGTAGCCAGAATCTAGCTGTAGTGTTCTTCATTTATTTAAAGTCTCGCTTTCAGGCCTGCTTTAAATTTGTTTTATGAGACTGATAACACTAAAATAGCTTGAACATGAAAGTTTTAGAACAATATTAGAAGCTCGATGTAGAAATCTGTAAATAGAGATAAGTAAATATGTGAAGATCTTGCAAGCAACTCCTCTGTACTTGTAATTTTTTTACGCCAAAAAGTTGCCTTCTCAGTTTTTAGTTGTGCTAGTGCCCTCTAGCGGTCAGTATGGTAACTGCAGTTTTATTAAATCATTCCCTTCCTTCAAAATGCGCTTGACCACCCCCCCAAAAAAAGAAAAAATTTATATGTATATGTATATGTGTGTATATATATATATACACACACACACAATAGAATCATCAATTTTTTAAAATGCTGCACCAGAATAGAACCTATAGAACAAAACAAAGAAAATTAGTTATACATCACAGTTAGAAAAAAGCTTTGTACATTAATGGAATCTCAAAAATTTGAAGAAAGGTTTAGGAGATCAAAGATGGAGCTGAGGGGGGCTTCCCTGGTGGCGCAGTGGTTGAGAGTCCGCCTGCCGATGCAGGGGACACGGGTTCGTGGCCCTGTCCAGGAAGATCCCACATGCCGCGGAGCGGCTGGGCCCGTGAGCCATGGCCGCTGAGCCTGCGCATTTGTGAAAGCTATGGACTTACTTCTTAGAAAAATGTGCATGCACCTATAATTTCAGGAGTTCATGTAGTACCTGAAGAGTCTGCATTCCAAGTTAAAGGCTTGGGGTTTATCTACTTCTATACACATCCCAGGTTCTCCAGGTTTAAAATTCTATCTGAGGGCTTCCCTGGAGGTCCAGTGGTTAAGACTCCACACTTTCAACGCAGGGGGCTCGGGTTCAATTCCTGGTTGGGAAACTGAGATCCCACATGCTGCGGCCAAAAAAAAAAAAAAAAATCTATCTGAAATGTTGAGTTTAAAAATTAAGTTGGAGAAAGATATGTATAGTATGATTGTACACAAAATGAGTCTGTATAGTTTCTATGTATACACAGTAAAAATATACAAGCTATGGGAATGATGAACATTGATTTCATAATAGTGGTTACCTCTCAGAGCAAGGGAGGGTAATGGAATGGGGGAAAAACAAAGGTGGCCACAGTCATACCTGTAGTATATCATTTCTTTAGAAACTATTCAGGTATATATAGCGTAATATTATTTTAATAAAGTTTGGTAGATAAGTAGATAATGGATTTCCATAATTTTATTTTTCATTCTTGCCTATGTATTTGATATACTTCCCAACTTAATTTCCTAAGTTAAATTTTAAAAGTAATTATATTTTAATAATACATGACCTAATTTCATTGTCATGTATAACAGGTTAATTTTCAAAAATATCCAAGTGTAAGTTCATGTTCTGAGAAACATATTTAATTCTATATTGTATAAAATCACCCAAGCTTATTTTAAAACAATAAGGGAAAATATTAATATTAAAATGGAAACCCTTGTTCTCTTCACAGAGTCCTTAAGTAGAAAGCCTGCATTTTAATGGTTATAATTTCTTTTTTTTTTTTCTTTTTTTGCGGTACAAGGGCCTCTCACTGTTGTGGCCTCTCCCGTTGCGGAGCACAGGCTCCGGACGCGCAGGCTCAGCGGCCATGGCTCACGGGCCCAGCCACTCCGCAGCATGTGGGATCTTCCCAGACCGGGGCACGAACCCGTGTCCCCTGCATCGGCAGGTGGACTCTCAACCACTGCACCACCAGGGAAGCCCTAATCTGATTTCTTGATGAAGAGGAAAGGGGGAAAATTCTTCTGAAACTAATGTTATATTGGAACGGAGTTTATTATTGATCCATATTCACTGTACTACAAAATATAATAAAAGTTTAGATAAGGTATTATTCTCTTTGGGGCTTTCATATATTAACAAAGTCAGTGTGAAGCCGACTACGCCATTGCCTAGAGTCTGAGCCTAATAGTCGCTTAATTGATTCATGCTTGTTGCTGCACAGCCACGTAGCACCCCAGAGCATTCAGAGGCTGTGATCAGATACACCTCGTCATAATGCAAACCAGCAAGATCTGTGCCTCCCTCGATTTAAATGGAGTGCGGGAGGAAAGAGGCAGCACAGGCACTATGGAAGGCTGGTAGGCAAGAGCCCCAGTTTCTGGTTCACCTCTCCACTGATAGAGGTGACAGACCATAGACATGCCTGGGGAGATAAATCTTGACCAGGCATTAACCATCTGTTGGACAATATACATCGTTGGCCTCTGTGGTCAAATCAAGGCTCCAGTCCCCCCCTCCGCCCTCCAATCTTAAGGAGAAGCAGTATTAATTTTTGAGGATCTTCATTGGGCCATGGTTTTGGGGCAGAGGGAAGAACTCCCAGTGTTAGGGTAAGGAAAAGGCACAAAATCTTCTGCCAGTGCTCCCCAGCTGGAATTGGTTTCTCAGAGGTCCTGTCCTTTCTGACTCATCTCATTAAAATGACTTTCCCATCAGCTCTAGAAAGAGACCCTGCTTTCCACCTACTAATCAATTCCTTCTACTGCCTCCTCTGACCACCCACCCAAACTCTGCTTCCTGGCTTGTGAAAGAAAGGCCTGGCCTGGGGTAGAGCACTGGACCACTTCACCCTAGGTCCTAGGGGGGAAAAGAAATCATCCCATACACCCCCGTTTTTTCTTTGGGTTTATCCTTTTTTTGCCACTAATGTGAGATCTGAAGAAATCTCTTTTAGTTAGGCCTTTAACAAAAGACACATAGGAATGTTTTCAGCCCTACGTAGTCCAGCACAGCTCATTAGGCCGAGGAATTCCACATAGGATGTTGGCACCAAACCTATATAGTAATAAACAGTACTCATGGGCTTGGCCTCATCCTCAGTGCATGCATCTCCCATGGGGGATCTAGAAGTAGCTGTGATAACAATAGGTAGCTGTTTAGGGATTTGGTGATCTTGAGTCCTGGCCTAATTATCAACTCAGAAATGAATGACATACACTCTTGGAACAGTTTGGAAAGGAGTAGGGAGAAAGCAAAGATTAAGGCAAAATGAAGATGGAGATATCCTGTATGCTACCACCATCTTAAGACATGGGCCTATCAGTGTGGCTTCTCCAAATATATGGTATTTCTGAAGCACCTAAATTATATTTCTGAATATTTGGATATTTTGAGCTTTTTTCTTGTTTTTACCACGTTTACAGTTAAGCTACCTCCCAAAGCAAGCTCCATCCATCCTAAACCATTTGTTTTAAAACCAATCCCATCTTTAAAATATTCCTACAGAGAAGCTGGTAGTAAATATCAATATGATAGGTAAAAGAGTAGCCCCCACTCGCTGCAGCTAGAGAAAGCCTGTGCACAGCAACGAAGACCCAACGCAGCCAAAACAATAAGTTAAAAAAATTATTTAAAAAATAAATAAATAAATAAAAATTTTACTGAAAGTATAGCATAAACACAAAAAAGTATACAAATCGTTAGTGTACAGCTCAGTAAAATTATAAAATTCAAAATTTCAAAAAATGAACACAACTATATAACCAATATCCTGATCAAGAAACGACGTTATCAGCACCTCAGGAAGCCCCCCAGACTCTACTCCTGACAAAGGTACCCACTATCTTGATTTCTAAACACCGTACGTTATTTTCATCAGATGTGGTTTCCATGGATGCTTCCAAGTTTCCTGGCTGGATGATCCAATGAAAATCATTCCTACTTTGGGAAAAGAGCCATGAGAGCAACTAGATTCTGGCCTGGGGCCCAAGTGACTTGGGTAGCAGGGTGCCTCTCTTTCCTCATCCCTCACTCTCTCCCCAGCAATTCAACCCATATACCCCTGCTCCTAGTTAAGAGATTCCTGGTGGCTAGAGCTTCACTGGATGTATTTCTTGGCCTTTACAAAGGTAAGGTTTGTAAGGAGAAAAAGAGCAGAGGGGTCAAGGCCAAGCTCCAAAGTCGGAAAACCTGGTGTTGACGTTTCCAATAGTACCCTGAGCAAAGGGCAGAAGTTATCCAAGAAAGAGAACCTAGATGCCAGCTAAGAGAAGTTCCTGCCCCACAGAGGGATGTACCTGGACCCTAGCATGGTGAGGGGATGCAGTTGCATCTGGGGGATCTTCACGCCAGTGAATTATTCAAGAGAAGCAGGAACAGCTGCAGAAATGCCAATTCCCCATCTCTTGAAGCAACTGCCATGCTGACTGTGCTGAGAACAGCATGGCAGCCAGTGTCACCTACCTCTGGCAGAAAAGACCAAGCAAGAGGATCCCACCCCTTCCCTGCAGACTTGGGCTGTAGGCTGCATTCATTCCCTGAGGTGTCAGAATCAACCAGTGAGGAGGGGGGAAGAAGTTTTGAAATGCTGAATGAATTCTAAATCCTGAGCTGACCTGAAAACTCACTGTTTTGAAGCGGGAGAAAATTAAATGAATTAGATTAAGTTGTCTACATGAGCCACAGCAAGGGACTCAGTGTCAGCAGTTACACTGGGTTCTAACAATTTTTTAAAACCTCATTGTTGTGGCCATGATTGTCATACACACGGCAGAGGCTATTAACCATTTCATCTATATAGATGTAAAACACTCAGTAATATTTTCCCCTGGTTGAGCCAGGTTTGCTGTTTTGGGGATCCCCTGACATTGGCCCACTTGCTAGTTGGAGTGATCATGTGAAACCACAGGCAACTGAACCTTGGGAACACCTGCCTCAGTGTTTATAAATACAGGGATAACATCAGGACACTACAGTTGATAGATCCTGGCACCACACAGACATAATTACAGTCTGCAGGCCTTCTCAAGGGGAGGTGGAAGTGAGAATAATGAAGTCAGCCTCATTCCACTCCCTAATCCGATTCCCAGCCCAAGCCAAGTGGCAGTGTGGGCCTGAGAAAAGAGCAGAGGAACCCACAGAAGAGCTAAAGTGTGGTCAGTACACTGCTGCAGGTCCAAGGATTATTTGTTATTGGTTTATGGCAAGATAAGTACAGAAATTGAGAGTAACGATTTAAAACTTTTGGAAAAATTTGAGGATAATTGTACAGCTGCTGAAACTAATAATTTAAAATGTGTGTTTCTATTTTGTATGGCTTTATTTTCATTTTTCCATTGTTCTAGTACATCAATATTACTGTAGTTTATAAAAGTATTGGTCAGCAACAAATTGGAGGGGGCCGGGGATCTGGTCCATCATCTGGTTCAAAGCCAATTTGTAAAGCACTGATCTAGACGTTAAGGCCCTTAGGTCTATTGATTAAAATCTAATAACTTACCTTTTTATGCAAAAGTACTGATTCCACATAGATAATGTCTTTTAAAAAATTTTCCTCCAGTTTGGTTAATCTCAGTAAGTAAAACATGAAGTCTAAATTTAATGTCAAGATTTAGATTTGACAACTTCGGGCTACGTAAACTAGCAATCATTATGCTCATCAGATATAAGTCAATTTAATAACATTTCTTTCGCCTGGTTCAATGGTTTATAGGCTTCCAAGATTTAGATTTGACAACTTCGGGCTAGTAAACTAGCAATCATTATGCTCATCAGATATAAGTCAATTTAATAACATTTCTTTCGCCTGGTTCAATGGTTTATAGGCTTCCAAGAAGCAATACTATTTAATCAAATACCAAAGGCATGCTTATTTCATGAGATGCTACATTCCATAGACAATAATAAAAATGTTATCAAAAGTCAGGAGAAATGACTCTAGTCTAGATAAATGAAAAACAATTTAACTGAAAATATGAATCAGAAGACAATATTTTAAAAAGCAATTCTCTCCTTTGGCTTTGTCCTATCTTTATAGTTCTATGAAGATTTTTAATACAGATCAATCTCCAATACAGATCTCATAGTGTTATTATTGAAGCTCACAGTTGAAAATGCTTGCTTACAAATGTTTATCTTGCCAAACAGATAAACATTAAGGTGCTTTGTAATGGGTTTTTGTTTTGAGTTTATCCATTGATTTGTAAAATTCACAGTGCGCAGATCCCCTGTGTTAGGCTTTTAAATTTGCAAGCACTGGAGTTCAATCAATTCCAATTGTTGGAGTGGGACCAACATCCTTAAGTGAAAGAAAACATTACTTGATAACTCCTTTTATCTTCTTTAAGCTGAGGAAAGCAATGGTTTCATTCAAATGCCAGCTTCCCAATGAGAAACACACACTTTCAGCTTTATCTCCAATATAAGGCAGAAAGAGAATACAGCTAGCAGAATACTACATTGTGTCTGAACATCTGATAGCCACACACAACAAAAACAGATCTTAAATTGAATCGTTGCACCTTTAAATGGATCCAGCAGTTATTAAATGGAATCATTCCTTTAATCATAAAAAACAAGTCTTTATATATTCTCTCTCACATTGCAAGTATTAAAGATTTTTAATATCTTTTCCTGATTATAAAAGTAATAACATTCATTATAGAAATGCATAATAAGAAAGCAAAAAGCATTCATAGTCTTACCACATTTCGAGATAAACATTACTAATGCTTAGATATACTACTGCCCTTCTTTTCTATGGATATTCACACATAATTAATTTTCTATACAGCTGAGATAATAATATGTATATCACAACATATCAGTGCGTGTCTTATTCTTCTATTTGCTATTAAAATATATTTTCCAAACTCAACAGAAATTAGAGTACACAATTTCCAATGAATGCATAATATTATATTGTATTGAAGTTAATAATGCACATGGGCATTCTCCTATTGTTGAACACAATTTTTTTTAGAGGTTACAAAGATGGTTTTAAAATCAGACTTGGTTCAACTGCTGGCTGGCTCTGCCATTTATTAGGTATGTGACCTTAGTCAAGTTACTTAATCTCTCTAAACAGCAATTTTCTCAGCTATAAAAAATTAAGATGATAATAATACAAGTTACTTTACAGGGTTGCAATAGTAAACAAGATGATGCATACAAAAGAGTTAAGCACAGTGCCTGGCCTTTCTAAGTAAATGTTAATTATTTTCATACTGGAATGAACACCTTAGGTCATACAGCTTTGGTCTAGTTTTTTATTTAGCTTAGACATATGCCAAGAAGACCAGGAATAGAAAAGTATATTTTAATGAGTACTTTTCAGCTTAGAGTACAACCAAGAGAAACTCCTGGACAGTGACCAGACTTTGTCATAATATGCTCCATTACTATAAGCAAACTTATAAATATACACCAAGTCTGTTTACTCCGTAAGTCATCAAATACGAGAAAGAAGAAAAGAAATGAGAGAAGTGGTAAAAAGAACTACCAAAAGTATCCAAACTCATTTACTCCCACAAATCTCTTAAACACTTATAAAAAATAGAAGTTAGTTACCCATCAATTAACTTATTATATTTGTCAAAAGAATACACACGTGTTAACTAATTTTTTTCTCCATTTACATTTTTGAAAGACCTTGGGCAATTGAGTTTATAAGAACAACTGTGGCAGCCAACCTCAAAGATGACCCTCATGCAGTCACATCAAATAAAACTAACGTGTATACCCAGCAGGATACTATGGAAATGATTGAGTGTGACTTCCAAGGCCAGATCATCAAATACGTTGCAGTGTCCACCTTGCTCTCTCTTGGATCACTCACTCTGGTGGAAGCCAACCACCAACCATTAAGTGGGACACTTAGTCTTTCCTATGGAGAGGTCCATGTTGTGAGGAGCCGAGCCCTCCTGCCACTAGCCAGCATCAGCTCACCAGCCTTACGAGTGAGACACCTTGATGCAGTGATAAATAGATAACACAACTGAAGTTGCTGCACCTACAGCACTATTGTTATTAGAGTGCTCATTTAGTTCTTACTGACCAACTAAAATTTTACACCATGATGTATAAAAAGAGTTTAGAATAACAACTTAAAAAAATCAATTTTGAGGTCAGATGGGGAAAATTAAACTCCAGCATCCCCAAATACATCCCAAAAGTGGTTATTCAAGTGGTCTATAAATATATGAAAAGGTTCTCAGATTCACTAGTCATCAGGGTAATTCAAATTAAAAGCACAATGAGATACAACTATATACCCATTAGAGAGGCTAGAATTAAAAATAATAACACCAAGTATTGGTAATGATAGGAAGCAACTGCAACTCTCATACACTGCTGAAGAGTGTACAGTCATGTTGGTAAACTATTTGGTAGTATGTACTAAAAGTTAACTTATGCATACCCTATGACCTAACAATTCCACTCCTAGTAATAAACCCAACAGAAATGTACCCATATATGCACCAAAAGATATGTACAAAAATGTTAACAGTCGAACACTAAGAACAATCCACATGTCCAATGGCAGTAAAATGGGTAAGCTGGAATGTATCCATACAAGGAAATACTATACAGCAATAAGAAATAAACAAATTACAGATATACCCACCAACGAGAATGAACCTCACATACGTAACATTGAGTGAAAGAAGTCAGTCTTTTAAATCAAAAAAAGAGAAAAGGACAGCTATGTAATTCCATTTATATAAAGTTCAAAAGCAGGCAAAACTAATCCATGGTGATAAAAGTCAAAAAGTCTTTGGGGAAGAGAAGGAGGCAGATGAGAAGCAGGAAGTGACTGGGAAGGGACACAGGGTGGGGAGCTTTTGGGTGCTAACAGTGATCTATTTCCTGACCTGTCTGGTAGTTACAAAGATGTGTTCACTTGGTGGAAATTCACTAAGTTGTGTATCTATGATTTGTGCACTTTTCTGTATGTATGTCATTGTTAGATAAAACTGTTCAATTAAAAAAATACCCAACATGGTAATGTATCAACCTTAATTTCCTGATTTTCATGATTGAACTTTCATTAGACAGGAGAGTGCTCTTGTTAGGAACTGCATATTAAAGTATTAAGAGGTAATAGAGCACATGTCTGTACTTCTCAAGGGAATAAAATATAAAATATATAAACTATAGGGCTTCCCTGGTGGCGCAGTGGTTGAGAGTCTGCCTGCCAATGCAGGGGACATGGGTTCGTGCCCCAGTCCGGGAAGATCCCACATGCAGCGGAGCAGCTGGGCCCGTGAGCCATGGCCGCTGAGCCTGCGCGTCCGGAGCCTGTGCTCCACAATGGGAGAGGCCACAACAGTGAGAGGCCCGCGTACCACAAAAAAAAAAAAATATATATATATATATATAAACTATATAGAGACAAAGCTAACAATGAGGCAAATGTGGTAAAAAAAGTTAACACCTGGGGAGTCTGAGTGAACAGTATGTGAGAGTTCTTTGTGTTATTCTTGTAATTTTTCTATGAATTTGAAATTATTTCAAAGTATTATAAAAAGTTTTAAAATATATCCAACTTCATTTCTCTATGCCTCAGAAGGCTCTACTGTTACATGGGCTATTAATATCTACCTTTTAAGGTTATTATAATGATTTGAGAAAATAATAGAAATAATAAGTGACAGTTACATAACTTGCCTTAGTTAGTGTGAGCCAGAATTTGAACTCACAGACTCTGACTCCAGAACCTACATTTCCATCTAGCACACGACTCAGTCAAGCAAATGGCACACTGAATGACACACAGCAGATGTCATGAACAGTACCTACGATGATGATGACAATGATACTTCTGTTAGTTTGCCAGGGCCACCATACAAAGTAACACAGATTGAGAGGTTTAAAACAACAGAAACTGGGAATACCCTGGCTATCCAGTGGTTAGGACTCTGCGCTCTCACTGCCGAGGGCCTGGATTCAATCCCTGGTCGGAGAACTAAAATCCCACAAGCTGTGTGGCATGGCCAAAAAAAAAAAAAACAAAACACACACACACACAACAGAAATTTATTCCCCCACATTTCTGGAGGCTAGAAGTCCAAAATCAAGGGGTTGGCAAGGCCATGATCCCTCTGAAGTCTCCAGGGGAGGATCCTTCCTCGCCTCTCTCACCTTATGGTAGTCCTAGGCACTCCTTAGCTTTTGGCAGCATAACTCCATTCTCTGACTCCATCTTCACCTGGCCATCTCTCTGTGTATGTGTCTGTGTGTCTTCTCCTCTTCTTATTATAAGGACACCAGTCATATTGGATTAGGGCCCGATCTAATTTTAATTTGATTACATCTACAAAGACCCTCTTTCAAAATAAGGTCACATTAATAGGTACTGGGAGTTAGGACCTCAAAATATAATTTAAGGGGACACAGTTCAACCCATAACAATGATTAAAAACGTTCTGCCATGTTCTTTCCAAAAAGAGTAAGTTTAACTAGAAGAACTCCCTTGCTGATTCCTGGGCACAGAAGAGATGATGCTCGGGCATGAGGAAAAGAAATCCTCTATGACTCTTCCTTCTGCTTCAAAAGAAAGTGAAATGGGGATGCTCTACTCTACTCTCACTAATGTGGTCATTTCAAAGTTTATTCAATTCCTTCTATATTAAAGGGTACAGAACAAAGGCAGATGGCCAAGAGTGCCTGGAAAAGGCATAGTTTGGAAGAAACTATGTTAAAGGGTAACAATTACCCCTCAGGGTAATAAATATAAAGTGATACATATATAAGAGAGCAGAGACCCTGGCCAATTGTCATATTTAGCTAAAGATTTCTATCCCTCTCTACAAAGTACCTTTCTCCTTGGGAAATAGGTGTGCCTGTGTGTATTAGACTTGATAATGGGAGGCCTCCAATGAGATGGTGTATCTCTATTTAACACTGAAGGAGGAGTAGGAAAGAGAGAATGGAGAAGGGGGTTTGCCATGGAGACTAGTGCCCACCTTGGACTATCATGGTGAAGCTCCCAGGGGTGATATTCTAGCTTGAATAATTCAGATATTCAGGCAAGTCATGCTGTGGATAATTATGTCTAGAGATTACATGGAAGAGGAAGATCAAACAAATCCCGGTGAATAGAGAGGGTTTCCCTAAAGGGAATCAGAGGTTCACACAGCATAGGTATGAAGAAGAAAGCAGGTACCAAGAAATGCGGAATTGAGGGCAGGAGATCAAGGAAGGAACCTGAATTGTGTCCACAAAGGCAATCCTTCACAAAGGTTCAAGCCTTTGGGAGCTTTTCCCTTGGGAAATGGGAATAGTGACATGCAACACACGGTTTAAAACTTTTCTCTATGTCCTAATTCTCTTTCCTCCCAACACAATAGGTGAATCGGACACATCTGCACAGCCTAGTGTAGCAAAGAATGAAACTAAGGAATGGAGTAATGAAAGGAAGTACAGCCAGTTGCTCATTTACCCCTCTGCATGCAATCATGGGAGGCCTAGTTTCCAGAATATGTAAGCATGTAAGCACTGTTAGCATCAAAAAGAGTACTGATCAGTCCCAAAGTAGAACAACATGAGATGGGAAGCACAGTGAGCCAAGAAAGGCAAGAGTCAAGAGGATCGCTCAGGAGCTGGTGAAGGATGAGCAAAATTTCCAAAATACTCTAGGAAAAAGTGATTTGGGGAGATGGATGGGGAAAGGTGGCGTGGTATTACACAATCACTGGAAAAGCTTGCGCCCAAAACCCCACCACTTCATCATTTACTATTTGTATCATATGCTTACATTTTTATAACTTGTATTTTAAAAAGTTACCAGAAATTTGGAGAAAACATGGTTCTGTTATCTTTTAATATCACTACTCATTAGGGTCTAAGTTCTGTGAAGTTAGATGTGTAACTTACAGAAACCGATCAACTGCAAATGATTTTCGTCCTGAAGAGAAGCGACTCTGAAGGTTATGGTTTATTGCCATGTAGAACATTAGTAGCCAGGTTTACATATAATTTAGCAATCTAATTTCAGAATTCTTTTTTGTTTACTTTTTTACTTATTATACATATCAATCTCATATTCTTATTTAGCCTGGTGTTTTTAACCTACTAATTAAATGAAAGTTTGATCCATGCTATCTACTTATATACAAATTATATTTATATTTTGAAATTATACATTAAATCTGCATACATTTGCAGAAAAATCACATCAAAGGATATATGCTTTTAATTTTGAGCCTGGTTGGTTAGAGATAAAACAGGCAGAAGAAGAACAAGAAAGGACATGTCAGACATTTCAGGAAGTATATTTATAGTTTGTAAAAGCAAACAATATTATAATACTTTATATCTGACTACATAAATAAAGCATCATAGATTTATTTTGGTTGGTGGGAATGTGTAGGTGATAGTAATGATTTGCAAATGGAGCATGACAATTTTATGTTAAAGGGGTTACAGATTCAAAAGAAGTAAAACACATTCCTTTAGGAAATTGTTCAGTATTGCAAACTTCATGTCCGGGAAGTATGATATACGATTCCATTTACTATTGCTCTTATTTTTAAATTTTACAAATAAACTGAAGTGTCCTTGATATAAACATACTTTAAGACTGTATCTTTGGCATACCATAAATAATCATGTTGTAAGTCACCGCAGTGTGTGACCAATTAGCTCAGCTTGTTAGTTCCTATGCTAATGAGCCCAAGGCCTCCTTATGACCCCAGATGATGAAGCAAGTCTTGCAAATTCATGATGGATTATTAGTCACAAGAGGGATCTATTGATTAGTAAGAATCTGGATGAAGCAGCACAAATGCATTGGCCCCCAAATAACTCCAACTGTACAAGCCATATTTCACAGTTTGGCAGCATCCTTTATCATGGTATGGGGGCTCAGAAACATGTCAAACCTAGAGCTGACTCTAGCCAATGACTTTTTTTTTTAAACTAATGAAAGACAAGAAGAATATCGATCATAAAATATTGATCACCCTTAGTTTTAATAATTCATTCACCAAACTATTAATAGCTAGGGCTTCTCTTGTACAGAAAAATGTATTTTGCTTTAATCATCAGTTGTTATACTGGAGCCTTCATCTGAGGCTGACCTATCCTCAGCTTATATTTAATTCACTCCAACTTATTTGGCTTCTCCAGGGAATGTGGATTCCCTTTCACCAAACCAGTTGTAAGAGTGATAAAAACCCCTACAGCCCTTCTTCCTCTGCCAGAGGCTTTTGGTGGTTTTTAAAAAAAGAACGTACTCTCCTTTCAGTATCTAAGGACTCAACCTTCCTTGGTCTCTGTACATAAAGAAGAAATTGGTTTTTCTGTTCCATGTGACAAAACCTGAGAGAGGAAGGAAGAGAGAAAGAGAGAGAGAGAATCCTTTCTTGAATGTCATGAAGAATTCTTACATCTTATCAGGTATTTTTATAGATTGATTTCCTACACCAAGTCCAACAGGATTTCATATCAAAGGAACAAGTTCCCTAAAGTCTATTTGATACTTGATTTTTGCAAAAGTCTATCCTCTCTAAAAGATCATATTTTTTCAAGCAACATTTTACACATATTCAAATGAGGAAGGCTTCTCTCAGAGGGCTTATCAGAAGCTAATTTTATCCCATTATTTAATTATGGAAGATATAATACATTAATAAAATCACCTCATTTATCTGTAAAATTATAGTATATTAGATGGCAGTAATATTACATAGAGAGAAAACTGGAAGAGGAAGGAAGTATAGAAGGATGTGAAGGGTTCTGTAAATACCTGAGTAGCTAACTCCCTCTTCTCCCTCAAGTTTTTCCTTAAACATCATTTTCTTAGTGAGGCCTGCCTTGATCACTGAAGCATGTCATTTTTGATCCTCTGTAAAGGATTCTATACTTTCTTTTTCTATAAGATTTAAGGTTGAATTTACGTCTTTATTTTGTGCATTGCTTATTATCTGCAACCTCTCTTACTCCATGAAGGCAGGAATTTTTGTCTATCTGAGTCACTATTGTACCCCAAGATTTTAGAACATTGCATGACACAGAATAGGTGCTCAGTAAATAGAGATGGAATGAATGAAAAGTGCAGTTACGGATGGCCTCTCTGAAAAGCTGACAATGAGGAAAGATGTGAGACTGGAGAGGGAGTGAGCCCTAAAAGTGGATGCATGCCTGGAATGTTGAAGCAGCAGCAGAGATTCCACTGTGGTTGCAGTGGAACAGACAAAAATGTGAATAGTGGAAGAGGAAGAAAAGTAAGAGGCCAGATTGTATAGGTCTGTGGCTCATTATAAATACTTCTGCTTTTACTCAAAGTGAGAGTGGAAGCCATTGGAAGGGTTAGAGCAGAGATGAATGATGATAGTATACGCTTTTGAAAGGATTTCTCCACCTGGTCACACTGTTGAGAATAGGCTGCAGGGGGAAGGGTAGAAAATGGGAAAACCAGTTACAAGGATGTTGCAATAATCCAGGAAGGAGATGACAATAACTTGGCCAGATAGGTAGTTGTAAAAAGTGGTTAGATTCTGTACACATTTGAAGATAGAGTTGATGGGATTTACTGACAGACTGGATGTGGGGTATGAGAAGAAAAAAAGAAATTCAGGGCAACTTCAAGGTGTTTGACCACAAGTGGTCAGATACAGATGCACTGATGAGATGTAAAGACTACGTGAGGCATTCTTGGGGGTGGGGGGAAGTGCAGGGATGGAAAAAAGCTTTGGGAATCAATGCTTTTCTGCCAAATTTTGATTTTGATGTTCAAAGCAGTTCAAATTTCTTGTCCTAATTTATTTTCCCAAGTCCCCCAGCAGTTTATAATGTGGACTTACCTTGAGGCGTTATTGAGTCCCTTAATGGCTACCACTTTTGGGGGCTCCCAATACTACTACCCTGGAGTCTTTCTAGAAACCCAGGAACTTTCTGGGAGAGAGAGATATATATAGAGAGTTGTTTGTGTTGTAGAACTTCACTCAAGGGAGTGGAGCTCCAATTTGAGAGTCACTTACCCACAGCTGTTAAGGATGAGAGGGGCAGAGAACTCAAAGGGTATACAGCAGGCGCCTCGCTTGTGTCTCGCTGTCCCATAGGCTGTTAGCAGTCAGCTTCGGATCTCATTCCTCGTTGCCAAAAGCTGTTAAGAAGTGATTAAAGAAGACAACTGAGGTGATAGCAACACCTTTATCTAACACTTCATGAGGCGGACAGTCTCCTCTCAGAGAACTGCAAAATGGGGTAGAAGGGGCTTCCCTGGTGGCGCAGTGATTGAGAGTCCGCCTGCCGATGCAGGGGACACGGGTTCGTGCCCCGGTCCGGGAAGATCCCACATGCCGTGGAGCGGCTGGGCCCGTGAGCCATGGCCGCTGAGCCTGCGCGTCCGGAGCCTGTGCTCCGCATTGGGAGGGGCCGCAACAGTGAGAGGCCCACGCACCGGGAAAAAAAAAAAAAAAAATGGGGTGGAAGGCAGGACGCTTTTCTAGGACAAAGAATAAAGAACCAGAAAGAGACGAACAGAAAATACCTGATTGGCTGGGGCCACAGAGCCAAGCGGGTTTGGGGTGAGTGGGAACAAGGACGCGAGAACAGAGCCCAGTGGTGGCCCGCGCGAGGGGACTGGCTGACCGCCTAGACTGCGTTTCTGGTGAAGCCGGGCACTGACAGGGACCTGAAAGTGACCCTTTTAAGTTTCTGTTTGCTCACGTGGCACCCGGGCAGGAGCGGCTCTCTTGGGGGCCTAGAAAGTTATTTCCGCTCTGTTAGTGTGTTAACAAACTACTCCCCAATTTTTAGCAGCTTCAAACAACGCACGTTCATTACCATTTGTGGGTCCACATCCGGCGGAGGCTGGGGATCAGGGTCCCTCGCGGAGGCCGCAGTCCCCCGAAGGCGCGGCCACCGCCCGAGAAGGAGCCGCAGCTCAGCGCCTCGCCGCTGGCCTCTCCACAGGGCCGCTCGCGGCACGGGCCGGCCTCAGCCGGCTCGCCGTCTGAGGGAGGAGAAGCCAGACAGTCCCGGATGGAAGCGGCCCCGTCACTTCTGCCGCGTCCTGTCGCCAGGCCAACCCTGCTAGTGTGGGATGGGACCCCACACAGGTGAGGAGAGCGGGTGGTGGGCATCCTCTGGGACTACGTGGGAGGCTGACAACTGCAAACCCACTCTGATCAGTTCCCATGTTTTTCGGCACAACACGCTGTGGATCGTCGAGAGGCTGGATAAGGCACTATTCGTTAAAACAGCGCTTTGCTAGTACAGTCAACCCTCGCGTAAAGGCGGGGGATTGGTTCCAGAAGGCCCGGGCACCAAAATCTGCGCATGTTCAGGGCCCACAGGCCGGTCTCTCTATTCACGGGTTTCGCATCCGCGGATTCAACCCACTGTGGATGGAAGTTTCGAATCTGCGGATGCGAATGCCAACCGGAGAATATGGAGGGCCAACAAGTCTTGGTGAAAGTGGACCCGTGCAATTTAAACCCGAGTTGTTCAAGGGTCAAAGGTATTTCCTTACATAAGGAAGCTGGGAGAAAGGATTTTCTGCGGAGCCGCTGACGCCCATTTTGCGTTTGATGTTGGTACTGTCTGGATCTTACCATGTGTCGCTGGAAAGTTTTGGATTTTTGTTTGTTTTGTCTGAAAACTATTTCCTTACCTTAATGCTCCCAGTAGCAATCTAGTACGGCACATAGTAGGTATTCTTTACATGTTTGTCGCATCAATGAACCTGTCAAATGATCTAATCCAGTTCCTTCATTTCAATATTAGCCCACGGCCTCTCAATCTTTCAAAAATCCTGGTGACAAAGCAGCCATATTTGCTGCATACTGAAAATTGTCTGGTCAACGTTGGCAGACGGAAATACATGTAAGGCAAGAAAGAGGTGGGCCTTCTTAAGAATGCAAAATAAGGGTGGAGAATACATCCACTCCCGCAGTGTTAATGAACCGTGCTGCAAATTCCACTTAAGCAAAATATTTTCTCTTTTGACACCAACCACTACTACTACCCCGCCTGAAATTGGGCGTTGCTTTTTTTTTTTTTTAAAGGAGTCAATGCTTTTGAGAAGGGAAGGAAACCTTAGGATCCTTCTCTAACTTTGCTAATGAGTCAGGAATCATCTGGTATGCATCACTTTGAAATTTCAGTGAGAACTAGCCCTATAGCAATGACATACAGTATTAACACACTTTTGTATGAAACAAGAGGAGAGAGAATTAGGAAGACATGACCAAGAATAAGAAGAGTACAGACTCATTGTACCACTTTATTTTTTTAATTAATTTTTATTAGAGTATAGTTGATTTACAATGTTGTGTTAGTTTCTGCTGTACAGCAAAGTGAATCAGTTATACATATACATATATCCACTCTTTTTCTATATTCTTTTCTCATATAGGCCATTACAGAACACTGAGTAGAATTCCCTGTGCTTTACGGTAGGTCCTTCTTAGTTATCTATTTTATTTATGGTAGTGTGTATATGTTAATCCCAATTTATCCCTCCCCCCTCTCCTCCTTGGTAACCATAAGTTTGTTTTCTACACCTGTGACCCTATTTCTGTTTTGTAAATAAGTTCATTTGTATCATTTTTTTTTGGATTCCGCGTATAAGGGGTATCATATCATATTTGTCTTTGTCTGACTTACTTCACTCAACATGACAATCTCTAGGGCCAACCATGTTATTGCAAATGGCATTATTTCATTCTTTTTTTTTAAATAAATTTATTTATTTTATTTATTTATTTTTGGCTGTATTGGGTCTTCGTTGCTGCTCACGGGCTTTCTCTACCTGCGGTGAGTGGGAGCTACTCTTTCTTGTATTGCACAGGCTTCTCATTGCAGTGGCTTCTCTTGTTTCAGACCACAGACTCTAGGCACACAGGCTTCAGTAGTTGCAGCACGTGGGCTCAGTATTTGTGGCATGTGGGCTCTAGAGTGCAGGCTCAGTAGTTGTGGTACACAGGCTTAGTTGCTCCACGGCATGTGGGATCTTCCCTGGCCAAGAATCGAACCCATGGCCCCTTGTACCGGCAGGCGGATTCTTAACCACTGCGCCACCAGGGAAGTCCCTATTTCGTTCTTTTTTACGGCTGAGTAATATTCTATGGTATATATGTACCACATTTTCTTTATCCATTTCTATGCTGACGGACATTTAGGTTGCTTCCATGTCCTGGCTATTATAAATAGTGCTGCAATGAACATTGCGGTGCATGTATCTTTTTGAATTATGATTTCCTCTGGGTATATGCCCAGGAGTGGGATTGCTGGATCATATGGTAGCTCTGTTTTTAGTTTTTTAAGGAATCTCCATACTGTTCTCCATAGTGGCTGTACCAATTTACATTTCCACCAACAGTGTAGGAGGGTTCCCTTTTCTCCACACCCTCTCCAGCATTTATTATTTGTAGATTTTTGGATGCTAGCCATTCTGACTGCTGTGAGGTGATACCTCACTGTAGTTTTGATTTGCATTTCTCTAATAATTAGTGATATTGAGCATTTTTTCATGTGCTGTACCACTTGCTTTAAGAGGTTATCAACATACATGTGCACACATGCACACACACAAACATAAGTTTATGACACACTTTATTTTAATTTTCTAAAATTGGAATGCAACTTAAAATTAATGTGGAGCGTTATACCTCTCCTCCTACCTAACAGCAAAAAAAAAAAAAAAAAAACTGATATAAAATCAATGGTACACCTGAAAAATTCAGTGGTTGCTCCTTTTTGGCTATAATTCATGCTCCCAGGAGGGTGTCTTTTATCATTAACTCTCTGTAGTATTAGCCCAAGCACAGACTTTAGAGTAGAAAACATAGTTTCAACTCTATCACTTTCTAGCACCATGACCTTGAGCTTCTGACCTCGAGGCCTTCACATTCTGCATCTGAAAAATGGGGATAAGAATAGAATGCCCCTCATTGTGTTATAAGGAAAATGAGCTATAGGAGCACTTTTTAAACCTGAAAACATTATGCAAATATAGTTGATTATCTTTGACTTTGAGATTGCAAGTTGATGTTGATGTCCCAGGGAACAACCTTTGCTGCTCACTAGTGGTGGCATGTTCTCCTGAGAGCACTGTTCTAGAAATAAATCATCTTTGCTTTCATTACTCTTTGAGGTGATGCTTTTCTTTTGATATGCTTAATATTCTGTGTAGAACTGCGTGAACTCATTGCATAAATATTATGTAGAAAATAATCTGAGCAGAGAATGTTTTAATTATTCTTCTGTGATTGCACTTTCTTAGATTTCTCCATTTCTCTGCGCTTGTTAAGCTTAAATGTCTTAAATGCCCTCCTTTTATCCATTCCCATCTCCTTGTCCTTAACATTTTAGCAAACATGAATTTTTAGTGGGAAGGAGGAAGCCTGTAAATGAATTTGCACCATGAGTACTTTGTCCACTTACATTTGTGCTCTGTTAACCGTAGGTCTTCTGGCCCCTTTCTAGTTTGCATTATCCTTCAAAATGAAAACTGATCATTTTATTTAAACATAGCTTTTTCTAGATTCCTTTCATTTTTGGCCAAAACAAGTTAAAAATTTTTTCTGAAGACAAAAATCATACTTATTCTTTATTATGTTGCTTCAAGGACCTAGTCCTTGCCCTCTGCTCTCCTGCTATTATATCCATCCAAAAAACAAATAAAGGAGATACGTTCCTAAATGCTTATCGAAAACTTGCTATCAAAGAGCCCAAGTAGATTATGTTTGGATTAAGCAAAACAAACTTAAAAATTATATTAATTTACAGTTGACATCCCTTAATATTTAATGACAAAAAAGTGAAAATAAATTATATTGATGCTATGCTGAAGTAACTCTTCTGCTTGGAAGTTCTTTTGACATTCAGATTCAATAATAAATAGAGGCACTGTTGGATCTCTTGGGTCTGATATTTAATCTTAATCCTAAACTAGATGCTTTGGTGGGGAAAGGAGACAGATGACAATTGTGTTTCACCTTATAATTGAGCACATGGAGTCTTTTCTCTACTGTTTTTTTTTTTAATTTTTGAATTTTATTTTATTTATTTTTTTATACAGCAGGTTCTTATTAGTCATCAATTTTAAACACATCAGTGTGCACATGTCAATCCCAATCGCAATTCAGCACACCACCATCCCCACCCCCACGCGACTTTCCCCCCTTGGTGTCCATATGTTTGTTCTATACATCTGTGTCTCAACTTCTGCCCTGCAAACCGGTTCATCTGTACCATTTTTCTAGGTTCCATACACATGGGTTAACGTACTATATTTCTTTTTCTCTTTCTGACTTACTTCACTCTGTATGACAGTCTCTAGATCCATCCACGTCTCAACAAATGACTCAATTTTGTTCCTTTTTATGGCTGAGTAATATTCCATTGTATATATGTACCACATCTTCTTTATGCATTCGTCTGTCGATCGGCATGTAGGTTGCTTCCATGACCTGGCTATTGTAAACAGTGCTGCAATGAACATTGGGGTGCATGTGTCTTTTTGAATTATGGTTTTCTCTGGCTATATGCCCAGAAGTGGGATTGCTGGATCATATGGTAATTCTATTTTTAGTTTTTTAAGGAACCTCCATACTGTTCTCCATAGTGGCTGTATCAATTTGCATTCCCACCAACAGTACAAGAGGGTTCCTTTTTCTCCACACCCTCTCCAGCATTTGTTGTTCGTAGATTTTCTGATGATGCCCATTCTAACTGGTGTGAGGTGATACCTCATTGTAGTTTTGACTTGCATTTCTCTAATAATTAGTGACATTGAGCAGCTTTTAATGTGCTTCTTGTCCATCTGTATGTCTTCTTTGGAGAAATGTCTATTTAGGTCTTCTGCCCATTTTTGGATTGGGTTGTTTGTTTCTTTATTATTGAGCTGCATGAGCTGTTTATATATTTCGTAGATTAATCCTTTGTCCGTTGACTCATTTGCAAATATTTTCTCCCATTCTGAGGGTTGTCTTTTCATCTTGTTTAGGGTTTCCTTTGCTGTGCAAAAACTTTGAAGTTTCATTAGGTCCCATTTGTTTATTTTTGTTTTTATTTCCATTACTCTAGGAGGTGGATCAAAAAAGATCTTGCTGTGATTTATGTCAAAGAGTGTTCTTCCTATCGTTTCCTTTAAGAGTTTTATAGTGTCCGGTCAAATGCATTTTGAGTTTATTTTTGTATATGGTGTTAGGGAGTGTTCTAGTTTCATTCTTTTACATGTAGCTGTTTTCCTAGCACCACTTATTGAAGAGACTGTCTTTTCTCCATTGTATATCCTTGCCTCCTTTGCCATAGATTAGGTGACCATAGGTGCATGGGTTTATGTCTGGGCTTTCTATCTTGTTCCATTGATCTATGTTTCTGTTTTTGTGCCAGTGCCATATTGTCTTGATTACTGTAGATTTGTAGTATAGTCTGAAGTCAGAGAGTCTGATTCCTTCCGCTCTGTTATTTTCCCTCAAGACTGCTTTGGCTATTCGGGGTCTTTTGTGTCTCCATACAAATTTTAAAATGATTTGTTCTAGTTCCATAAAAAATGCCATTGTTAATTTGATAGGGATTGCATTGAATCTGTAGATTGCTTTGGGTAGTATAGTCATTTTCACAATATTGATTCTTCCAATCCAAGAACATAGTACATCTCTCCATCTGTTGGTATCATCTTTAATTTTTTTCATCAGTGTCTTATAGTTTTCTGCATACAGGTCTTTTGTCTCCCTAGGTAGGTTTATTCCTAAGTATTTTATTCTTTTTGTTGCAGTGGTAAATGGGAGTGTTTCCTTAATTTCTCTTTCAGATTTTTCATCATTAGTGTGTAGGACTGCAAGAGATTTCTGTGCATTAATTGTGTATCCTGCCACTTTACCACATTCATTGATTAGCTCTAGTAGTTTTCTGGTGGCATCTTTAGCATTCTCTATGTATAGTATCACATCATCTGCAACAGTGACAGTTTTACTTCTTCTTTTCCAATTTGTATTCCTTTTATTTCTTTTTCTTTTGTGATTGCCGTGGCTAGGACTTTCAAAACTATGTTGAATAATAGTGGTGAGATTGGACATCCTTGTCTTGTTCCTGATCTTAGAGGAAATGCTTTCAGTTTTTCACCATTGAGAATGATGTTTGCTGTGGGTTTGTCGTATATGCCCTTTATTATGTTGAGGTAGGTTCCCTCTATGCCCACTTTCTGGAGAGTTTTTATCATAAATATGTGTTGAATTTTGTCAGAAGGTTTTTCTGCATCTATTGAGATGATCATATGGTTTTTATTCTTCAGTTTGTTAATATGGTGTAGCACATTGATTGATTTGCATATATTGAAGAATCCTTGCATCCCTGGGATAAATCCCACTTGATCATGGTGTATGATCCTTTTAATGTGTTGTTGGATTCTCTTTGCTAGTATTTTGTTGAGGATTTTTGCATCTATGTTCATCAGTGATATTGGCCTGCAGTTTTCTCTCTTTGTGACATCTTTGGTTTTGGTATCAGGGTGATGGTGGCCTCATAGAATGAGTTTTGGAGTGTTCCTTCCTCTGCAATTTTTTGGAAGAATTTGAGAAGTATGGGTGTTAGCTCTTCTCTAAATGTTTTAAAGAATTCAGCTGTGAAGCCATCTGGTCCTGGACGTTTTTGTGTTGGAAGATTTTTAATCACAGTTTCAATTTCATTACTTGTGATTGGTGGGTTCATATTTTCTATTTCTTCCTGGTTCAGTCTTGGAAGGTTATACCTTTCTAAGAATTTGTCCATTTCTTCCAGGTTGTCCATTTTATTGGCATAGAGTTGCTTGTAGTAGTCTCTTAGGATGCTTTGTATTTCTGCGGTGTCTGTTGTAACTTCTCCTTTTTCATTTCTAATTTTATTGATTTGAGTCCTCTCCCTCTTTTTCTTGATGAGTCTGGCTAATGGTTTATCAATTTTGTTTATCTTCTCAAAGAACCAGGTTTTAGTTTTATTGATCTTTGCTATTGTTTTCTTTGTTTCTATTTCATTTATTTCTGCGCTGATCTTTATGATTTCTTTCCCTCTGCTAACTTTGGGTTTTGTTTGTTCTTCTTTCTCTAGTTCCTTTAGGTGTAAGTTTAGATTGTTTATTTGAGATTTTTCTTGTTTCTTGAGGTAGGCTTGTATAGCTATAAACTTCCCTCTTAGAACTGCTTTTGCTGCATCCCATAGGTTTTGGATCCTTGTGTTTTCTTTGTCATTTGTCTCTAGGTATTTTTTGATTTCCTCTTTGATTTCTTCAGTGATCTCTTGGTTATTTAGTAACGTGTTGTTTAGCCTCCATGTGTTTGTGTTTTTTAGATTTTTTTCCATATAATTCATTTGTAATCTCATAGCGTTGTGGTCAGAAAAGATGCTTGATATGATTTCAATTTTATTCAAATTACTGAGGCTTGATTTGTGACCCAAGATGTGATCTATCCTGGAGAATGTTCCATGCACACTTGAGAAGAATGTGTAATCTGCTGTTTTTGGATAGAATGAATAACCTATAAATATCAATTAAATCTACCTGGTCTATTATGTCATTTAAAGCTTCTGTTTCCTTATTTATTTTCATTTTGGATGATCTGTCCATTGGTGTAAGTGAGGTGTTAAAACTCCCCCACTATTATTGTGTTACTGTTGATTTCCTGTTTTATAGCTGTTAGCAGTTGCCTTATGTATTGGGGTGCTCCATGTAGGGTGCATATATATTTATAATTGTTATATCTTCTTCTTGGATTGATCCCTTGATCATTATGTAGTGTCCTTCCTTGTCTCTTGTAACATTCTTTATTTTAAAATCTATTTTATCTTATATGAGTATTGCTACTCCATCTTTCTTTTGATTTCCATTTGCATGGAATGTCTTTTTCCATCCCCTCACTTTCAGTCTGTATGTGTCCCTAGGTCTAATGTGGTTCTCTTGTAGACAGCATATATATGGGTCTTGTTTTTGTATCCATTCAGCAAGCCTGTGTCTTTTTTTTTTTTTTTTTTTTTGCGGTACGTGGGCCTCTCACTGTGGTGGCCTCTCCCGTTGCGGAGCACAGGCTCCGGACGCGCAGGCTCAGCAGCCATTGCTCACGGGCCCAGCCGCTCCGTGGCATGTGGGATCTTCCCAGACCGGGACACAAACCTGTGTCCCCTGCATCGGCAGGCGGACTCTCAACCACTGCACCACTAGGGAAGCCCCGAGTTCGGGGTTTTTGAGCATGAGCCATACGTTTTCCTTGCTTGGCCCTGCAATAAACCTTTCTGTGCTCCAAACTCCAACATTTCAGTTTGTTTGGCCTCACTGTGCATCAGACACACAAACTTGTGTTCAGTAACATATATTCAACTATTTTATTTCCAAATTTAAAAACTGGCATGTTGGCAAGCAACCCTGAAAGGAAACAACACTTTCACATGATGATCACTTTTCAGCATGAGAAAAAAAGGCACTTCCTTTAAGTCCTATAGGAACATAAGGAGAGTCTCTATCAAGCTGTGTTCTATTTCTATTTTTTTCTAATGAAGACTAGGTTTTTAAAGTCAAATTTTAATTTAGCTTTTTCTGTTGTTAGACACATTCCTTATCACAGAACTCAAAATCTAGGATTTTAGACTCAGAGGAACTTAGATTTCTGATCTAGAGAATTGAAGTAATACAACATACATTTTCCCTGAACATTATTTAATATCTCAGAGACAGGAGGAAGATATGAAGAATACATCTGAAAGATATGGTACCTAAATCCTGAATTTAGGTAGACTAGATTTTCTATAATCAATCCTAAGTCTCTGGAAATTCTAAGAATTCTGACAAAATCAAGTATACCACATTTCTAATTTCAGATAATTCCTAAAATTTGCAATTTATGTTTGAATGTTGCTATATAAATTGTATATAAAGCTTCAAGTATAATGCATGTCAAGGAATTCTGTACCTTACCCCAATTGGCAAGTGATGTGACAATTCTTTGATTTTGTCTAGATCAGTGCTGTTCAGTAGAAATATAATGGAAACTACATAAGTTGTTTTCAATTTTCTAATAGTCACATTAAAAACAGGAAAAAGAGGGACTTCCCTGGTGGTCCAGTGGTTAAGACTTTGCCTTCCAATGCAGGAGGCGTGGGTTCCATCCCTGGTGGGGGAGCTAAGATCCCATATGCCTCGTGGCCAAAAAACCAAAACATAATACAGAAGCAATATTTTAACGAATTCAATAAAGAGTTTAAAAATGGTCCACATCAAAAAATATCCTGAAAATAAAGTAAAAAGGAAAAAAAGTAAAATTAATTTAAATAATATATTTTATTTAACCCAATATGTCCTAAATATTGTCATTTAAACATGTAATCTATTAAAATTATTAGACATATTTTATATGTCTTATTATTTTTGTTCTAAGTCTTCAAATGATGGTGTTTATTTTACACTTACAGACCTCTTAGTTCAGACTAGGCACATTTCAAGTGCTCAATAGTCATATGTAGCTAGTGGCTACCATATTGGACAGACCAGGATGAGACAGTTCAAGTCAACCACACACTGTGTTAAGTGTGAATGAGTCCTATCCTTTGCTAGTCTCTTTCTGAAACAAATTTTTAATTTTTAAAAATCTCTTAGAACATTTTAAAATACTTGTATAGAAGACTTGAAATCAACTGGCTTAAAAAAAAAAGACATTGACTTACTCAATAAGAAGTTTGAATGTGGGAGTGGCTCAAGATTTGCTTAATTCAGAGGCGTCATGATGGCATCAAAAGCGCAGACTACTCTCATCTTTCTTTGGCCTCAAGGTAGATCTTATAGTTAAAAGAGGTAGTTAAAAGGTTGTTGCCATGCTCTAAGAGTCGTATCCCACAGAAGAAAAGGGGTTACGTCTTCCTTGAGCCTCTAAGAGATTTTTAAAAAGACCCTCCAATAGATCTTCTGCATGTCTTATTATCCCCAAAATTGATCATATATGCACCCATAAACCCATCACTGCCAAGGGAAATGTGATTATAATTAAAAGCTCCTTCCATAAGTATATGATCTTCTTAAAGAGGTAAACTGGAATAAAATTGAGGTTCTGCCAATAAGAAGTAGGGGGAAGTGAAATTTTGAGTAGGAAACCAAGGATGTGCCACACGCAGTAACTGTAAGCACACTTTCTAATTTTTGACTTTTAGGATTTTCCCCAATAGAAAGTATCAAGGTATTTATCTATATCAAGTCAAGTTCCTAAACTTATATATTCCTTTCTGAACAAAGATTTATGTGTCTCAGAAATACATCATTTCTGGATATAGAAATCCAGAAGGAAATATTGGTAATCTCAATTTGTCAAGTTTATCAAGTGTCACATTGCATTTTAAGTGTAACCTTACATCCCAGTTTTACCAGGACCATGAGAGTTTATTCATTTTGCCCCAATGTATTTATTAAATAACAATGACTTTCACTCACAAAAGTGTCCTAGTTTAAAAAACAAAACAAAACAGACAACAGAAATTACCTTTGAGGAAGCCCAAATTTGGGATAGCAGGCAAAACTTTAAAGTAGTTATTGTAAATATGTTCAAAGAACTAAAAGAAATCATGTTTAAAGAATTAAAGTATGATGAAAATTCATTGAAATAATAATATTAATAAAAAGATAGAAATTATTTTAAAAAGAATGAAATGAAAATTCTAGAGTTGAAAAATACAATAATGGAAATGATATATTCACTAGAGGCATTCAACAGTAGATAAGAGCTGGCAGAGAAACAATGAGTGCACTTAAAGATAGATCCATACAGATTATACAATCTGAAGAACAGAAAGAAAAGAGAATGAAAAAAATAAACAGAACCTTAGAAAATATGGGGCACCATTATACATGCCAACATGTGTATAATGGACATACTAGAGGAAGGGGAGAGAGAGATGGGTACAGAAATAAATATCTGAAGAAATAATGTCTGAAAACTTCCCAAATTTGATGAAAACGTTAATTTACACATGAACTCTAAGTAGGGTAAAACCAAAGGCATCCACAGCTAGGCATATCATAGTCAAATGTTAAAATCCAAAGACAATGAGAAAAATCTTAAAGGCAGCAAAAGAAAATGATTCATCATGTACAAGAGAATTCCAATAGGATTAGTAGTTGATTTATCAAAAACAAGGGGGACCAGAGGACAGTTAGGACATATTCAAAGTACTTAAAGAAAAAAAAAAGTTGCCAAGCAAGAATCCTACATGTAGGAAACCTACCATCTGAAAATGAAGACAGAAAGAAAGATATTCCCAGATAAACAGACTGAAAAAATTTGCTGCTAGCAGACCCGCCTTGCTAAAAATACGAAATGAATTTCTTTAGACAGAAAGGAAGTAACATCAGAGTGTAATCCGAATGCACATGAAAAAACAAAGAGTACCAGTAAAAGCAATTATGTAGTAACTACAAAAGATAGTATAATTTAATTTGTCTTCTCCTAATTGATTTTTTTTTAAATAGCATAAAATAATTCCTAAAAAATTGAATTTGGGGGCTGATAGCATATAAAGATATAGTATATTTAACAATAACAAGACAAAGAAGTGAGGACGAAGGAAGCTATAGTGAGGAAAGGAAGTGAAATCAGACAGTGACTCAAATCCACAAAAAGAAATAAAAGTACTGGAAATGGCTAATAAGATTGTTAACATAAAAACTTGGTAAATATATTTTTTCTTAATTTCTTCAAACGTCATATGATTACATAAAACCATGATTATTACACTGCATTGTTGGATTTGTAACAAGAAAAGGAACTATAATGGAGCAAGTCTTCTATATCTCATTGGAATTAACTTAGTATAAATCTGAAGTAATTTCTGATAAATTAAGAGGTGCGTCATAATCCCTAGAGCAAGCACTGAGGAAAATGACTTTAAAATATAACTAAAAGTCAATAAAGGAATTAAAATTGTACATTAGAAAATATCCACTTAATCCAAAAGAACACAGTAATGAAAGAGCAGAGGAACAAAACAAGACATGAGACATAGAAAACAAATATCAAAATGGCAGACATAAATTCAAACATATCAATAATAACATTAAATGTGAATGGGCTAAACAATCCAATTCAAAAGGCAGAGATTGTCAGGTCTGTGCTGATTTGGGCAGTAAGCTATGATTCACCTAAGAATATTTTTCACTTGGCTCCAATGCCATTAGTAAGTAGAATTCACGTTGGAATACCAGTTTTAATAATATCTTGTTAGGAGTTAATCCAGGAAAATTCCAAGGAATTTTACCCAGAAAATTTTGCCCACAAAATTAGTATTGATTTAGAGTTTTTAAAATATCTTTTTTTAAATTTATTTTTATTTTTGGCTGCATTGGGTCTTCGTTGCTGCATGAAGGCTTTCTCTAGTTGCAGCGAGCGGGGGGCTACTCTTTCTTGCAGTGTGCAGGCTTCTCGTTGTGGCTTCTCTTGTTGCAGAACATGGCCCCTAGGTGCACAGGCTTCAGTAGCTGTGGCAAGGGGGCTCAGTAGCTCACAGGCTCAGTAGTTGTGGCACACAGGCTTAGTTGCTCCATGGCATGTGGGATCTTCCTGGACCGGGGTCAAACCTGTGTCCCCTGCATTGGCAGGCGGATTCTTAACCACTGAGCCACCAGGGAAGCCCAAGATATCTTTTTTATACTTAGAGTCAAGGACCTCAAAGACCAGGACATTGAATGGGTCATTGATGGGGATATTGATGTCACCAAGATAATCATAGGAGTTGAGGTAGAAAGACTGTAAGCCTGGTGCCAAGATCTCTGTGAATGAGTGATGGTGTCTATGAATTTGAGATGACAAAGATTAAGCATAGAGGGTCGTAGAGCCCCATCTTTTAAGCTCGATTGTTAATGCCTATTGTTTACTAGTTATTTTATTAGGCATTCAGGTAAAGACAGAAAAATAAAACATAGTCCCTGTCTATCAAATGTAATGAGGTAGACAGTTTTACAAAGAAATTAATGCAGTATAATGTTAAAGGTGTTAAAATTAAAGTAAGCTCCAGGATCAGAGAAGAAAGAATTAAACTACGTGGGAAAGGGAGTGATCAAGAAAGCCTTTAGAAGAAAAAAATAACATAAAAACTATTTGTTTTATCTTGGGATTAATTCATTATTGATATCTTATTTTTGAAAACATAGGATAGCAGCAGTTCAGGTACTGAGAAAACTGTATAAAATCTACAAAAACTGATGGTGACTGTTTAGCCAAGGGTAAAATATCATGGAGGCTGATGTTAAGTGGTAATCTTCAGCCCCAGTTCTGACAAATGTGTGACACCAGTAATCAAAGATAAGTGGCAGAGGAACTCAGTAGTTGGATGGGATGACCAGAAAGACCCAGGGCATTAGCAGACACTTGAAAATCCAGGCAGTTATATCTGGGAGGAATAAGATAGGAAGACTGACAAGGAAAAGGCCAATTCCAACTGTGGACTGGTCTACTCAGCAGGTGATTGGAAAAGGAACTTCGATCATCAAAACTAAATAAAAACTAAAGGACTTTTTTGTAAATCTTAGCCCAGAATGTCCATTATCTAAAAAGGCACTGCATAGTAGCTGGAGCCCCGTTTTTGCTGTTGATTCTTGTCTGAATCAATTCTTAGTATCAATATTGAAAATAATAATTTGACTTCAATTTTAAATTCCTTAAATATCTAGAGGAGCTAAAGTAACTGCCAAAATGAAAAAAGATACCTGAAAATGTTAAATGTAATACGAATTTATGAACATAATCGATTATAACTGCCTTTAAGAAATTCCTACCTAATATATTACTAGAATTGGTATTTCTTATAGAGTTACATATTATTCAGTTATTATCAAAATGATAAAACTTCATTTGGACCATACAATTTACTGTCCAAATAGGCATGCTTTTGAAAGTAAAAGTTGGTGGTATTAACAAGTACCCTAGGAGAAGAGACATAAACTGGCACAGTCCTGGGCATCCCAATGACCTTCCCCACACTCCACTTTAACTTCCCACTCCCAAGGTAACACTCTGAATATTGTCAATACCCAAGACTGCTCCACCCTTAACTCCACTCTCTAAAACAGTGCTTCCATCCTTCCAGGTTTCCATGACCCCTAACTGTTCTTCATCTTCACATGCTACAGCCTTCCTCTTGGCTTTTACTTCTCTCCCTACCCAGCTTATATTTCATGGCCCATCAAGTCAGTCACACTTACCAAAATGCCAAAGTCCATTGACTCCTGTTCTTTTCTCATCCTCCTGTCAAAACCCCAATCCTGGATGAAATGAACCATCTGCCTTCTTTGTGTCTGTATGAGGACTACCAAGCTGCTAGAGGAAAATCACGTATTTCAACAATCTCTATAAATTCACCATCATCAACATCGGACGCATTTCAGTATTGCCTGGCATTCTTCCTCCTGCCTGGCTTCTGCTACCACCACTCCACTGAAGCTGATCTTACCAACACCACGATTGACCTTGACTATGACAACAATGCTAATCGCAACAGTCACTTTTAGGTCTTCGTGTTGCTTTCCAACAATAGTTAAAATATTTGACAGCTTTTTTTACTTTCTGTCCTTGGCTTTCATGACATCTTAAGCTTTGTCCTGAACACTTTGTCCAAAGCCCTCTTTTCACTCAGCAATCCCCTTCCCCAAATTTCCTCATCCAGGGAAATTTCACTACCATTGATACGCTGAGGGGCCAGACTGACATCTCCAAGCCAGACTTCTCTTTGTCATTTCCATTAACAACTTTGTCAGAAACCTCCAATGTAATATGTCCTAAACAGAGTTCCTTATCTCCCACCCTCTCCCACCACAACCACCCCCCACTGTCACCTGTCCTTTTATCAGTGTCCCCATCTCAGTTAATGGCAGTTACTCAAAAGAGAAAACTGTAGTTATCTAAGATTCTTTCTTCTCTCATTTGCCACATCCTGTCATTCACTGATGCTATTGATTCTACCTCCTAAACATTACTTGAGTCTATTCACTTTTCTCCATCACTATTGTCACTACCTTAATCTAAATTACTATCAATTTCTCTTTGTCATTGCCTACATCCCCTCCAGTTTCCTTCCAAACTATTTTCCACACAGCAAACAGAAGGTTTTTTTTTTTAAATTCAAATCTGTTGAGTTGATTCCTTACTTAAAACTCTTCAGTTGCTTATTATCATTACCCTTAGAAATAAGACTAAAATCCACTATTCAAATAGACCCATTCCAATACCCCAGCTATACCTCTGCCCCTTACTTTCTACATTTGAGATATACAAGGCTTCTTCCACTTTTGTCCGTAGATGGTAATCTTCCCTTCTTGACCTTTGCACATACTGGTTTCTCCTCTCTTGAATACAGTCTCTACTCCCCTCTCTTCTTCTAGCAAACACTTACTTATTTAAAAGGTATTAGTTCATCGACAGATGAATAGATAAAGAAGATGTGGCACATATATACAATGGAATATTACTCAGCCATAAAAAGAAATGTAACTGAGTTATTTGTGGTGAGGTGGATGGACCTAGAGTCAATCATACAGAGTGAAGTAAGTCAGAAAGAGAAAAACAAATACCATATGCTAACACATATATATGGAATCTCAAAAAAAAAATGGTACTGATGAACCTAGAGGCAGGTCAGGAATAAAGACGTAGACATAGAGAATGGACTTAAGGACACGAGGGGAGGGGGAAGCTGGGGCAAAGTGAGAGTAGCATCGACATATATACACTACCAAATGTAGAATAGTTAGCTAGTGGGAAACAGCCGCATAGCACAGGGAGTCTCTCTAGGGAACTCCTTGCTTTCACCTTCACTCTTGCACAACTAGAGTGAACATGTTAAAACACAAGCTAGACCTCACTCCTGCTCAAAGCTCTCCAGCAGCTTCCCGTCTCGTTGTAAAAGCCAAAGTCTTTACAGTGGCCCAGAAAGCCCTGTACAATCTGACTGCTGACATTGCTCCTTCTTTCTTAGTATTGCTCCCTCTGTTGCAGCCACACTGCCCTCCCTGCCATTCCTTAAACCTGACAGGCCCACCCTTATGCAGGGCCGCTGCACTTGCTATTCTCTCTGCCTGGAATAGTCTCTGCCAAATACCTTATGACTTCCTACCCCTCCCCCATCATCAGTTCTTTAGTCAAATGTACCTTCTCAGTATGAAATTCTCTGATGAGCCTACTTAACATTGCAGGTCTCTTCTGTCCTACCCTCTTCCCTGCTTTATTTTTTCCCGCAGGGATGAAGTGTCTCCGTATCCAACACACTGTACATTTTATGCATTTCTGTTGTTTATTGACTATCATCTCCTCCTCTGAGATATGAACTCTGTGATGGCAGAGATTTCTTTTTTTTAATCTGTTTGGTCCACCTTTGCATCCTCCTTGCATAGTAAGCCACCAGTAAATATTTTTTGAATGAATTTGTGAGTGAATGAATATCATCTTCAATAAGTATTCACCAGATGAACACTTGCCGTAATACCAATTTTGTATTACTCTATCAGCCATTGTATTAATTATACGAAGGCTAAATGGTTAAAATTCACATGCGCTCTAGGGCATTAAGTGTTTGCTTATTTTCTTTCTTTGGCCTTCTGACTTAAGCTATTTGCTGGGCCTAAGTAAGCCAGTTTATCATCTTTCAGACTTCAACTGCTACTTCAGTGGCATTAAATTTCCAAATCTATTTATCTTTAGCCTCAGGTCCATTCCTGATTTGCATTTGTATTCCCAAAAACTTACTGTATATTTTCATTTTGTTATTTATACTTCAAAATCAACATCTAGATATGTTACCAAATTGGTCAACTAGACACATGCCAGGGTCCTAGCCCCAAGCCAAGACCCCTTGTCTCGGCCAGGGAAGTTGTTTTTCCAATTCACGCAGCCAACAGCAAATGCTGAGACTGGAACAGTACAAGCTTTTATTCAATAGCCGAAGAATAGAGAAGCAGGAACCTAGTTCACAAATCAACTTCTCAACCCAATTCGGGCGGAGACACCAAATATGTAGGAAGGTTGAGGTAAAAGCAAGGGAATTGGAAAAAAATGGGAGGAATATTCATGAGTTATCCAAGAACAGGGGTGTGGTTTGGAATGATGCAACACTCCTTTTCAGTCTTTGTATGGGCTTTTGGGGTTGTTGTCATGGCAATGGTGGATGTGTCACTTAGCATACTAATGTGTTACAATGATCGTATAATGAGGCTCAAGGTCTACTGGAAGTCAAATCTTCCACCATCTGCGGTGTAGATGGTTCTAACTAGTTCTTGTTTTTCTTCTCTTTTCAGCTTCCTCCTGAAACTTAGAATATAATTGAATATAATTATATAAGAATATATGAATAATTGGTTTCCATTCGAGGGAGGGGCTGCGGTAGGATCTGGCGCAACAGCCTTGGTAACAGAAACTCAGATTTACCCAAATGGTCACGTTGACCTCAAATAAAAATAGACACACACCCAAACTGTTCTCTCTCTCTCTCTCTCTCTCTCTCTTTTAATGTTAGTGATTTGCTTCACCAGCAACTCAGATGGCCAAGCTAGAAACAGTGGAGCCTCCCTTATTTCTTTCCACTTCATGTTTCCCTTATGCAGTTCATCTCCATGTGCTGTAGGTTTTACCCCTGATTTTCTCTCCAATCAATCTCTCCTTTTCCATGCTTTCAGGTCTTTGATTAGGGTTTGTGTGATTTCTTAAGTGGTTTTTCTGATTACAGCTCTTCTAATTCATTCTTTGTATGTTTGCCAGCTTTACATTTCAGAACACCCCTAGTGAAACCGTGCAACTCAGATTGGGACTTGAACCCACAGTCTTTTAACTGAGATCACACACCTGGTCTCAGGACTTAATGAAGCTCAGGTTCTTGATGTCTTGTCCCAGAAGGAATTCAGTGAGACACAAAGTAATAGGTAAGAAGTGGATTTGTTTAGAGAGAAACACACTCCATAGACAGAGTGTGGGCCATGTCAGAAGGCGAGAGATGGCACCAGGGCATGGGGGTTGTCAGCTTTTATAGGGGTGGGTAATTTCACAGGCTGAGTGGGAGGAGTATTCCATCTATTTTGGGAAAGGAGTGGGGATTTCTAGGAATTAGGCCACCGCCCACTTTTTGACCTTTATGGTCTGCCTTGGAATTGTCATGGCGCCTATGGGTGTGTCATTTTGCTTCCTGATGTGTTACAATAAGCTCAAGCTCTAGCCATCTAGACTGAGGCTCAAGGTCTAGTCATCTTGGATCTATTTGGTTCTAATCAGTTTATGTCATGTCCTCAAGCTATGTCATTCTTTTAAAGGTTGTGCCCTGCCCCCGCTTCCCTCCTGTTTCACTAGACCCTTCAAGGAAAATGTTCAAATTCATTAATATGTCATAAGATAGTTTAACCTCTAGATTAGAGAGAAATTTTATTTATAATCCTTAATGCATTAATCCGATTATCCAAGCTCCTGGGAATCACTTTATATGGCAGACTATATCCATGTGAGTGGTAAACCCTTAGAGCAAGTTGGCCCCAAATGAGCAGCCTTACTAATCCTTAGAGTCTAGTAGGAGTTCACAGATTTGGGAGTAGAATGGAGGCTTTTTGGAGGAAATGATAAGTTTACACAAAGAATAAACAACATAGAAGAAAAACAGATAATAGCACACTTGAGAAATTGAAATTACTTATAAACATACCAAATGTTTTTAGATATATAAAGATGATTTCAGATTCTTTAAGCTTCCTTTGGGAGGGGTGTGAAGTAAGAAGAGAAGAAATGAAAATATAATCATTATAGTGCACGCATGTTCTTTTCTGTCTGTCTGGAACAGGAATGCTAGTGATAGACCTTTAGAAGGTGAGTCCACATCTTTATGAAAATATCTGTCGTTTCATTTCTGACACACTAGCTTGCTTGTGACTAGCATTTTTAAGGAGGGCATACTATGAAGTCCAGAGAGATACACACTTAGTCAACTATATCAAGGGAATGAACCAAGAAGGAAATATGCTTCTTTGTTACCCTTATTAGTCACTTTATAGTTTCACTATAAAGTCACTTTGTACTTTCAATAAATTAATTTGCATCTTACAATCTAAAGCTTACAGAACAAATATTATGCCTTTATTACACACAAGGCAACTAAGGTCCTCAAAGATGTAGTGATGTGGTCAGGATCACAAAGCTAGTAAATTCATTTACTCCTCTTGCCATTAACATATGAGATAGTTATCAAGTCTGAACTTTAATACTATGGCAGGATTAGTTAGAACTAATCTTAGCAAACATCATTAAATGAAGAGTTTTGTCTTGGTCTGGAACCCACAGTTCATTCTTTTTTAGTATATATGGCAGCATTCCAAAGGACCTCTACAAAAATCAGTTTAATCCCATGTTTTCTCTATTAGTATTTTCTAGTTGTACCTAACTATGTTGCTACACTTACATTCCATCATGAGCTCCTTGAGAACAGTGATTAATTGATATTCATCTTTGTCTTTCTGACACTGTATTTCTGCCATTCAGGAAGACAGGGATCAATAAATATTTATTACATTGAATACTTGAAATTCACATGCAGGAAAAATGCCCAGTGCCTAAGTGCTGTTTATTTTCCTCTTATCACTAAATCTCTGCATTATTTTCTGCTTTTTGTATCCTATAAAAACCTACAGTGACTGGCCAGGGAAATTTCCTTTATTACAAGCTATGAACTTTTGTCTTCCCGTTGGGGAACTAAGATCCCTCCAGCCTCAAGGCACGGCCAAAATAAAAAATGGCATTCCCCTCGCCCCCACCCCAACCATTATCATTCCTCTCATCCAGGCTTGAGTTAAATATTTACCGATTTGCCAGAAGACACCACCTTTCATAAGCAGATTTCAAGCTATTGTATAAGGTGGAATCTCAAATGAATGTCAATTTCACTTCATTTTGCCTCTGGGAACTGTGGAGTCACTTAATCTTTAGGCCTTCGTTTTACTTTTTTTAATATATTGAAACGGGAGGAAAGCAGATGATTGCCAAGATGCTTTCCAGCTTTGCTGCTGTAAGAACTTTTCCTTGTGTTTTTCTTGATTCCTCCGTCAGGGCTTCTGACGCTTTGATCAGCCTCCGGGACAGGCTGCCCTGGGCAACAGGAGTTAGCTCCCGAGGCTTGGGGCGACCACATTTTGAGGGCAGGGACAAATCACTCTCGGAGTGTGAGACTGTAGGCGGTGATCCCTTCCAGTTCTGGATTTAGGAAGCCAGCTGCACCGCACCCCACCCCGCATTCCCTTACAACCCTGAGGCTCCAATTACGCGTCTGAAATTGAACAGGGGGCGGGTTGGGTCACGTGACGGATCAGGCGCCCACCGGGTCCGCCCCGCCTCCTTCCGGCGTAAATTCTGGCCGCACCGCCCCTCCTTCCGCACGTGGCGTCTCCGCTTTTGTGCCCCGCGCTCCCCGGGGCCTTGCCGCCTGCAGCCATGGCACCCGGCCAGCTCGGTGAGCCCCTTGGCGCCCTGGAGGTGCCGCGCCATCGGCATCCGTGCTCCGCGGCACCCTCACCCCGGCAATGGCGGCGGCCGGGCGGGAGCTGCGGGAGCCCGGCAGGGTGGGAGGCGGCGCTGCGGTCTGCTAGGCCCCGGCCCGCGGAAGTGCGGTTCGCTGGCGGCAGGCCCGGCCCCGGGTCAAGGTCTGGGTAGTGAGGGCCTTGAGATTCCCGACTGCCCACCCGCCCCCTCCCCGGCCTTGAGGAATGTAATGTGTACAGCGAGTGATGAGAAATGTTTTCTGTTTCAGCCTTATTGAGTGTCTCTGACAAAACCGGCCTTGTGGAATTTGCCAGGAACCTAGCTTCTGTGGGTTTGCATCTGATCGCTTCTGGAGGGACTGCAAAAGCTCTCAGAGATGCTGGTCTGGCAGTCAGGTAAGGCACAACTTGCTTTCTAAGTTAAGTCCAATCAGAACCTAGTGTGATGACGTTGACCAGAATGTAATGTATTCCAAGCACTGAGTAAAATAACGTTATTTACTCCTCCTAGCCAGGCTGTGAGATTGGTAAACTACTTAACGACCTTTGTGGAAGAGGGAGATGAGGCCCAGAGAAATTTAGTAACTTCTGTTCATATTTACAGAGTAAGGAGTTGGGACCCCCAGAGTCCTCATTTCAGAGCCCTCCTCAGCCACAACAGATTAATTTAGGTGGACTGTCTGTTGGGCAAGAAGGAAGTTGTGATTTGCAGGATGCATATGATCTGTTTTGACTGGCTCGTTAGTGAAACTGTTGACATCATTAAAATTCAACTCTGAAGATTCAGTCTCTCTTCCCTTAGCATTTCTGGTAACCATGTTCAACATGTTGATGTGTTTCCTTCCAGTGTTTTTATAAGCATATTTTTTTAAATTTCATGGCTCATACAGAAGATAGATGGTCTTGCTTGTTGCTTTTTTCACATATTGTGGGTTTTTAAAAATTTGCTTGTAAATTCAGGCAGAGAGGGTTCAGGTCAGTTTGGTGATATGGATTGATATTGAAATGCTGTCTTTTATGTGTCCCTTTGTCATGTTTTGTGATTATCTTTTTCCAGCTTTTTCTTTTCATGTATTGAGTAAAAACTTTTTAAATTTACATAGCTCAGTCCTTTGTTCAATGTTTTGAAAGCATTCCTCACATACTTAATTTTGGTACTTTTATTAAAGAGCTCAAACTTTTGATTCGGAATTTGTATTTGCATAGTGTTAACCAGTTATTCTAATACCAACACCACTTTACTAAACAATCTTTTATTGCCCCACTCATTTACTTTGCTGTCTTTATGCGTAAAGTTTAATCGTAAAAATAAATCCTTGCTTTCTCTTTAGTCTGTTTCTGAGATAAGAATATTAATACTTTGTTGTATATTGCCAAATTACTTGTGAGTTGGATTTATTTCTTAATATTTCATTAGTATGGCTTATGATTCATTTTCTGAATTCTGAAAATCCAGGCTCTGAAAAAATGTTGGAAGATGCTTTGGAATGGTGTAAAATGTAAAATGACAACTCAGCAGAAGCACCAGCAATATTCTGTTTATCTGTTTTCAGAGACGTCTCTGAGGTAACTGGATTTCCTGAAATGTTAGGGGGGCGTGTGAAAACCTTGCATCCTGCAGTCCATGCTGGTAAGTGGTTTATACCTTCAGTATTTTTTTTTTTTTTTTTTTGCGGTCGGGGGGCCCCTCCCTGTTTTGCCTTTCCCGTTGCGGAGCACAGGCTCCGGACGCGCAGGCCCAGCGGCCATGGCTCACGGGCCCAGCCACTCCGCGGCATGTGGGATCTTCCCGGACCGGGGCACGAACCCACGTCCCCTGCATTGGCAGGTGGACTCTCAACCACTGTGCCACCAGGGAAGCCCCGATACTTTCAGTTTAAAACAATCAGTTACTTTGTAGAACAAGCAAAGGAATAAGGAAAAAGGCAGGTCATAGCTTAAAAAAAAATTATCTGTGAGGTTATGCTGGTTTTGTCACATGTGCTGCTAAAGTTCATAATACATTAGAACCTGTTTAAAATCTGGTTTGCTTTATTACTTGATGGATTCCTCTGGTTGCTATTAGTCCTGGCCTGATAAATAAGTTAGAGTATGATATTTCCTGCTGGAGTTAATGAAAATACTTAGATTTTAGAGTGTGAAAAAACTTTTATGATGATTCCAAACTTAGAATAAAGCATCACAATGTAACTGACTTTCAAAGGAATTCTTTCAAAATGCTTCAGTATTTATGGGAGTACATGGAGTGATGGAACTGACAACAGTTATATGAAAATTCCTTTTATGTTTTGTTGCTCAAGAGAAAGGGAATCAGGAACTGATGCAAACAGTTTTTAAGTATACCCACTAATCTGAGATTTGTACTGTCTGGTATTCTTAATTAGGCAATGCTAGGGGCTTTAACTTGATTGATGGGATTGTGTTGGAAAGAAGTACCTTATTCTGACTTGTTTTTTGAACCTAATACTCTAACTTTGTTAAATTAGGCATCTTGGCTCGTAATATCCCAGAAGATAATGCTGACATGGCCAGACTTGATTTCAGTCTTATAAGGTAAAAATTCAAAGTTGAACTTTTAATACATTAGGGATCAAAGACAAAGAAGCCAAATCTGGTGTCTCTTTAAAGATCAAGGTTAGCATTAGGTTTAGTTTCCGGATCACTTACTATAAACATTTATTGAGGACATTTGTGACATTGTATGTGGGTAAATAAGCATTTTGATTTTGCCAAATTTATATTACTAAAATAAATAATTATGCTTAAACAACCTTTGCTTTTTTAGGAAGTTGTGATCTAAATTGTCATACATATAAGTAACTTAGTTATTTGCATAATGATATTCAGTCTTTCTTTTTAATACATATGTATAACGGCTTTATTCAGCTTAATTCATGTACCATACAATTCCCCAGTTTAAAGTAGATAATTCAGTAGTTTAGTAATTTAGTATATTTAGAGTTGTACAATTATTACCACAGTTAATGTCAGAATATATTCATCACCCCACCTCCCACCCTGACCCTCCCCCCCAAAACAACTCTACCCATTAACTTTCATTCTTCATTTCCTCCAACAACCTAGGCAACCACCAGTGTATTTTCTATTCTGGATTTACACGAACATTGCATATCAGTGTAATTGTATAATACATGGTCCTCTGTGACTAGCTTCTTAGCATGTTTTCAGTGTTCATCCATGTTACAGCATATATCAATCCACTTTTTTATTGCTGAAAAGTAATTTATTGTATGGATATGCTCCCATTTATCAGTTCATCCGTTGATGGACATTTGGATTGTTTGCACTTTTGGATGTTGTGAATAATGCAGCTATGGACATTCATGTACAAATTTTTGTGTGCACATATATTTTCATTTCTCTTGGGTATATACCTGGGAATGGAATTTCTTGGTCATCTGGTAACTGTTTAAGCTTTTGAGGAGCTGCCAGAGTATTTTCCAAAGTGCTTCATCAGTTTACATTCCCACCGGCAGTGTACAAAAGTTCTCACTTCTATATACTCAGCAACATTTGTTATTGATTTTTTTGATTCTAACCATCCTGTGATGTGGTATCTCATTGTGATTATGATTTGCATTTCCTAATGAGGTTGAGCATCTTTTCACGAGCATAAGCCATTTGTATACCTTTGGAAAAATGTCTCTTCAGATGCCCATTTTAATTGAGTTACTTATTTTTTATTATTGAGTTGTAAGAATTCATTTTATCCCATTCTGTGGATTGTTTTCACTTTCTTAATGGTATCCTTTGACCATCATAAAGGTTTTAAATTTTGGTAATATCCAACTTACCTATACTTTTTCTTTTGTTGCCTGTGCCTTTGGTGTTATTTCTAAGAAACCATTTCATAATTCAAAATAATGAAGATTTATGCCTATGTTTTCTTTTAAGAGTTTTTTAGTTTTAGCTTTTATGCTTAGGTCTTTGATTCCTTTTAAGCTACTTTTTTTATATGTGGGTGTGAGGTAGCGGTCCAGCTTTATTTAGTGTGTGGCTATCCAGTTGTCTCAGCATCATTTGTGGGAGAGACTATTCTTTCCCCATTGAATGATCTTGGTACACTTGATCTATACCTCCTTTATGCCAGCACCATGCCATTATCTTTGCGGTAAATTGTGAAGGTGATAAGTGTGAGTCTTTTAGCTTTGTTCTTCTTTTTCAAGATTGTTTTGGGTATTCAGGGTCCCTTGCATTTCCATATGAATTTTAGGGTCAGCTTGCCCATTTCTGCAAAAAGGGGCATTGGAATTTTTGTAGGAATTATCTTGAATCTGTAGATCAATTTGAGGAATATTGCCATCCTAACAATATTAAGTTTTCCAGTCCATAAACATGGCATCTCTTTCTAAAGATTTTTTTAAATTTCTTTCAACATTGTTTTGTACTTTTTAAGGTACAAGTCATACTCTTTTCTTAAATTTATTCATAAATTTGTTTGTTTTTGTTTTTGATGCTATTGTACGTAGAACTGTTTTCTTAATTTTACTTTTGGATTGTTCCTCGCTAGTGTGTATAAGTTCAATTGATTATATCCTACAACTCTGCTGAACTTATTTACTGATTAGTGCTAATGATTTTTCTGTGTGAATTCCTTAGGATTTTCTAGATACAAGATCATGTCACCTGCTAATAGAGATAGCATCACTTTTTTCCAATCTTGGTGCCTTTTATTTCATTTTCTTTGCTAATTGACCAGGCTAGAACCTCCAGTACAGGGTTGAGTAGAAATGGTGAGAGTGGACATCCTTGTCTTGTTCCAGATCTTAGGGTAGACCTTTCAGTCTTTCACCTTGAAGTATGATGTTAGCTGTGGGTTGTTTTTTTTAAATATCCTTGTTGAGCAAGTTCTATTCTTAATTTTTGACTGTTTTCATCATGAATGAGTTCAGTTTTATCAGATGCTTTCCGTGCATCTATTGAGATAATCAGGTGGTTTTTGTCCTTTATTTTATTGACATAGCTATTACAATAATTGACTTTTAGATATTAAACCAACCTTACAGTCGTGGGATGTACTGTGGTGTATACTTCTTTTTGCTGTGTTGTGTACTTCTTTTTATATTTTACTGGATTCAATTTGGTAGTATGTTAAGGACTTTTTGGTCCGTATTCATAAGATACTGTTCTGGTTGTTTTTTTGTGTATGTGTGACATTTTGTCTGGTTTTAGTATCAGGCATTGGGAAGTGTTGCCCACCACCCCCGCTTCTGTTTTTCTTTTTTTGTTAGTTTTTACCAGTTGTGCTTATTTCACTGGGGAACCTGCCCACATATCTCCTCACATTGCAGCCCTAGGGGTGGATCTCTGTTTCACTGGTGGTGAATTTTAGATCAGGTCTGTCCTTTAAATTACTCTTTTGTCCTTTTACCATTATTGTGTATGACCTTTCTAAAGACAAAACAAATAATTCCCCTTTAGAATGACCTATCATTTTTCATCATTTTACACAATCCACTGGAAATAGAGTGTAAAATCCAATGTCGTAGGTAATGGTGATCACATTCCAAATTGAGGATATTATCGGTAGCTTTGTATTTTATTTCAGTTAAAATTTTGTTTTTAAATTTTGATGGCTTGATAGGACAGTGGGAAGCTAAGGTGACCCAAGCAGCAACATTGCAATATGATTTGGAGGGAATAATGTGTATTGAGAGCGTTTGCTGACTACAGCCCCTTCTGTATACCTATGCTCTTGCAAATGTGGGAGGTCCTGATGTTTCAAAGTAACTTTAGAACTTTAAAACGTCAGGCTCACAGTTGATATTTTAGGTCTTAAGGGGTTTGGTCATGTTAACAGCTACTGACTGAGGTGTGTAAACCACGGAAGTTTGAGTTTTTAGTGACAGCTGAATTCCTCTTTGTTTTTAGAGTTGTTGTTTGTAATCTGTATCCCTTTGCAAAGACGGTGGCTTCTCCGGCTGTAACTGTTGAAGTGGCGGTTGAGCAAATTGATATTGGTAAGTCAGAAAAACCATATTTGAAGACTGCTGGAGGAGACACTTCTTTACACTGTAAACAAGGTGACTCTTGGATGTTCCCTATTGAGGGCCTAGCAAATAGTCGCTGCCACCAGATTGTGTTCTGGGATGACCGATTCATCGATATTTTCTGAGCTCTTTCTCTGTTTAGAGATTCATCTGGCTTATTTTTCTCTTATTTTTAAGGCAAGAATTATAGTAGAAAATACGTATGCATACAGTGACTTGATTTGAAAGAGGTGAAACTGATAAGAAAATGCAAATCGTCTTTTGTTCTTCAAAGGGGGAGTAACCCTGCTGAGAGCGGCAGCCAAAAACCACACTCGAGTGACAGTAGTGTGTGAACCAGAGGACTACGCGGCTGTGTCCTCAGAGATGCAGGGCTCCGACAGCAAAGACACATCTTTGGAGACAAGACGCCAGTTAGCCTTGAAGGTGCGGACATGCTTTTATCTAGTTCAGTGCTTGCAAAACCAACAGTACTCAGTTCTCACCAGATTACATCACTCTCCAGGGTTCTGCTTGGAGCTGCTATCCTTTTGTTGTAAATGCGAAGACCAACTATCAGAGAGGTAGTCTGTCAAAAGATTGAAAGAGAAATGGAAAGGGAATAATTCTTTGTGCTATTTATTATTATTTGGTGTCTTTCCTGCACAGGCATGTGTGCGGGCTGTGGGTTGTAGTTTGATATATACTACTTATAACCATTTTTACCTCACTTTCAGAAATACTGCTGCTATTTTCACAAATCTTAACTCTTATTCTAGGCTTTCACTCATACGGCACGATATGATGAAGCAATTTCAGATTACTTCAGGAAAGAATATAGTAAAGGAATATCTCAGATGCCCTTGAGGTATGGAATGAACCCTCATCAAACTCCTGCCCAGTTATATACCCTGAAGCCCAAGCTCCCAATCACAGGTAAAAGCTGAGCGTTAACGTGGCACAGTTTGCCATGTCTGGATGTGTGTGTCTTTCTCTCTATTGTATCAGGTGTGATTCACTTTTTAGAAGATAAAGTAAATTACATAGTACCTCTTATAGTTGCCTGAAGTTTGAGCTGTCAGTGGGACTTGTGAACAAAAAATATTGAGATAATCCAGGGTTCTGGAGAGAAGTAAAGTTGAAGATACAGATTCGAATGTCTGGTGTGTAGATGGTTTTGAAGATGTAGGACAGGCTGGGGTGGCTGAGTTTTGGAGAAGACGGTCAAGACCAAACCTTGACGTGGCAGTGGAGAACCATCAGAGAACCTATAGAGTTTCAACCAGTCGGAATGCTGCTGAGAGCAGTAGCTATTTGATTTGGGAATGTTACAAACACAGTTTAAGGGAATGATGGATCTGGAAGCCCAGTTACAATGGGCCAAAATAGGAATGTGAAGTTAGGAAAGAAGAATGATAAAGATAATTCTTTGAACAGAGAAATTAGTCTGGACTTAAGGATTTGTAGAGTTGTAAGAGGGATTTTACAGTTTTTGGTTCTATTTTGTTGTTAAGGTGGACCATTTAATGAGCAAGCATGTCCTACTCCCTGGTAGAAGGGAAGAGTGGGTCCAGTGGGCAGAGGAGAGACTTGTAGGTGTGAAGACTTCGGAGGGTTGAAGTTGGTGGGGGGCTGCCCTGGGTGAGAGCACGGACAGCTTCCTTCAGGCACTGAGAAGGCAAGCTCAGAGCGCACATTGGTAGATTGGTGCTGTTTACTCCCTGTTACCAGCGGAGAGAGGGGAGGAGAGAGAAGCAGTGCAGGAAGTTTAAGGAGCATTTAAAATACTCTTTTCTTTGCACTTGACAGTCGGTAAATTCTATTACTACTTTGCCTCAGGTATACTTTGAATCTTTTCTAATGCTGCCCAAGCCCGTATGCTCAGCCCTAGAGTTGTGTGTGTGTGTGTGAGAGAGAGAGTGATGTTGATGACTGGTTTTCTTGTGATTGGAAACGAGAAGAGTTCTGTTTTGTTTCAACTGTTTAATAAATTAAACAACTTTAAACATTTCTCTATAGCATTTTCTCTTGTGTCTAAAGAGTTGTTAGTGTCTTTGGAAATTTGATAATTTGAAGGGGTTATTCTAACTAATTGAAATGTTTCAGAAGCCAAGTTTTCTCCCACTTACCACAATTAGTCTAAAGTATAAAAAAAGGGAGATGGGAGAGTTTTATAAAAGATGTCTCATTTAATTTTTGCATGTTGTATGTCTTATAGGATATTTTACTTTTGTTGTTTACTGTTTATTGCCTATTTTGTTTCTTCTATGCCTCTTGCATAAGCTCCATGAGAACAGTAATTTTTTTGGCCATACCGCACGGCATGTGGGATCTTGGTTCTCCAACCAGGGACTGAACCCATGCCCCTGCAGTGGAAGTGCAGCGGCTTAACCACTGGACCATCAGGGAAGTCCCCTAAAAGAGCAGTTTCAGATTTACAGAAACATTTCCCGGAAGTACAAAGAATTCTCATATGTCCACCTTCCCCCAGTTTCCCCTGTTAACAACTTTGCATTAGTGTGGTACGTTTGTTACAATTAATCAATATTGGTTCATTATCATTAAGATCAATAGTTTAGATTCAGAATATGTTGTACATTCTACAGGTTTGGGCAAATGTATAATGTATTCGCTGTGAAATTTTCCTACATAATAGTTTTACCACCCTAAAAACTCCTCCCCTTCCACCCCCCTAACCCCTAGCAACCACTGTCTCTATACGTTTGCTGTGTTCCAGTATCATATAGTTGGAAACATACAGTATATAGCCTTTTCAGACTGATTCTTTAACTTAGCAATATGCATTTAAGTTTCCTCCTGTGTCTTCTGGTAGCTTATTACCTCTTATTGCTGAATAATATTTCCTTGTGTGTGGCTGTACCGCAGTTTATCCATTCACCTTTTGAAGATATCAAGAATGTCAGGATGCTGTTTGGCAGTTTATGAATAAAGCTGTTATAAACACTTGTGTACATGTTTTTGTGTAGACACAAGTTTTCAACTCATTTGGGTAAATACCTAATATTTTCTATTGTATAATTCTGTTGTGCATTTTGTTTCCTTTCTAACTCCACCGTAAGCTCCATGATGACAGTAACTTGGGTTTTTTTTGTTTTTAAATTCAAAGAGCATTTTATTGTTTGGAAGAAGTATAGAGAAACAGATTAATGTTTGAATTTTTTTTTAATTTTCTTATACAGCAGGTTCTTATTAGTTATCCATTTTATACATATTAGTGTATATATGTCAATCCCAGTCTCCCAATTCATCCCCTGCAGCTCGCTTTTCCCTCTTGGTGTCCATACATTTGTTCTCTACATCTGTGTCTCTATTTCTGTCCTGAAAACCGGTTCATCTGTACCATTTTTCTAGGTTCCACATACATGTGTTAATATACGATATTTGTTTTTCTCTTTCTGACTTACTTAACTCTGTGTGACAGTCTCTAGATCGATCCAGGTCTCTACAGATGACCCAATTTCATTCCTTTTTATGGCTGAGTAATAATTGTATATATGTACCACATCTTCTTTATCCATTCATCTATTGATGGGCATTTAGGTTGCTTCCATGACCTGACTATTGTAAATAGTGCTGCAGTGAACATTGGGGTGCATGTGTCTTTTTGAATTGTGGTTTTCTTTAGGTATATGTCCAGTAGTGGGATTACTGGGTCGTATGGTAATTCTATTTTCAGTTTTTTAAGGAAAGTCCATATTGTTCTCCATAGTGGCTGTATCAGTTTACATTCCCACCAACAGTGCAAGAGGGTTCCCTTTTCTCCACACCCTCTCCAGCATTTGTTGTTTGTAGATTTTCTGATGATGCCCATTCTAACTGGTGTGAGGTGATACCTCATTGTAGTTTTGATTTGCATTTCTCTAATAATTAGTGATGTTGAGCAGGTTTTCATGTGCTTCTTGTCCATCTGTATATCTTCTTTGGAGAAATGTCTATTTAGGTCTTCTGCCCATTTTTGGATAGGGTTGTTTGTTTTTTTATTATTGAGCTGCATGAGCTGTTTATATATTTTGGAGATTAATCCTTTGTCCGTTGATTCGTTTGCAAATATTTTCTCCCATTCTGAGGGTTGTTTTGTATCTTGTTTATGGTTTCCTTTGCTGTGCAAAAGCTTTGAAGTTTCATTAGGTCCCATTTGTTTATTTTTGTTTTTATTTCCATTACTCCAGGAGGTGGATCAAAAAAGATCTTGCTGTGATTTATGTCAAAGAGTGTTCTTCCTATGTTTTCCTCTAAGAGTTTAATAGTGTCCTGTCTTACATTTAGGTCTTGAATCCATTTTGAGTTTATTTTTGTGTATGGTGTTAGGGAGTGTTCTAATTTCATTCTTTTACATGTAGCTGTCCAGTTTTCCCAGCACCACTTATTGAAGAGACTGTCTTTTCTCCATCATATATCCTTGCCTTCTTTGTCTTAGATTAGTTGACCATAGGTGTGTGGGTTTATGGCTGGGCTTTCTATCCTGTTCCATTGGTCTATATTTCTGTTTTTGTGCCAGTACCGTATTGTCTTGATTACTGTAGCTTTGTAGTATAGTCCAGAGTCAGGGAGTCTGATTCCTCCAGCTCTGTTTTTCTCCTTCAGGAATGCTTTGGCTATTTGGGGTTTTTTTGTGTCTCCATACAAATTTTAAGATTTGTTTGTTCTAGTTCTGTAAAAAATGCCAGTGGTAGTTTTGTAGGGATTGCATTGAATCTGTAGATTGCTTTGGGTAGTATAGTCATTTTCACAATATTGATTCTTCCAATCCAAGAACATGGTATATCTCTCCATCTGTTGGTATCATCTTTAATTTTTTTCATCAGTGTCTTATAGTTTTCTGCATACAGGTCTTTTGTCTCCCTAGGTAGGTTTATTCCTAGGTATTTTATTCTTTTTGTTGCAGTGGTAAATGGGAGTGTTTCCTTAATTTCTCTTTCAGATTTTTCATCATTAGTGTGTAGGAATGCAAGAGATTTCTGTGCGTTAATTTTATATCCTGCCACTTTACCACATTCATTGATGAGCTCTAGTAGTTTTCTGGTGGCATCTTTAGGATTCTCTATACGTAGTTTTATGTTATCTAGAAACAGTGACGGTTTTCCTACTTCTTTTCCAATTTGTGTGCCTTTTATTTCTTTTTCTTTTGTGATTGCCGTAGCTAGGACTTCCAAAACTATGTTGAATAATAGTGGCGAGAGTGGATATCCTTGTCTTGTTCCTGATCTTAGAGGAAATGCTTTCAGTTTTTCACCATTGAGAATGATGTTTGCTGTGGGTTTGTCGTATATGGCTTTTATTATGTTGAGGTAGGTTCCCTCTATGCCCACCTTCTGGAGAGTTTTTGTTATAAATGGGTGTTGAAATTTGTCAAAAGCTCTTTCTGCATCTGTTGAGATGATCATATGGTTTTTATTCTTCAATTTGTTAATATGGTGTAGCACATTGATTGATTTGCATATATTGAAGAAATGCATCCCTGGGATAAATCCCACTCGATCATGGTGTATGATCCTTTTAATGTGTTGTTGGATTCTGTTTGCTAGTATTTTGCTGAGGATTTTTGCATCTATATTCATCAATGTTATTTGGTCTGTAGTTTTCTTTTTCTGTAGTATCTTTGTCTGGTTTTGGTATCAGGGTGATGATGGATGGTGGTGAGTTTGGGAGTGTTCCTTCTTCCACAATTTTTTGGAAGAGTTTGAGAAGGATGGGTGTTAGCTCGTCTCTAAATGTTTGATAGAATTCACCTGTGAAGCCATCTGGTCTTGGACTTTTGTTTGTTGGAAGAGTTTTAATCACAGTTTCAATTTCATTACTTATGATTGGTCTGTTCATATTTTCTATTTCTTCCTGGCTCAGTCTTGGAAGGTTATATCTTTCTAAGAATTTGTCCATTTCTTCCAGGTTGTCCATTTTATTGGCATAGAGTTGCTTCTGGTAGTCTCTTAGGATGCTTTATATTTCTGAAGTGTCTGTTGTCACTTCTTCTTCATTTCTAATTTTATTGATTTGCGTCCTCTCCCTCTTTTTCTTGATGAGTCTGGCTAATGGTTAATCAATTTTGTTTATCTTCTCAAAGAACCAGCGTTTTTTGTTTTATGTCATATTACCTTATTTATAACATTCACTGGTATATTTGTAGAATACAGATTTTTTAAAATGCAAAAAAACCCAAAAAGAACCAGCATTTAGTTTTATTGACCTTTGCTCTTGTTTTCTTTGTTTCTATTTCATTTATTTCTCTGATCTTTATGATTTCTTTCCTTCTACTAACTTTGGGTTTTATTTGTTCTTCTTTCTCTAGTTCCTTTAGGTGTTAGGTTACATTGTTTGAGATTTTTCTTGTTTCTTGAAGTAGGCTTGTATTGCTCTAAACTTCCCTCTTAGAAATGCTTTTGCTGCATCCCATAGGTTTTGGATCGTTCGTGTTTTCGTTGTAATTTGTCTCTAGGTATTCTTTGATTTCCTCTTTGATTTCTTCAGTGATCTCTTGGCTATTTAGTAATGTATTGTTTAGCCTCCATGTGTTTGTGTTTTTACGTTTTTTCCCCCTGTAATTGATTTCTAATCTCATAGCGTTGTGGTCAGAAAAGATGCTTGATGTGTTTTCAATTTTCTTAAATTTACTGAGTCTTGATTTGTGACCCAAGATGTGATCTATCCTGGAGAATGTTCCGTGTGCACTTGAGAAAAAAGTGTATTCTGTTGTTTTTGGATGGAATGTCCTGTAAACATCAATTAAGTCCATCTTGTTTAATGTGTCATTAAAGCTTGCGTTTCCTTATTTATTTTCATTTTGGATGATCTGTCCATTGGTGAAAGTGGGTGTTAAGGTCCCCTACTATTATTGTGTTACTGTCGATTTCCCTTTTTATGGCTGTTAGCATTTGCCTTATGTATTGAGGTGCTCCTATGTTGGATGCATAAATATTTACAATTGTTACATCTTCTTCTTGGATTGATCCCTTGATCATTATGTAGTGTCCTTCTTTGTCTCTTGTAATAGTCTTTATTTAAAAGTCTATTTTGTCTGATATGAGAGTTGCTACTCCATCTTTCTTTTGATTTCCATTTGCATAGAATGTCTTTTTCCATCCCCTCACTTTCAGTCTGTATGTGTCCCTAGGTCTGAAGTGGGTCTCTTGTAGACAGCATATATGTGGGTCTCATTCAGCGAGCCTGTGTCTTTTGGTTGGAGCATTTAATCCATTCACATTTAAGGTAATTATCGATATGTATGTTCCTATGACCTTTTTCTTGTTTGGGTTTGTTTTTATAGGTCCTTTTGTTTTGTGTTTCCTGCTTAGAGAAGTTCCTTTAGCACTTGTTGAAGAACTGGTTTGGTGGTGCTGAGTTGTCTTAGCTTTTGCTTGTTTGTAAAGCTTTTGATTTCTCCGTCAAATCTGAATGAGATCCTTGCTGGGTAGAGTATTCTTGGTTGTAGGTTCTTCCCTTTCATCACTTTAAGTATATCATGCAACTGCCTTCTGGCTTGTAGAGTTTCTGCTGAGAAATCAGCTGTTAACCTTATGGGAGTTCCCTTGTATGTTGTCTTTTTTCCCTGTTGCTTTCAATAATTTTTCTTTGTCTTTAATTTTTATCAATTTGATAACTATGTGTCTCGGTGTGTTTCTCCTTGGGTTTATCCTGCCTGGGACTCTCTGCGCTTCCTGGACTTGGGTGGCTATTGCCTTTCCCATGTTAGGGAAGTTTTCGACTATAATCTCTTCAGGTATTCTCTCGGGTCCTTTCTCTCTCTCTTCTCCTTCTGGAACCCCTATAATGCGAATTTTGTTGCGTTTAATGTTGTCCCAGAGGTCTCTTAGGCTGTCTTCATTTCTTTTCATTCTTCTTTCTTTATTCCGTGATCGTGAATTCCACCATTTGGTTTTTCAGGTCAGTTATCTGTTCCTCTGCCTCAGTTATTCTGCTATTGATTCCTTCTAGTGTATTTTTCATTTCAGTTATTGTATTGTTCATCTATGTTTGTTTGTTCTTTAATTCTTCTGGGTCTTTGTTAAGCATTTCTTGCGTCTTCTCGATCTTTGCCTCCATTCTTTTTCCAAGGTCCTGGATCATCTTCACGATCATTATTCTGAATTCTTTTTCTGGAAGGTTGCCTATCTCCACTTCATTTAGTTGTTTTTCTGGGGTTTGATGTTGTTCCTTCATCTGGTACAAGTCCTCTGACTTTTCATTTTGTCTGTCTTTCTGTGAATGTGGTTTTTGTTCCACCGGCTGCAGAAGTGTAGTTCCTCTTGCTTCTGCTGTCTGCCCTCTTGGATGAGGCTATCTAAGCGGGTTGTCGATGACAGTAATTTGGGAGGGACTGTTTTATTCACTGATAGTATCCCAAGTTCCTAGAACAGTGCTTAACATTGTAGTAGGCACTCAATAGATGTTTGGCAAGGGTTTGCTTTTAAAAGTATGTGCTATCCAAAATAACACAAAGGAAATGAAATTATAAAGTTGTTTTTAATTAGTGGCCCACTAGTTTTGTGTGTGCACTGAACTTCTTATAAATGTTTATTCACAAGATTTTGGCTTTTAAAAATCCTGCCACTGTTAAGAGAATAGGCAGTGAAAAAGTTGTAGTCTCCTTTTTAACTGCATTTCAACTTTAAACTGAGTGTACCGAGTCTGGTATAAAAGAAGAGAAACCCAACACACGCTTTTCCCTCCATCTCTCCCACCCACTAAACTCTTGCTTTAGTTTGTAACATTATTTGTTAAACTGACAGGACTTACAATTTAAATTTTATACTATAAATTGTACAGTAAAGTTGCCACAGTTGTTTGATCTTATTTCTGTACTGAAGTGGATCCCTGATGACCACTAGTCTAGTCGTACTTTTTTCCTGTTCCTGAATTCTTTGTTGATTTATTTATGGATTGGCTGGCTTTGGTCCACCAGTGGTGTGTGCACACGTATGTGTTCACGCACCTGTGTGGTGTGTGTGTGTGTGTTGAGATGGGCTCAGACTCGGGTGCTTTATTCAGTCTCAGCAAGTTCTTGTATGTTCGTGTATATCTGTTTGCCTCTTCGTTATACTTTATTTGCAACATATTTGTGCAATCTTTATATATGTGTTTTTAAAATTTTTCTAGGAAATGTACACATATCTGATCTTATTGACCTGGCTTGTTAATGTGTATTTATATTTTTATATGTAGTTTTGAATGGAGCCCCTGGATTTATCAACTTGTGTGATGCTTTGAATGCCTGGCAGCTGGTGAAGGAACTCAAAGAAGCTTTAGGCATTCCAGCCGCTGCCTCTTTCAAACATGTCAGCCCGGCAGGTAAAGCACTGCCCTCTGGGATTCTCTGGAACTGTTCAAAATACACTTTTTAAAAAATTTTTGGAAGTTTGACAAGACTCAAAAGCGAATATAGATACTCTGTGAAGTCCGAAACCACTTTTGTTAATAACAGTATCAGTGTAGTAACTGGATAAAATCTGATAACAATACCATGCGCACATGTCTTTTACATATATATAATATGTAACACTATTATGAGATAGGAAGGTCAGATAATAGTTGTATTTGTAGTGGAAACATGTTTTAGAAAATAAAAGTGATGTTGCTGGATGCAGTATGACTAAACCAAACATTTTTCCACATGGTTGAGAAGTTAACTGAGTGGAGACACAAGTTGTTCTTATGGCACTCTAACTTTTTATGGCCATTGTATGAGAGACCTTTGTTCTTCTGTGTTTAAGTCAGCTGTACAGCTTAGTTATTTGTGTCACCTACTGACAATTCAACACATAATTAGTTCTCAGATAGTTTTTGGATATGAAAACAATGGGAGTGGCAGAGAAATAAACGGTGTGTGATATCAAGCAGGACAGAGAGTCAGCAATGAATTAAAGTAGCTTCATACACGCCTAGTGTTGGCAGACTCAAGACAGTGGCTCTGTTTTCAGAGGCTGGAGAAGAGATTCCCCCCGCCTCACCCTCCCCTGCAGTTATATTTTTGGCATTTAATTATCTGGCCAAACAGGTTTTTGTTTAATTTGGCCCAAGCACTAGAAATTATGCTGTATAGACTAGATGATGTTTAGAAAAATGTCCTGATTTAGGAATTAATAAGTAGTCACTTGAGATTTTTGGTTTATTTATGGTTTTCTATACCAGGCGCTGCTGTTGGAGTTCCACTCAGTGAAGATGAAGCTAAAGTCTGCATGGTGTATGATATGTACGAAACGCTCACACCCATATCCACTGCATATGCAAGAGCAAGAGGTCAGAAGAATAATAGCGCTTTTTCTGTTGTTTTTTTTTGAGAGGAAAAGCAATATTTTATCTTAAAGTAGTAATATCCTTTGTTTCGTTATAGGATTTCAAATTACCTTAATCTGTTTTTCATTAATACTTCAGAATGACTATATGAGAGCCTTGGAATAAATTTGTTTATAAAAGTGTGTGTTAGTTTTAGTATTTAATGTAATAAAGGGAAGCACAATTGGAATTTGGTGCGTGAAGTTTCAGATTAGGCTATTGAATGTATTTGTATTGCTAAATTTAAGTTGTATGGTTATTTAAGTACACTGAATTTTGTTAAAGTTATATTTTATATAATTCACAAGTATCTAATGCATAAGCTTAATAACCTGTGAATATTATTGTAAAATTAATGGGAGATTATTGAGACACTTTCTCATGGTTTACTTTCTACCACAGGGGTTGGCAAAGTGTGGCTCATTGGCTAAATCCAGCCCACCACCTAGCTTTGTAAATATAGTCTGGTTGGAATAGGGCCACATAGTATTGTCGGTGGCTGATTGCTAACCGCAGTCTTGGAGGTGGAACAGGGTCACGTGGCCGCAAAGCTTAAAAAATATTTACTATCAGGCCCTTTACAGAAAAAGTTTGCTGAATGTTGCTCTAGGAGGTAAAATGAAAGAATATTTCTTATTGATTATTTCAGTTAAATGACTTATTAATCTATTGTTTAAATCTTAGTGAAGTTAGATTTTATATGATTACATTGGGGTTTGTTGAACATTACCTTTTTCTGTATAAGGATGGATAATCTGTGATAAATACTGCGTTTTAATTTTTATTTACAGGGGCTGATAGGATGTCTTCCTTTGGTGATTTTGTTGCATTATCTGATATTTGTGATGTCCCTACTGCCAAAATTATCTCTAGAGAGGTTAGTGGACATTCTGTATCTTGTCCCATGCATAACTAAGTAGAGCTTAATTTGTTCATAGTGTTTATTGAAACCATAACCTGTAATATTGGTATTTGGCTATTGTGATCAAGTTTTATGTATTTAATTCTTTAAAATTTTCTAGTTGTCATTGTCTGAATGCCAGAGTTACTGTTTCTGAAGAATAGAGGATGCTATCTTGGATGATGACGTAATAGTGAACCTGGCTGTAAACTTTCATTCGGTCTGTAATGAAAGAGACTGTATAGTGAGGGGAATTATAAACTACTCTAAAAAACTAACCCCCATCAATTGAGTACCAAACAGGCATTCCGGAAAGGTGGGGGTGGGGCTGGGGAGATAGAGAAGAAGATGAAGGACATCAGATGCCTCGGAGGGAAACAAACAGTTAGCAGTTAAGGCTAACAGGGCCTGTGACTTGACAATATTTAGTTGCTTTAGGGATCCTTACCATCACCCCTGCCATCCCCAGCTGCCGTGGAGCTGGTGTGCTGCGTTACAGGTTACAGCACGAGGCTTTGGGGTGTGATCTATGACTTTCGTATCTTTATGATGTGTTAAATGTGATTTCCTCTGACCTCTTTTCTTGCTGTTGAGGAGCCTGCCTTGCCTCGGGTCATTTAGCCAGGTTTTGGCAGAGCCAGAATTAGAAGAACGTGCTCTTTCTAGTACAAAACCTCCCTGTGAACAGAAGAGTAAAAAATCATTTTTCTTCCTAAGATATGTGTATTACAGCGAATCACTCATATATTCTTGGTTAAAATTGAAACAGACAACCAGAAGGACAGCCAATGAGATAAGATCAGCTGTAGAAAGTTGAATTCTAACATAGACTTACCTTTTCCAAGTATAGTATTTGTATTATCTGGTGGAGGCAGAAACCAGAAACTGCTACTGCATTATTTACGACAGATAATTATCTCTAGATTGTTTAAGAGGTGTTCTCTAATTTTTTAAAATAGAAATTAATATTTAATACACATATAGGTATCTGATGGTATTATTGCCCCGGGATATGAAGATGAAGCTTTGAAATTACTTTCTAAGAAGAAAAATGGGAACTACTGTGTTCTTCAGGTTAGTGCAATTCACGTTTGAAACAGTAATTTGCTCTTCTCTTTTCTCTCTTTTTCCCCATATTTAATCTTTCCTTTATACTGGCACCCTTCTAATTTATCCTTCTTTACTCTGGTTTTTTTATCCTTAACCCTGCAAATTTTTTCTTCCTATTAATTTTTTGGGTTTAAGATTAAGATAGCTTTCCCGCTCTTACTTTTCATTTCTTTAAAAATAATATATTTAATGTGGTTTCCTATTCAAAAGGTATTGAAGGTTGTTTGATGAAGTCTCCTCATCCTTCCCTTCTGCCGCTGTTACCTTTTTTAAAAGTAATAGTCTCAATTTCTTGCTCACCTTCCCTGAAATATGTAGTCTGTACATACTCAGCAAATATTTGCGTTTGCATTTCTTCTTTTTCTCCCCACTGACACAAATGCACACTGCTTCATCATCTTGGAAGTTTGTCCTGTATCTGTGTATCTTATCTAGCCAGTCACCAGTCTTTAGCTATTACACATACCCTGCAGTGAAATAAGCTAGAGGGAAAGTCCTGAGAATAAAATTAGGACTGGGTTGCAGACAGTCTGTATTGGTGACTTTGATAGATGCTGCTCATTTTAAGGTTGTACAACCAATTTTATGTCTTAATGGGAATGTGTAAGGGTGCCTGTTTCCTAACACCTTTGCTAGCATCAAGTTTTTAAACATTTTTATCTTAGCAGTTAGACAGATGAAAATGGCACCTCATTGCAGTTTTAGTTTCTCATTGTGTGTGGGTGAACATCTTTTCACATTTAAGTGTTTTTACTTCCCTTTTATGAACTGTCTGCCCGTGTTCTTTGCCTGTCTTTCTAATAGATTGTTGAGTTTTTTCCTTACTGATTTTTACAAGTTCTTATACATTAGGGAAATTAGCCGACAGTCTGATCATAAATGGATAAAGCAAAAAGTTATTTGAATTGAAAGTTAAAATTCATAATACTGTTTTTCAGAAGGTATTAATGTAAAAAAAAATTTGTGGAATCCAAATTCCATATATTGAAAGTTATTATTCTTCATTTTAAGAAACCAATAATTACATGGTTCACCATAGACTCCATGTAAGCTTTTCAAGGAAAGAAAACAAAAATACCACATTAAATGTAATACTTTTTAAAAAGCTACTTGACAGAAGTAGCTTTTTTAAAAGGTACTTAATCATTCAGTTAGCTGCCACTGTATTTTCACTCTTAACTGTTTTTTGTTGTTGTTGTCATTAAGAGTAGTAAGTACTTCTGGCTATTAGCAGTTACTTGTAGCATCATGAAGAATGTTTTCCAAATGCTGAGCCTGACCCTGTTCACGACCTCTTTAGCACCGGACAGTATCATGTTTCAGGGTGTCAAAAGAACACCAGGGCTTCCTCAATATTCTGTTTATTTGAGAGGTTTTTTTTATGACATCAGTTAATAGGCGGGCACATCTCAGTTTTAGAAATTTTACAATATAAAGGGAAAAGGACCATTTTAGAATTCAGGAAAATGCAGTTTAAGCAGAATTAGTATGAGGTCTTGCTTATAAGTTACAGATATCAGTGCTTTCTAAATCAAAGATCATCCAAAGGTTAAATGAAGAAATACTGTCAAATTTGGAAAAATGTCTAGGGAGAGAGTGGTCTTACGCAGGTTATTCCCATGTCTTATTATCATTTCAGTTAAAAATTTGGGAGAGGAAGAAAGCAATGAATGACATACTCCTTTTCAAATAACAAAGACACAGACTACAAATGCTGTTCTCTCTCTTTTAACTTTTTTTTGTTTTGTTTTAGTTTTGGCTGTGTTGGGTCTTCCTTGCTGCATGCGTGCATTCTCTAGTTGCGGCGAGCGGGGGCTACTCTTTGTTGCCGTGCGTGGGCTTCTCATCGCGTTGGCTTTTCTTGTTGCAGAGCATGGCCTCTAGGCACGCGGGCTTCCATAGTTGTGGCTCGCGGGCTCTAGAGCGCAGGCTTAGTAGTTGTGGCGCACGGGCTTCGTTGCTCCGCGGCATGTGGAAACTTCCCGGACTAGGGCTTGAACCCTTGTCCCCTGCATTGGCAGGCGGATTCTTAACCACTGCGCCTCCAGGGAAGCCCACTCTTTTAACTTTTAATCTAAGTCTTAATTAAGTATTTGTAATAGATTCTTAGAAAAAAATTAGAGGTTAGTTTTTGTGCCACTGCCTATTTGTTAGCATATCTGTTTTAGTTTTTTTTTTTTTTAAGAAAAAACCATATGTATAGTGCTTTCAGTTACTGAAACCAGAAATGCTCTGTTGGAACCATTGGTTCTAATGTTTGGTATAAGTTACAAAACCCTATAAGATTATAAAACCTATAAAAAATTTCGGAGCAAAATATTGGTGCCTGACCATTCTATTACACCCATCCTGAAATGATCTTGTACCTGCCTAAGTTAGAAAAAATGCATATAGCCTTGCTTATAATGAAATATCTTGAACATAAATTAAGTGAAAAATTTTGAGGGATGTAGACATATTTTTTACTCTTTTAACTCCTTAACTTTGTTTTATTTAGATGGACCAGTCTTACAGTCCAGATGAAAACGAAATTCGAACTCTCTTTGGTCTTCGTTTAAGCCAGAAGAGAAATAATAGTGTCATCGACAGGTCATTATTTAGCAACATTGTTACCAAGAATAAAGATGTAAGTCTGAAAATATCTGAACTGAATACTAGTAATTCAGTAGATCTGTTTTTTGTTTGTTTGTTTGTTTGTTTGCGGTACGTGGGTCTCTCACTGTGGCGGCCTCTCCCATTGCAGAGCACAGGCTCCGGACATGCAGGCTCAGCCGCTCCAGAGCATGTGGGATCCTCCCAGACCGGGGCAGGAACCCGTGTCCCCTGCATCGGCAGGCAGACTCTCAACCACTGTGCCACCAGGGAAGCCCAGTAGATCTGTTTTTAATATTTATATGCTTATGCATTTATTAAGGCCCATATTTAAAACTGGTCGATATGCAAAGAGCTAGCTCATCTCTGAGTTGTCAAGTAAGTTTGAGAACTCAAAAAATGAACAGAAGGCCATATTAGAAACTTCTGTGCATATGTATATATGTAGTTATCTACCTTCAATTCTACATATATGGGATCATGTCTTTTATAAATCTGTTCTGTAACTTGCCTTTTTTTCTATGCACTGAGCTACAAATGTGTTTATATATCAAGAAAGATCGATCCACATCTTCATCTGAAAGGCCATGTGGCAATCCACGTACTATGATGGATATTTAAGTTGTTTCCATTTTCAGTGATGTGATGCGTGTTTTCACATAGTCACGATTTTGCTATTGTCCTGTTGTCATCTTTTAGAAGGACATATTCCTAGGATAAAAATGGTTTTCTTTTTGTATTTACATGTATTATATCAATTAATATGCACAGCTCCCTCTGGGTGGGGTGTGACTACTGTCAACTCTATTGTAAAGGTTACAAAATTCTGACAGAGAGGACAGTTAAGACATTTGCCCAAGGTTATGCTATAAGGAAGTGGATGAGCTAGTAGTACTTGTTTTTCTGAAATCCCTTAATTGGGCCTTCAGTTTTAAAGGATATTTTTGCTGGGTCTAATGTTGGCTGTACTTTCTTTTCAGTACTTCAGATGTGTAACTGACTTCTTTGTTTTCTGGTCTTACCTGCTGGTGTGGCTGGTGTTTTTGATTGCATGCTGGGCATTGGATATTGATGAAATAAAAATTCATATTTTAAGGCAAGGCAAGAAAAATTTAAACATGAAACTTTTTCTTTGGCCTCCTCCTTCCCCTCTAGCGTGCACTGTGCATCTGCATTATGTGTTAACCAGGCTTCCCCAGTGGCAGAAATACCTGCTCAACCATAAAGCTCAATTTTTCTTCTTCTGGTGCCAGCCACATAACTCCTTAGAAGATAACATTCCTTTCTCAATCCTGTGAGGGGTCACGATGAGCCACCACTCTGCCTTGTGTATGCAGACATCTTTGGTGAACTTTATGTACAGTGCCAATATATCAGTTCCCTTAAAGAAAGTGATTGGTACAGAGCACACTGGTCAGACAACGTGGGGAGATTCTGGGCTGCACCTAGTGGAAGTTCTTAGCTTAACTACTTATGACCTTATTAATATTACTAGCTATTTTATTTCTATTCTGCCTATTTTACAAGATTATTGTTTCTTCCAAATATGTGACTGAGCGTTTGATAAAAATAACGATGACTAGGGGAGTTGAAATGATTGACCAAATACATCTTTCTATAAGATCAGTGATTATAATAGTGTAACTATAGATATGGGAAGAAGCAACAAGAGGGAACCATTTCCTGGACCATAATAGACTAGTAAATCAGGTGGTCCAGAGGCTTTTGGTTACTGCCAAGAGGGCCTAGTCCTGTAATGGCCCATCGAGTCCAGTAATGGCCCATCGAGTGGCTTATCAGCGAAATCCTTGCCTGAACTGAATGAGCATTCCTAGCACCATGGGACAAATTAGTCACAAAATGCCTCCCAAACTTTGGTTGAAATTAAGACCAAAAGGGAGGGGATCGTAAAATAAAGAATGTCGCCCACCATCCAGTTTTGCAAGAATCAAGTCTTTAGCCACTGCAGTCACTGAAAGGAATTCAGGGTGAGGTGCTTACTGTGCTCTGGGAAAACTGACAAAACTGGCCCTCAGATAGTTATATATTTTCAGGAGATTTTGTGAACCCAGTTTCTTGTATCTTCCCGTACTTAGGAAAGCACTTACAACCATTAATTAGAATGTCTGTTCCTCGAGAATAGCAGTAACCTTCTGCCGAGAAGTGTGATTGATTGCACGTGCCCCTTCATCGAAATCACGTATATACTGGCCACCCCCCCTTACCTATTTGGAACAGTTCTCAGATCTTTCTGAGAGACTGTCTCCTGGGTTCCTCAGGTTGCCTCAAATAAAATTTTCCATATCTTTTGTAGGTTGACTATTGGAGCAGTTTTTTGGTCTGCAATGTGAAAGAACCATATAGATATTTTGAGGGTCTGGATGGTGTTTTTTTCCCTTCATAGAGTTGACTTAATGCGGGGCTTAGCTCATTTACCTCTTAGTTACTGCTTTGCAACTTGGAAAATGCCTTGAGGGGAAAAGCATCATCACATTCATTTCTTCCAGCTTCCTTTATCTCTGGGGTCTTTGCCTCTTGCGTCTCAGTACTTGATATTTTATGAGCTCTGTATTCAGGTTTTCTATTTGTTCTTAGAAAAGGATTAGTCTCTTAAGTCATTTTGTAACAAGTGGACGAGTTGGCTATTGTTTCCCGGTCTGAATCCTGCGACTTTAAGTAGAATGCTGAAAATAGGCTTTAAAATCTTTATCAGGGTAGTTCTGTTAATAAACATATAGTGATTAAGACATGATCTTTGTTGGTTTACTGGTTATTCTTTCATTTTTATCTTTGAAACTTAATGGTGCCCTGAAGTGAAGGAACATGTAGGAATCATATACAGAAAGATCTTTCAGTCCTTTGGAATCCACTCCTTTGGTCAAGGCCCTGAGGCACTGGGGTAGCAATGTTTTTAAGCAGCTCACAGTAAAATGAGACTCTTTTTTTTTTTTTTTAACTTTATTAATCTGGCTGGTTAATGTATTTTTTAAAATACCAAAAGGGTACTGAGCTAGATTCCATGGTACCCATGCTGACAACTGTGTCTACCTATTGAGACTCTTACTTTTGTAAGTTTTCCTTGTAGTTTTATAGGTATTGGACTGATTACTTTAGTAGCACTTGATAGGTTTTGTGCCTCTGGCTGTGCTAGCTTGGATATTTTTACAAGGGTTTGATTTTAATCTTTTATCTACATTCTTTTGTATTTGTTCATATGTATTTTTAATGGAAATTTGGAAACCTAACTAAGGATGAGAATGATGGTATTATCCTCCTTTATATTCCCCTCCCTTCTTTTAAAACAGGTCTTTATTAATATTCCAGCCTCAAAATCATCAGATTATACTATCAGGTCTAGAATGGTTTCAGTCCTGAGGACGCCGGAGAAGTGTAATGAGTGTGTGTTAAGTATTAACAAACATGCTTGAATTTTTCTGTCTTCTCCCATTTTTCTTGAATAATGCTTCAATTTGTTTTAACTATATGTGCCATGTTTATTACACTGGATTCTCTCACTCCCACCCCTTGACATGTCTCATAGTCCTTGATCCTAACTCGGGATACTAGGGTTATATTTGAAGGTAGGCAGCTAAGAAGGCTGGCTTTTGTTATTAATCTTTCTTAGAACCAAAGGAATAAAATGTATAGTTGGCAAAGAGCAAATACAGATAGAAAAGGATATACTATCAATACATCAATAGTACCTTAGTATAATAAATTCTTAAAAAATTCTAACAGTGGTTTTTAAGCTTTTAATTTTGAGTTTAAAAAGTAAAAATTATAGATACACATGCAGTTTTAAGAGTTCCCATGTATCTTTTACTCCATTTCCCCTAATGGACAGTGTCTTGCAAAACTGTTAATACAGCATCACAACCTTGATAATTGACATTGATGCAGTCAAGACACAGAACATGCCCCTCGCTGCAAGGAGGCTTCTGTTGCCTTTTATAGCCACACTCACTTCTCTCCTGCCTCTGCCTCCTCTGTAACCTCGGGCAACTACTAATCTGTTCCCCTTTCTGTAACTTTCGTTCATTGTACATTCATGAACAGGTTTTTGTATGAACATAGTTTTCATTTCTCTGTTCTAAAGACACAGGAGTGTATTTGCTGGCTGGCATCATAGTTGCATATTTAGTTTAAGAAACTGCCAAACTGTTTTCCAAAGAGGATGCATCATTTTATATGTTACACCAGCAACATACGCACGATCCCAGTTTCTCTGCATCCTTACCGGGTTTCGGTGTTGTCGCTTTCTTATTAGATGGGTGTGTAGCAATACCTCATAATTTTAATTTGCCTTCCCTAATGCCTAGTGATGGACATTTTTTCATGTGTTTATTTGCCATCTGTATATCCTTTTTCTTCAAATGTCTCTTCATGTCTTTTGCCCATTTTCTAATTATATTTTTATTCTTGTAGCTGAATTTTGAGAGGTCTTTATATATTGTGAATACTAGTTCTTTGTTGGATATGTGGTTTGCAAAATATTTTCTCATGGTCTGTAACTTGTCTTTTTATCCTCTTAATACAGGATCTTTTCTAAGAGCAGAAGCTTTAGTTTTGATGAAGTCTGACTTAACAGTTTTTCAGTTAGATAATTTATCAATTAGATGTGCTTATATTTTTTGTCCGCTTAGCATACCAACATAGATCATTATTATTCTTTTCAATTTGTATTTGCTCTTTATATTAAAGATAGTGACATTTTTAGTTATAGTAGTTGTTTCATTCTGTTTGAACCGGTAGTACATAATACATTTTTGAATACTTTCTATGTAGAATATTCTAGGCAAACCAAAAAATGATCCTAATTTGGTTTTTCCTGAGCAGTCTTGGCTGTATGTGCATCACAGTTATTTGTAGAGTCTGTGAAAATTACTCTCAGTGTTTTTTTGTTTTGTTTCGTTTTGCGGTACGCGGGCCTCTCACTGTTGTGGCCTCTCCCATTGCGGAGCACAGGCTCCGGATGCGCAGGCTCAGCGGCCATGGCTCACAGGCCCAGCCGCTCTGTGGCATGTGGGTTCTTCCCGGACGGGGGCACAAACCCGTGTCCCCTGCATCGGCAGGCGGACTCTCAACCACTGCGCCACCAGGGAATGTTTTTTTTTTTAACATAAATTTTATCACATCTCCAGTTATTCGGTGCTACTGTGATAGAGAAAATACTGTTTGTCAGTTTTGGAGTGGTTATGGTATTTCATATCTAGTGTGATACGTAAAGAGGCTTAAGCCAAAGTTTGTTGCAAAATGGCATCAGTCTGAGTTTGTGACGCATTAGGCGTCGCACAGAGTTCCATGACAAATACGTTAAATATGATTCTTTCAGTAAAACATGATAGTGTCTCCTATGAACAGTTCATTTCACTCCCTCATTTGAGGGATAGAACTATATATTATAGGTCTGTTATAAGGGACACATAAGATGCTAAAAGTTAAATGAAGGTTTAAAAAAAAAAAAAAGCCCCATTTACCATTCTGTGTTTTTTTAGTTGCCGGAATCTGCGCTCAGAGACCTCACTGTGGCCACCATTGCTGTCAAGTATACTCAGTCTAACTCCGTGTGCTATGCCAGGGACGGGCAGGTAACCAAGCTGTCAGACTCACCTTGGGAGGACTGTTGTTTTGCAAGATGATGTTCAAAAATCCATCCATCTTGGGAACTAGACTGCTTGAAAAGGAAAATTTGCCAAGTTTTTCTCTTCTCGGTTTGTCAGTATTTACTCAGTAATGAATACAAAGTATCTTTGGAACTAAGTGTTAAAATTGTTCTTATTGCTTCTTGCCTGGAACGAGTTGGCACGTTTTGGGTTAGGGGACAATGGTTGCTAGGGAACTAGTTTTTTTGCTCCCCTCGTCCCTATCGGTAGCATTTCCATTGAAGAGGGAGTAGAACATACTGCCACCCACTAGCCCATCGTTTTGCAGCATAAAGGGTATTTTTATTTATACTTTTAACGTTATTTTACCAAGAATCTGTAGACTAAGAGTTAACATGATGAAAAATCTGGTTTACTGAGGCATAATTTATATACAGTAAAATTCACCCTTTTTAAGTGTAGAGTTTGACCAGTTTGCACAGATTATGTAGTTGTTTGACCGTGACCACTACCACAGTCAAAATATTGAACATCTTTTACTATCTGATGTTAAGCTAGGTATTTAACTTTTCCTAGTTAAAAGCCATAGGATGCAGGACTGAGCTGGCTCATCACTGGGCCTCTCCTAGCTCTAGGATAAACCTGGTTTTGCTGTGGCTTCAGCACTGTTTCTTCTCATAGTGTCTTGAGCTCCTCTCTAGCCATTTGTTAAATTATTTGGCCCATAAGTAGGAGGGGAGGATGGATGTTAATTGGCATGTGACCTGGAAGACCCTTTCAAATTCGGAATTTAGGTGATTGCCTACTGTTGCAAGATTGCTAATCTGTAATACCAAAAACCTGGGAGACTGTGGCTACTTGTCTGATAAGTTCCAGCAAGACCACGCTTCACTACTGATGTCCAGGAGCTCTAGAAACTTCCAGATATTAATTAATAGCCATACCTCAAATTTCACTGAAGAGGTAAAACATATAAATAATAGTTAAAACATGTTACACTTAACCTTTTTAATGACTTTAAAATTATTTGTATTTCTCTTATTTCAGCCTGATTTTCTTTCCCCCCACAAAATTGATGGATTTGGGGGAATATGCACAAAAGATCCATTGAGAAGCGTGTTGTTATTCATTTTAACGTCTGTGTTCTTCATTCTTCAGGTTATTGGCATTGGAGCTGGACAGCAGTCTCGGATACACTGCACACGCCTTGCCGGGGATAAGGCAAACTATTGGTGGCTTAGACATCACCCACAAGTGCTTTCCATGAAGTTTAAAACTGGAGTGAAGAGAGCAGAAATCTCCAACGCCATCGATCAGTATGTTACTGGAACCATCGGAGAGGTAAGGGCTGTCGTTGAGTGTGGGTGGAGTGTATTAGTATGTTTACCCTTTCTGTGTAGCAGACTATCTTCATCACTACAAAGATAAAAGATATTTTTCTTGAAGTTCTGTATTATCTAAATTTGCTAATCTAAACTTCTTCTGTCTCGTTTACCTTTCTTTGGCGTTCTTTATCCCTTTCTGACGCTACAGATCGTATGTCTTTTTAGATTATAACCACTGGTTTAGTTTTGTATGTTTGTACCTCCCCTGTTGATTGTAAGCTTTTTATTTTCCTATAAATTTACTCATTTTTGGCTGCGTTGGGTCTTCATTGCTGCGCGTGGGCTTTTTCTAGTTGTGACAGGCAGGGGCTGCTCTTCATTGAGGTGTGCAGGCTTCTCATTGCAGTGGCTTCTCTTGTTGCAGTGTGTGGGCTCTAGGTGCACAGGCTTCAGTAGTTGTAGCACGCAGGCTCACTAGTTGTTGGTGCATGGGCTTAGTTGCTCCGTGGCATGTGGGATCTTCCTGGACCAGGGCTCGAACCCGTGTCCCCTGCATTGGCAGGCAGATTTGTAACCACTGCGCCACCAGGGAAGTCCCTATAAGCTTTTTTTTTTTTTAAAGATTTATTTGTTTGTTTGTTTATTTGTTTGGCTGTGTCGGGTCTTAGTTGCAGCATGCAGGCTTCTCTCTAGCTGTGGCGCGTGGACTCTCTAGGTGTGGTGTGCGGGCTCTAGAGTGCGCAGGCTCAGTACTTGGGGCATGCGAGCTTTGTTGCCCCGTGGCATGTGGGTTCTTAGTTCCCTGACCAGGGATCGAAGCCGCGTCCCCTGCATTGGAAGGCGGATTCTTAACTACTGGACCACGAGGGAAGTCCCTGATTATAAGTTTTGATGACAGGGGCTGTTTTTCATCCATCTTGGGTGTCTGTCACAGTGCCAGTCATGATGCTTACTATGTGATAGGTGTGTACTTAACATTGCACACAAATTACTTGATAGCAGGTAACAAATGTCCCTCTACATTTTCTACAAGCTCCATTAACAACTCAGTGTACTTGTGTTATATTTCATGTTCTTTAATGTTTTCTACTTTGAAGCAGGTATATGGAAGCATTAAAATTGCAAGTATTAGGTAGCCTGCTAAAAGAATAGGATTTAGCCCAGTTTCTGGAAATAGAAATGCTTAACAGGTACTGGATGCAAAACACAAAGAGAAGCTTGGTAATCAAAAACTCAGTGGTCTTCTGAGGGGGCGAGTCAACTCCACTGGGCTGTCCATTCAGGGATAGGAATCCATGACATGATCAACAGGTGTCGTTGCAGAGTGTGCTTTGTAACCAGGAAACGCTTCAAATAGCTTTTTTTAAAAATTACTTTAATATTTGCTTTTTCTGCTTGATTATTACACAACAAATTGTGCTGTAAGTCCTGGAAGAGAACTTATATATGTGAATAAGAATAAAAGTATGTTGTTTAAGCCTTTTGGTTTAAACCCTAAATAGAAGTACTTTTTAAAAATGAACACTGTTGCGTCATGTTCTGGTTGGTCTGTTAGACTGACTCTGTACTTAAGACTAATTATTGTAGAAATGTACTTCTAGAAATTATCTGTTTCCTTGCTTGCTTTGATACAGGGATATAAAGCAGTAGATTTAACTTAGAGATTAAAGAACAAAATATATTTGGAATAAACTGGCTTGTAAATGGTACAGTCTTTATTTGGTACACTTAAGATTAATTTTCTTCCTTAATGAAATGTTATACAACATCAAAAAAAAGGTTCTAGAAATATGGACTTGGATATAAATGAGTCATTATTTATAATTAAGTCCTAGGAAAAATGCCCAAGTGTTTTTCTGGCATTCTGATTTGTATCAGATAGTACTGAAGATGGTGTAAAACCTGTCTTTCCCCTCTGCCCCCACTCATAGGGTGAAGATTTGATCAAGTGGAAGGCACTGTTTGAGCAGGTCCCTGAGTTATTAACCGAGGCAGAGAAGAGGGAATGGGTTGACAAACTTAGTGAAGTTTCCATCAGCTCTGATGCCTTCTTTCCTTTCCGGGACAATGTAGACAGAGCTAAAAGGGTAAGTATGGAATCGGTGTGTGTATGGATTTGGTCATTATGCAGCAACCATTTCAGAGATGCTGCTTCTGATTTTTCAGTTCTGTGAGTTAGATTATATATCCAGGCTATGATGATGTGATATATCAGTAACACCTAGAGTATTATTTTGACTTCTCCTTTTGTTGTATGGACAACCCAAATCCCGTTATTTTGCCTCTTGACCGAATAAGTCTGCAGCATGAATCGTTGTTAGCTTGCACTTGTTATTGGGTGTGAGGGGTTGGTTCTGGACGTGTTTTGGCATGAGGCTGTGTTTTGAGAGTCTGTCTCTGTCTCCCCCTCAGAGTGGCGTGGCCTACATCGCTGCCCCTTCCGGTTCCACTGCTGACAAAGTTGTGATCGAGGCTTGCAATGAGCTGGGAATAATCCTCGCTCACACGAATCTCCGGCTCTTCCATCACTGACTTCTTCACGCATTATTTTATACCCTGCCTATGTGTAGGTGAAAAATCACATATGGAATTTTGAAAATAACCTTTTTTAAAAAATAAAGCGTTAAATTTTAATAATCTTGGAGCCATAGTGTCTGGTAGTTGTATTTAATTTGTCTTAGTTATAGGCTCTTTAGTTTGACAAACATTACACATGGTTATTTGTAAGAAATACAGGAGCATCCCTGCCTCCTGGGGCTCAGCTCATCCCAAAATGTTACCTGTGTGAATATCTGTAAATCATTAGGTAAACCAAAGAAACTGAGCAGCCGCCATAGCAGGTGGCACAGGCATCTTAAAGTCCCACTAGTTTACTCATGGGGGATTCTGCTCGTGAGTTACCTCTAATCATAGTTCTAAAGAGTGTGGTTGACTACCTTCTAAACAAACAGCAGATTGTAACCCGTGGACTAGAAACTTAGGGGGGATTAAAGCTTCTGTTGGCCCGACATTAGGATACTGCCAGTACTTCCTTTTTCCTGTGTTAAGTGAAATGTTTCCCATAATTTAAACCAGTCCTTGATGTCCCCTCTGGAGCTACCTAAAAAATGTATTCAATGTTTGGTGCTCAGAAATGGACCTGGTATTCTCCCAGGTTTACTACCAGAAGTAGGGCACAGTGGATGGCAGTGCCTTCCTACATCAGGACATAATTGTGCGTTTATGTGCCCTGCCCATGTGGTCCTGATTGTTCACATATTACACCGAAGGCCAACTGAAACCTTTTGTCATCTTTCACCTTAAAAGTTGAGTCCTGCCCTCTTCCCATGTCCTTAACCCACTTTCCCTAAATTAAAAGATTTCTGACGGGTTTTTTTAAGGTTATCCTTCTAGTCGTTAATATATTGACTAATCTTCCGGCCCTTGTATAGTTAGTACCCTCCCACACTGAAGACAAGGCTGACTTGTGTGACCAACAAAATACTTTAGGAAAGATGTGTGACTGCTGAGGCTAGGCTGTAAAAGGCATTACAACTTCAGCCTTAGTTTTTTGGAGTTAGCCAGTGCCATGCTGTAGGTACCTTTAAGCAGCCCTGCTGAAGGAGAAACTGTCTTGCCAATACTAGCTGCCCACCATGTGCGTGACCTGCCTTGGAAGTGGAGCTCCAGTCTCAAGGCGACATCTTGCTGCCACCTCTTGAGAGACCTGAGCCAGAACTGCTCAAAGGAGCTTCTCATGAATTCCTGGTACACAGAAACAGATTATGTATTGCTTTAAGCCATAAAGTTTTGGGGTGCTTTGTTAGGTAGCAATAAACAGCTGATACATATTTTGGCTTATAACTTGTTAAGTGTGCATTCTATCTCCCCTTGACCGAAGGTTAACACTGAGGGTATAATCATTGGAAGAATTGTTTCTCCATTTAACACTGTATGGTTTGAATACGTTTACATAAGTATTTTAAAGAATGGCACTACAAACTATCTCAATTAGATATAAATACTTATGTCCAGATTTATCAAAATAATTCATTCTCTAATCACTGTTTTACATGTGCAGAAAAGAGGACCGTGTGAGAGCTGAAATTCCACCCACCATTACTGCCCAGATATGCAGGCACAATATTAATTTTTAAAGACTCAAAATGCTTTTTTCTAAAAATATTTTTAAATTTTATTTATTTTATTTATTTATTTTTGGCTGCATTGGGTCCTAGTTGCTGCATGCGGGCTTTCTCTAGTTGCGGTGAGCGGGGGCTACTCTTTCTTGCGGTGTGCGGGCTTCTCATTGCAGTGACTTCTCTTGTGGAGTATGAGCTCTACGTGCGTGGACTTCAGTAGTTGTGGCTCGTGGGCTCAGTAGTTGTGACTCGCAGGCTCTAGAGCGCAGGCTCAGTGGTTGTGGTGCATGGGATCAGTAGTTGTGGCTCGCAGGCTCTAGAGCACAGGCTCAGTGGTTGTGGTGCATGGGCTCGGTAGTTGTGACTCACAGGCTCTAGAGCGTGGGCTCAGTAGTTGTGGTGCATGGGCTCAGTAGTTATGACGCGCAGGCTCTAGAGCGCAGGCTCAATAGTTGTGGTGTATGGGCTCAGTAGTTGTGGCTCGCAGGCTCTAGAACACAGGCTCAGTAGTTGTGGCGCACGGGCTTAGTTGCCCCACAGCATGTGGGATCCTCCTAGACCAGGGCTCGAACCCGTGTCCCCTGCATTGGCAGGTGGATCCTTAACCACTGTGCCACCAGGGAATTCCCTCAAAATGCTCTGTAGAGTATTTCCTTTTAATACTTTCTGAGGTAATTTTTAAATTTTGGACCTCAGACATAAAGAATTGGAATAATCATAGTCCGTAGTTCATGACAGACTGGTCTATGTGTATATTTTTAGTAATGTAATAGTAATGTGACCTCATTCTCCCAAAACAGAAGCTAGAATCTGAGCAGTAACTTATTCTAAACATTTGGTGCCCTCAACTTCCCTACCCCATCCCATCTCAGGGTCTCCTCCAGGAAAATCTCATCCTGTATCCCATCTTCATCTTTGCATCTTTATGCATCTAAAAACTAGAGACCTTCACTTACCTATCCAAAGACTGTGAAGATTTTTCTCATATGTTTTCCTTTAGGCAATTGTAGTTTTCACTCTTACAGTTAGGTCTTTTATCTATTCCAGTGTTAAAGTGATGCATGGGTCAAGTTTCATTTCTTTCCATACATTTATCCAGTTGTTCTAACATCGTTTGTTGAGACAACTCTTCCTGTTGGGTTGCCTTGTTGCCTCAACCATATTTGTGTGTCATTTCTGGACTCTCTTCTGTTCTACTGTTATGTTTGTCCTAATACCAACACCACACTGTCTTGATTATTGTAGCTTAAGAGTAAATTTTGAAATTGGGTAGTGTGAGTCCTTCATAATAGTCTTTTTAAAGATTTCTTGGCTATTCCAGCTCCTTGGCATTTCTATGTAAATTTTAGAATCAACTAGTCCATTTTTGCAAAAAAGCCTCTTGAGATTTTAATTGGAATTGCATTGAATCTGTAGATCAGTTTGTGGAGAATTGATGTTGATCCCCTTTGAAGGTTGATCCCCTCTGGTTTCCACCAGTTTTTGGTTGCCTTCCAGGGGCTTTAAATAGATTTTTTAATATTTTCGTCAAGTGTTCCTAATTACCTGCAGGAGGAGTAGTCCAATATAATCTACTCTGCCATTAAGAAAATAAAAAAACACCAATAAATATCATAGGATGTTTTCTAATAATTGCTTTAGTTTCTTAAATAATTTTTTCATTTCTAAGTCAGTTCTAGCAAGGTATATTTTTCCCCCTAGGAATTTGACCATTTTTTCTAAGTTTTCAAAATTGTTAGTATGTAGTTATAAGTAGTTTTCTCATTTCTTAAAAGGTCTTTATTATGGATATTTTGGGATAAATACAAGAAAAGTAAAATTCTATGTATCTATTATCCAACTATAATAGCTTATGACTACTTTAGTTTTATCTGTTTCTCCACTTCTCATGCCTCAACACAGATTATTTTGAAGCAAAGTCTATAGATATTTCATCTGTAAATATTTCAATCAGTTAATCTAAAAGTAACTTAAAAAATTTTTTTAATGAATATTCTTACACTTTAAAATGCATGACTATATCTATCAACTGAAAGGGCCAAGAAGTGTGACACCCCAGTGGCAATGAGCGTACCTAATGCTAAGATCTTGGTTTCTAATACCATTATCTAATAAAAGGATCCAGGACTCCTTGGAGAAATGGGTTACTCTAGACTGAGCAGAAAACCCATAACAAAACATCTGGATCAGTAAAGAGTGATTTGAATTGGGGGAGCATCTGGGGCCCAGGAAGAAAAGCATGAGCCCTCACTCATTTGTAAATAGTCCACCAAGGGCACCCTGAACCCATCCTGTTGACTCCAGAGGCACCTTCTTTCTGAAGCCCAGTCCCTCGTCCCTTCCTGAGAGCACAAGTCCCTGCAGGTCTTTAAGTTCCCAGTGCCTTCCATTCTTGGACACTCTTAAAGCTCACTTTTGCTAAACACTGTGACAGGCACAGATTTATTTTAAAAAATAAATTGTAATAAACCATGCCTATGGAAAGTGCTTAAAGCATCTACAACTTGAAGAATCTTTTTTTTTTGTCCATGCCACGCAGCTCGCCAGATATTAGTTTCCCGAGCAGGGACTGAACCCAGCTCTCGATAGTGAAAGCACCGAATCCTAACCACTGGACAACCAGGGAATTCCCACGAATAATTTTTAAATAAACATATATCACCACCAACCGGGTAAAGAAAAAGGATTTTGCCAGCAGCTCCCCTGCCATGTCCCCCCATACCTGTTCTTGATTATGGCCCCCTCTTTCCTTCTAGGAATCCACGTTTGGGCTGTTCATGATCATCTCCCCCTTGTTTTGCCACTCACCAGTTTGTTGATCTTGGGCACATGCCTTAACCTCTTGGAATTTGTTTTCTCATCTATAAAATGGAGATGCATTTGCTCCCAAGGAGGCTGAATAGCTCCTGGTTAAAAGCACACAACCCAGGGCCAGTTTGTCAGGTTCAGGTTCCAGCTCTGCTACTAACAAACTGTGTGATGGTAGGTGATTCACTTAGCCTTTCCTCACTTTCTACTTATAAACAGATGTTGCAGTACCTACCTCTTCACGTTGCTCTGAGGAGTAAATGAAACAAAATATTTAACCCCACCTCAGACATGATAAATACTGCTCATAAAAAAAAATGCTACTTATTATTTTCATAATGCTTTTGTGTATATGGGGCATGGAAGGTAGTGGAAGATGATACTAATGTGTGGAAGTTGGATTTTGCCTTAGTTTTTGAATAGGTAGGCCAAGTTTGAGTTCCTTCAATCTTTTTTTTTTTTTTTTGTGGGCTGTGCCGGGTCTTAGTTGAGGCTGCATGCGGGATCTGGTTCCCCGATGAGAGATCAAACCCAGGCCCCCAGGCCCCCTGCATTGAGAGCTCGCGGTCTTACCCACTGGACCACCAGGGAAGTCTCTCTTCAATCTTTCATCTACCCTGTTTTCCCAAACCGCTTCTTACTGCTACCGAATTGGTCGACTAGACCCGTCCCAGGGTCCTAGCCCGGGCCGGGACCCCTTGTCTCGGCCAGGGAGGTTCTTTTTCCTATTTTTTCCATTTTTGCCGATAGCAAAACCGATGTTGAGACTGGAACAGCACAAACTTTATTTAATGGTCAAAGAATGGAAAAGCAGGAACCTAGTTCACAAATCAACTTCCTAACCCAGTTAGAGCAGAGACACCAAATATATAGGAGGATCAAGGTGAAAGGGAGGGAATTGGAAAGAGGGGAAGGAATATCCACGAGTTATCTGAGAATAGGGGTGTGGTTTGGACCTGCAGACTGATGCAACACTCCTTTTCAGTCTTTGTATGGGCTTTTACAGTTGCTGTCACGGCGCTGGTGGGTGTGTCACTTAGCATGCTAATGTATTACAGGGAGCATAGAATGAGGCTCAAAGTGTACTGGAAGTCAAATCTGCCACCATCTTGGGTCTAGTTGATTCTCACCAGTTCTTGTTTTTTTCTCTGCAGTTTCCTCCTGAAACTTAGATAAGAGTAACTGGTTTCCATTCGAGGGAGGGGCAGGGGTGTGATGCTGGGGCAACAGCCTTGGTAACATTACCAGGAAGCAAAAGGATATTGAGCTCTTTTGTAACTGAAGTGCCATTTTTTTCAGTTGAAATAAAATACACATATAAAATGCAAGTCAGTGATTTTTTAGTATATTCACAAAGTTGTAGAGCCGTCACCACTGTTTAGTTCCAGAACATTTCCATCACCCCAAAAAGAAGCCACATTCTGATTAGCAGTTATTCTCTATTCTTCTCTCCCTCTGGTAACCATTAATCTACTTTCTGTCTCTATTAGTTTGCCTATTCTGGACATTGTGTATAAATGGAACCATACATTATGTGACCTTTTGTACCTGACTTCTTTCACTTAGTGTGTTTTCAAGGTTCATGGTGTAGTATGTATGAATACTTCATTCCTTTTTATGATCAAATAATATTCCATTGTATGAACAGACCACATGTTGTTTATTCATTCATCAGCTGATGGACATTTGGGTTGTTTCCACTTTTTGGCTGTTAACGAAAAATGGTGCTGTGAACATTTGTGTACAAGTTTTTATGTGAGCATATGTTTTCAGTTCTCTTGGGTATATACCTAGGAGTGGAATTGCTGGGTCATATGGTAACTCAATGGTTAACTTTTTGTGGAACCACCAAACTGTTTTCCACAGCAGCTGCACTATTTTACTTTTCCACCAGCAGTGTATGAAAGGGTTCCAGTTTCTCCACCAAAGTGGCATGTTCGGCGCTTGGTTCGGCATCTTACAACTAATGCTGAATTTTACGGATCAGCAGGTTTCACTGTACGGTCCTGACCAGCAACCTCCTGGCAGAGGCAAGGTTTCCTTCTGGAACGAAATGGTGGTTTCTGAGGTACCGTGATGCAAAGAGCTCCCTGGGAGCATCCTGGACCTGCAGTGTATTTTCCGTAAGGGCATTCTACTGGGGGATGGGCTGCCTGCAGGATGGGTGATTCCAGCCCTAGCCAGCACTGGGTGCTGACAATCACCCCATGCTGGCCACCTCCAAGCAAAGCTAATAACTTCAAGCCTTTGGAGGCTCCACACAAGAGCCATTAATAGGATAAATCTGGCTCCTCAGATCGTTAGAACTTTTACGTCTCTAAAGAGGAATTTAAGGAAATGTAAAACATGCTTTAATATCTCATACCTTCATACCTAACTCTGCTGAGGAATGTTAAAAAAGGAATTTCCCGTTTGGGGCTTTCAGCTGAAGCATCATTTCTCTTGCTCTTTTATTACTTACAGTATTTTCTTCTCTTCCGTTGTAATTTATATAGATTTTTGTTTGCAATTCAAATTGAATCTCTTATTTTAACGAGACTATGAAATGGGATGATGTGGCAATGATAAATAACTTGCATCTCAAATATGACTGCCATATATACTCTAAAACTTTCTTGGTCTGAAAAATCCAGGGCAGGGCAAGGTGCTGCCCTGCTTTGTGCTGCATCTGCTCTATCAGCCTTTGTGGTAATCTTTAAATGTCCCCAAACATGAGAAGTCCCAAGAGTGATCTTTTTTTTAATGGTTGAAATGTATCTCCTGAAAATGGGATTTTTTAATTGGAGCCTGCCACTTTCCCTGTCGCAGTAATGGGAACTTACTGAATAGGAAGCAATTTCAGCACTTAAATGTGCTGATGTGTGTTTCTTAATCACTTTAATGAGTTTCATACAACTAGAAATGGAATAGAAATTTCAATGGAAATATAATTAAATGGAAAAGTCATTTCCTATACTTGTAATTTCCACCTGAGCATTTCTTTATTCACCTCCGCAGAACGTGTGCCTTACAGGCTTATAGTGATAGTATACTGACTAACTTGCATAATTCACTCTGGTCATTAGAGCTGAAAACAACAAAAATACTCAACAATAAATTTTATTACAAATCACGTCCAGCAAGACAAGGTATAGCTTCAAAATTATGATTTTTCTTTTTAAACTCATATATTTACTACTTTTATCTGACTTTGCTTGAATTGCCAGTTTCTTGCCTGAATCCAGATTGGTCTTTTAATTATGCCTTTTCAGTCTGGCCTGCTTAAGACAATTCTCAGGAACAACAGTAACATGAGTCAGTAAAAACTGTAAAAGATCTTTGGAAATCCTTGTGTTTGAATGATTTTGCTGAGAAATAGTAAAAAAGAAAGTTTTACCGTTTTGCCTTGTGATGCCAAAACATAAAAGACCATTGAAATTTAATTTGTTCTGATTATCTACATGTAGTTACTGACTCACTGTTGAAAGAGTTTCATTTGTAAATTTAATACATTGCTTTTGAGAATCTAGCAGACATTCTGGAAAAAGTGGTGCTTTTTAAAATCTTAAATGTGGAACTTGCAGATTTTACCTTTCAGTGTGCAAGTTTTTGATGGGCTCACTATCCATTTAATTAATATAGTCCAACTGGATTTACTTAAACTCATGTTGGGGAAGATCGTTTTAGGTTTGTCTCTAGATAAGTGGTTTGAAGCAAAGTCAGTCTCAACCCAAAGGTGTTCTTTCATTATGTTTTTAAATGTAAAGACCTTTCAATAGGATGGAGCTGAGGTGCAGACTTTCACAAGTTCAGTACCTGGGCTTCCTCTTCACATTAAAGATGGAGGCAGGAGCCCGCTTTCTCTTTGGTGTGTGTCTGCAGTGGGGCTTCCCCTTACACCGTGTGTGAATTTGTATTGGGTCATATTCTCTCTCCATGAACAATGATGACCCACCTATGTGGAACAGTCATTTAATATTCTTCCTGTGATTCTTCCTTTTTTCCACATGTACAGAGCAGCTCTCTTGGTAACTACTGGCTTGACAAAGCTGAAAGTTTAGTGATGTTAACAGAAGTCCAGGCTGTGGGTCTGTGTCCTGCTAAGGAAAACTCCTCTGAGCTGGAGTCCTGTCAAATTAGACTGTGGAACCTCTCCCGGGGTGGGATAGGGAGGGTGGGAGGGAGACGCAAGAGCGAGGGGATATGGGGATATATGTATATGTATGGCTGATTCACTTTGTTATACAGCAGAAACTAATGCACCATTGTAAAGCAATTATACTCCAATAAAGATGTTAAAAAAAAATAAAACACACCTCTCCCTAATGAGATGCTAAATGGCAGGGAATTTTATAAACTAAATCCATTCCAACATGAGTTTTGTTTTTTTTTTAAAAAACCAGTGAACACTGAGGAAATCTTTCTGTATTTAGTCTTAATATTTATTGATATTCTGTTACAGTGGTGTATAAAAAAAGTGTTTTCCATGCCTTGTATATTATGAATGACTAATCTTTTACTAATTAATAATTGACTGTTTCCAGTGCTGCTATTCTACTATTTTGGATATGCCAGATTTAATCTCAAAGTTTTAGATTTGTTGGTTCCCCGAAGTTAAATTGAAAAATAAAAGGGCCTTTGTAGACCAGGACTGCACACAGTTTGTTCATCTGGGGCACTCCAGGGTCAGCTGGCATTTAAACAAGTTGGATTGATTATACCGCAGCGTTTCCTTAAGACAGAACCCCTCTATGCCATGCGATTTAAGTAGTTTTTATGGTGGTTTTTTGTTTTGTTTTGTTTTGTTTGGCTTTACTGTGCAGCATGCAGGATCTTAGTTCCCCGACCAGGGATCAAACCTGCTCTCCGTGAAGTGGAAGCGAGGAGTCCTAACCACTGGACCACCAGGGGATTCCCAATTTCAGTAGTTTTAACATCTCAGTCATCTTTTTATTTTCCTTGCAGGTAATCGCTTCGAATAGATGTTTATTTAGTGAAGGACGGAAAGGAAGTGGGAGGGAGGAAAGAATTATAATGGTTAGAAAAGAACAATGAAAAGGTGGTTTCGATTATACTTCTGAAGAGCTAGCTAGCAAGTTAAGTATCTGAATCCACCTAAATCTGGTAAAGCGGAAAATATAAAGTTATCTCCATTACTGAAGAGATAAAATGACAAGACTGAATCTGGGTTTGGGGAGTGACAGACTTAGAAAAGCTTGTACATAAATCACCAAAATTTAGAGAGCCGTGCCCATCATGGTTTTTCCAATGTTTGCTGAATAGCAAAGAAAAAACATTCAGGAAGATTCTTATTTCCCCCCAAATTTCTGTATGTAAAAAAGAAGCCATGATGTTCAAGTTGTGGAATGTAAATCTTTTATTAAACAGTTGTCTTTCCACAGTAGTAAAGCTTTGGCATGTACAGTATAAAAAATAATCACCAACCATAATTAGACCAAATTCCTCTTATTAACTGCATACTAAGTGTCTTCAATACAATTTTTTCCATATAAAAATACAGGGAAAAGTTGATAAATAACAGGTAAGAGAAAGATTTCTAGGCAATACTAGAATCATTTGGAAATAGTGAGTACTGTGGATATTTCAAATATCACAGCAACAGGGACATGCTCTTCCTACAATATTGTGGGCCAGATAGTTAAGTGGAAGCAGAAGTGTTTGGGTAACTTCCCTATTGAGAATTTTGGTAATATCATTTCAAGACATTTTGTATCTTGGTTGGTGCATGTGCTTCCCTATTGATCCCAATCCAAATCACAAGTTAGAAACATTTCATTTAAAATACTGAGCAGTATTGAATACTTCGGAGAGCTGGCAACATACTGCCCCATTTATGAGAAAAGTCTAAAAACACTCCCAGGGTGATGGTTGGAGAAGCTGTGAATTGAGCTGAAGCTGGAGAAGTTACTCCAGAGCAGAGGGCTTAAGAAAGAAACAAACTAAGCTGGGGTCTGCTAGCATCACTCCAGTTTGGATGGACCTTGACGGAGATCCGTGCTTGTTTCTCTGCGTTGGAAATATTACTCTCGGGAATCTTCTCTGTCAGCCTGTACATCTAAAGGCATGAAGCACTCAATTGGGCAGTTGACATTCTGTTAAAAAAGAAGAAGAAAAATTAACAGCAATGCTGTAAAGGCTACAGAGGAAAAAAGGGGAGTGTGGCTACTCTGATAATTACTTATGCATAGGAAAATACGTCTAGCTTTAAGAGCTTAGCTATATATTGGGCAATGGGAGATGCTCAAGAGAACCCAAATTATGTTACAGGATACAATATTCTTTCTACTCTTAAGTCTTTTAAAAGTTTTTTAAAATTGGTTCATTCAGAAGAAAGGTACCTACAGAAAGAGGCTCCCTGCTATGTGCCTAATTGCATTTAGGGGAGAAACACGCAGGGTGCAAATGCACTTACAGTATTTGTTCTCTGATGGTATCTCTGCGAATACTGGTTGTAAGAGTGGCCAGTTGAGCCTTCGTGACCAGGTTCAGCCCCTGGTCTGCGGCAGTTGTCACAGCGCCAGCCCTGAGAGAGCAGAGGCATGAAGTCGGATGGGGTTTATGACAACACAAGAACATCGCAACTTAGAGCTTGTGTCGAAGAATTTCACCTCTTACGAGTCGGCAAAATATACGCAGTTAGTCACGAAGGAAGCTCTGAGGATGATTTCATGCACTTATAACTTGCAGAATGCATGTTGGCTGATAACGCATGTTTTATAGCTGCCTCTATTGATGCTTTTCCTTTTTCCTGAAATGTCTTACAAACCCCACCCATCTGCTAAGGCTGATTCCAGTCCTGACTTCCTTAATAAGCTTTCCACACTACATGATGGAGGAGGTTTTCCTGGAATCCTAGAGCTTTTAAAAGGAACGTGAGATCACATGGACAGACACCCTCATTTTATAGGTAAGGGAAAGAAGACCCAGAGGAATGACTGACTGGGGGGCGGGGAAGTCACACAGTGACCTGTGAGTGGAGTGGGACTGCCACCCAGCTGGGTGACTCCTGGTCATGTCCTTTCTACTGAGAGATCCTGGGACTTTCCAGTCATGTGAGCCTTCTTTTGCCTAAATTAACCTGAGTTGGGCTTTTCTCTTACAGCCAGAAGAACCCTAAGTAATACAATCACTTTCTTTCTTATATTGTCAGTGAAATATTTCAGACATATTTGTCCATTTAAAAGCATATCCCCCATAATACCTAAGACAGTACGGGTAAATACCTACTTTTATTTATAAGAATCAGTGAATCTTTCATATAAACACGTAACAGTTCCCACTCCTGTCTAAAGTGTTTCATTTCGCACTTCGCTTTAGAACAGAACAGGTGTCACACGTTAAAGGTTTCATGTACATAAATCATGAGGCAGAGAGGCTGAAGTGAGACCCAAACCGACTTCTCAACAAATTCACTTTCCATCACACTTTTCTACACTGAGCACATGACCAGAGATGACTGAGTTCTGTGATCACGGTCTTTATATGTGTTAAAGAGAGACACAGAGAGAGAGACTTTCCCCACCCAACCACGAGTGGTGGAATAAGGTCAGAGTAGCTTCCAGGGGCTGCCCTCAGCCAGACCCCTGAAGACCCTTCTCTACTGCCAGTTTAATCTTCCTAAAAACCGTCTTCCATCATGTTCCCTTTCTCTTGGGCACCTGCAACTGGCTAATGCCAAAGGCATCAACCAGTGAGCCTTACCCAGGAGTAGGGAGCATGCTCTTCAAGGACCAGAATTTGAAAAGCTGTCGGGGAGGGTATGTTTTCATTGAAAACAAAGGAATGTTATGTTTCATTGCTTTTATTTGAGTTATAAGGCATTTTATTTTGTAATTTCAAAGATTAGAGGAAAGCACAGCACTTTTCTGTTATATTGAAGTAGGACACAGATTAGAAATGGTTGAGGAGTACTGGCATGAATAATGGACTTCCGAGGCCCTCCGTAAGTGGCCCCCACTTCTTCCCATTTAATGTCTTCCCACTAGACAGCAGGCAGAGGGTTGTTTCACTGGAGCCCACATGTGCCAGCTCCTTCCCATTCCAAGGGGCTGTGCTCACCCTGCTCTCTCTGCTTCCCCCATCCCTCAACCAGATTGTAACCATCCTAAACCCCAGCCAGCGGACTATGCTGGTGGCGCAGTGGTTAAGAATCCGCCTGCCAATGCAGGGGACATGGGTTCGAGCCCTGGTCTGGGAAGTCCCACATGCCACGGAGCAACTAAGCCCCTGTGCCACAACTACTGAGCCTGTACTCTAGAGCCCACAAGCCACAACTACTGAGCCCAAGTGCCACAACTACTGAAGCTCGTGCACCTAGAGCCCGTGCTCTGCAACAAGAGAAGCCACTGCAGTGAGAAGCCGCGCACCGCAATGAAGAGTAGCCCCCGCTCGCCACAACTAGAGAAAGCCCACATGCAGCAACGAAGACCCAACGCAGCCAAAAATAAATAAATAAATAATCTTTAAAAAAAACAACCCAAAACCCAGCCAGTTCATTCTTCTCTTTTCCACCAAACCTTTCCTGCTGACATCAGCCTACGTGGCAACTGGGTTTGTCAGATCCACTCAGAACCTGACTTAATTAGCTGGACTTTCAAGGTATGCTAATTTAATGTCTCCAGCTATATCATTAAGAGCCAGGACCATTTCTCACTCCCTCTGTGTGTCCCATATTCCTGAGCATAGCACTAGACCTATGGCAGGAATCTATTTGGGGACTGAGAGAGGGTACAGAGAAGTGGTATTTTCTTAGATCTGGGTATTCAAAATATTTAACAGTATCACAGGGGCACCTGCCCAACAGAATGGAGCAAGAAGCCCAGTGCTACCCAGCGTTTAACACTTCAGTTGCTGAAGAACGGAGGCAGTCTGAAAATAGTAGGTATGGGGGAGGGGGCTAAGGCTGCCACAAAGGGGGAGAACTGGAAAGGGGTAGTCAGTAGCGTTATGTTCCAACAGGAGCTGAAGTATTTCCCCATTTCATAAGATGCACTACCACACCTGTGTGCGCAGCCCACAGGAAGCATAACTCTTAATCGTCCGTACAGGAACCTCCCCCCCTTGTCTAAATTGCACAGAGCCTGGCCTATCTGGTCTTACCCGCTGGCCTCCAAAGCACGTGCAGGAGCAAATGGCACCAAGATATTCTTTCTGCCACTGTTCTCCCACGTGGTACGTCTTCCCATCGTCATAACACGTTGCCTCATCTACGTGGACACAAATCATAAGCGCGTGTAAGACTGAGAACAATAATACAGACTTGACCCCTCTACGGGGGTGGGTTTGTTTCTCTCCTAAATTTGTCATCACAGCCCACGTGCCACGTGTTAATGGGAATCATCCGTAAGAGAGGTACTGCTGTATAGGTCTTAGGGCTGCATTTCCAAAGACTAGATCTAATAAACTGGAAACGGTTCAATGCAAAGATAGAGATCATATTTTAAAAGTTGAATCTAAAGACCCGTAAGGCTTTCTTGTTACATTTCACTGCAGATTATGGTCAAAATACTCAGGTCGGAAAAGTGCTAAAGTGCCCTATAACAACATTAAATTATGGCTCGTTTTTGAAGCTTGTCTCTGCTGTCCCAAATCAAAAGATTAACAAACCCACCGTTCACTCCTCAAGAAGACCTAAAGTCTCCAATCATTTCTGGGGATGAGAGTTACAGCTCAGTAATGAAGGTGGGAGCGCTCAAGAAGGCACTAAAAGTGATTTGTGGCAACGTACGGGGATCGCACTTGAATTCTCCTTTTCCATTTCCAAGACACGTGCAGCTCATCATCTGGCCACTTTCTCCCTGACGATCCCACTTCTCTCCAATCTTGTAGTTCACACCATTATCATGGCACCATTCTGGGGGGTGGGGAAGATCAGAGGCAAGGAGTTATTGGCGTGTTCTGACTCACAAGATGGTGAGCGTACTGGGACATGTCACCAGATTTTCAAAGCCAGGTATCTGGAAGGAGTGGCAAGGAAAGATGAAGGTCATGATCCCTCTGACAAACCACTTTTTTGGTTGGATTTGAAAATATTATCTTTACCACTTAACATTTTCTCAGATATTTTAAGATCCAGTCTATTCCATCATAATCATTTCACAAGAATAGTCAATGACCTTCATTTGAATTCTCCCTATTAAGGTTTAAAATTGGGAAGGCTAAAAATAGTTAATAGATGAAAAGTCACTTTTGGATTTGCAGAGATCCTGGATACAAAGTTCAGTTAACCAAAAAGCAAAGATCAGCTGGTTTCTACACACTACGACCTGTTTCTTGTAAATGGGGAAAGTGAAAGAATAAACCTATGTATCAAAACAAAAACAAAATGATAAATCAATGGTTATCATTCCTACAAATAAGACTGGTTCTAAGGAATATCTAAGATTCACAGTTACATATCTTTAACTACCATACATAAAAGATGACTTTTTAATCTTCAAAGTTTATACTAAAACAAAACAAACTTTGGAAGTTTATATAATACACACAACTTCTGTTTTGTCAACAAGTCAGTCATTCCTAAAACTTTAAAAGTTAGTCAATCATTATGACATCTAAGTGAAGAATATGTAAGTTGAGCCAAAGAATCACATAAATCAACTTACAGCTCTGCTCCCACAGTTGCGCCTAAGTACTTACATAGGTAATAAATATACAGACTTAAAAATAGCTCAGTTTCAGAAATTTAAAACCCCTAATTGATGCCAAATGTTAAAACTTCCAACTCCTAAACAGCACGTGACACGTCTTTCTATTTTCAGATGGTCAAGCACAGTAGTCTGCATTGAAAAAATTAGTTGTGTTTATATTTCAGTCTGAATTAAACCAATTCGTGTATACAAGTTAAGTAAAGTACTCTTTAAGATCGTTTAAAAATCATTATGTCATATTTCACCCAGTACAATTCCTGGATATGTCTATAGGAGGCTTGTTAGAAGGCATAATGATTAACACCTATGAAAATGAACCAATTTCAATAATAATCACATCCTCTAAAAACCAAGCAGAACCAAAGGATTTAAAAATTCTAATACTAAACCTCAAAGCATGATAAGTCATTCCTAGGTTATTTTAACTAAAAAATAATTTTAAACAATAAAATCCTTTTATAATTTGAAAATCAAATCCTTTTCAATTGAAGTTGATTCTTAATTATCTACAAATGGATTATCTGTACTCTCCACATTACTTGGCAAGATTCAAGCTACCCAGTGTGTGTGTGTGTGTGTGTATGTATGATATGAGTGTGTATGTGAGATATGAAAGAGTGTGTGTGTGTGTGGGTGTGAGTGTGTATATATACTATGATATGTGTATATTTGGTTTGTGTTGAAAGAGGTAGAATATTGGTAAGTATAAATATTCACCTCTGAGCTCACTCAACACTACAGATTAAAAGAGACTTGAGGTTCCGTTGTGTCTCTGATACCCTTCATTAGACCTGGCTCCAAAGAGGTTGACTTTATTCATTTCACAAAAAAAATTTTTAAATCATATTACCGTCGCAAATTTATTTTTAATTAATAGTCATATTGAAATACAACCCTTGAGATGAAGCAATACTCAACAAGTAAAATTTCCCATCATTTTTATATGATGCAAAATGTTACTTTGAGTCAAGCAGTCTCTACTCATTTGCTTCATGTTTGGAAGAGGTTGCATCTGCCAAACATGCTTCCTCCTTTGGCACATTGTGAGAATGCATGGAACTGCAAGAGGTGGACAAAGCAAGCTACTCACTAGATGAATCACATCTGAAATGACCACTGCCAAAGCCTAAGCACTGGCATGAGAGTTTAAAGCCAGATTCAGACAATCGCTCCCACTCCTCTCCAATGGCATAATGGGAAACCGTGTAGGGGTCGAAGCACGAGTCATCCGTGGGTTGGTTTAGGCCTTGGTCAACTACATGAAGAAAAGGAGAAAAAGGTAAAAAAAAAAAAAAAGAAAAGACATCTTATTATGGTTTTGGACCATAAGAAGAGAACTGAATTATTGTATATAATGACTTATTCGAAAACAAAAATCCCGGTAGCGCTAAACAGCACTCATCTGTTCTATCAGTGCATCAACTGCTCTAATAAACAATGCTTAGATTTTGCTAGTGAACACTTGCCACAAGCCTCTTAAAAGGAGCCCATCTTTGGCTTTTGCCCTCAGTTCTAAAAAAAAATCATTTCTAGTAAATCTAGTCTATATAACATGGAACAGATCATGAGGCAATTAAGAATTTCAGTGGTATGCGAAGGCTGGAAATTCCTCTCCATCAGTACCTGAGTGACCCTAAGCTAGTAATTTAACATTTCTCTGCCTTATTTCCCTCCTCTGTAATATGGGGATAAAAATAAAAATATCTCTACCTACTCAGGATCTTGTGAAGATTACATGAGCTCATGAATTCAAAGCACTGGCCTATTACCAACACTTAGAAAGTGCTCGCCGAATAAAGAATAATTATTAGAGGGCATCTTTTGCTTTTAATGCAAAAGGTGTCACAGTTTTATATACCATTAAAATGTGATCGCATTTATTTTATTGCATTTTTTTTGTATAATAGTGCAAAAAGCCTAGATTTTGTACAGTCTTTTCATAATGGTCAGACTGCTTTACTCTATCAATAAAACCAACTGTTCCAAATAAGAGAAAGCAATGGGATATCGATGGCTTAGAAATTAAGTAATGGAATCTCTTCATGTTGCTTAGATCTGGTCTTTATGTTTTGGGAAAGCTTATTTTAAAATAATCTATGCAAACAAAGCATGCTTCAAATTATTCTCTAAAAATCAAGTTAACTTCTGTGACTTTGAATCCCACTGTGTATATTTTTTTTCACACTGCAAAAATCAAAAGCTCAAAAGCAATAGATATTTGAAGTGTCTAATATTTTGAAAGGCATCACAGTGGAAGAAAATAGAGTTTTGTTGAAACTAAGATGTCTGAAATGTCTCAAAGCTGGGAGAACCTGGCTAGAATGCAGAATATTGCTGCTGGGAATAAGGAGTCGGAAAGAAAAATGGAAGGAACTTAAACTGCTATGAGGGGTTTCAATAACCTTCCTAAAGATAGCCAGGAGTTAAAATTCCACCTGACCAAATTCCATCTGGAGATGGAATCTTTTTTAAAAAAATGATGTGGAAAAAGCACAAAGACCTTTGTGCTCTTGAAAATTCCTTTCACATGGCATTCTACTAGCAAAACCACACGAAGCAAAAAGTGTGCATTACCATGGATATATAACACAATAAGCACAAGATAATACCACCCCCCCAAAAAAATAAACTGCTTAATTCACAGGCTTTTATACATGTGAAAGAACACAGTCACCTATCGAATGAGGAAGAAGCCTGAGGTTAAGTAACTGGCCCGAGCAATAAAGCCTGTCACTTGGCAGACAGAATTCAGCACTCCCTGCTGATGGGGAATGGAGAACCCTCCAGTTGGAAAATTTGAGATTCATGATTTTGATTATTCCCTATCTCATGTTTCTTGGTGACTCTGCAGCTTTCTGGAGTTTGAAAAGCTGGGTGATACACTACTGGTTTAACAGAACTTTCCAGGTGCTACAAAGCGTCAATGACCATTTAACCTCATTGTGGTTTTAGGCCTATATAATCATGAAATAACATGGGAATAAGGGAGCTCTTTGGACAGAAATGGGCTATGTTGGTAGCATTTTACATCAGGATCAAAACCCAGCAGGCATTGATGTCGGCAGATAAGGAATTTCCTTTACAGGTAATCACTTTCAGCACTTAAAACTTAGGAGGACAGCAACCTGGTAAGATGAAGAGGGTCTGGGAACAGAGATCAGGAGACTTGTGTCCTATATCAACCCAGATACTCCCTAGCCGGGACTCACAGTGTTGGACCAAACAATATTTGAAGTCCTTTCCAGGTCTATCATCATATCACTGTTTGAGACTCTATTTATGTATGTGTTTTACAAGATACTACGATACTCTGAGGGGAAAATAATTGAATTTAAAGTTGCTCAGTTACTTCATGGAATTATTTCCTAAAGTCAAAAGACAACAGCAAGAAAGGAACAGTCACTTGAAGAAGGATCTCTGGGGTAGTCCAGAACTTTTGCCCAAATAACCCCGATGTTCACATACCAGAATTGCCCACGGTAACTACTTGCTCCCGAACCTTGTGCCTCTTCTGGTCTTTTATTGCCTCCACTATGATGTTGTAGGTGGCCCCTCTGGTAAGACCCGTCAAGGTGGCACTAGCAGAAGTTCCAGGAACTCGGAACTGCAATTATTAGCACATCCAAAGTAGGGGAGAAAGCATTATAGTGAGGAATTGATACGACTTTCCCTATTCTCTTCTCAGTAACTCTTACTGTGTAAACACAGCAAAGGGAGACAAAGATGAAGAGTGTAAAGGTCCCAACCAGGGAAGGAGAGAAATGGAGCTTGAGTGAGGGGCTATCGTTTCTACATGACAGATTTTCCTGCCAAAAATCTACCCTACGTGCTCCACAGTTACCAGGAACCCTCACTAATTCTAGAGACAGCCTCCTCTTCATCCTGCTGTAGTTGCAGTCATGGCAAGCCCACTGGCAGCCGTGGCCATGCTGCCCCCTTCACATAAAACGTGGATGCTGTGCTATGTGGGATACACATTCATCCCACACAAGTGGCATCTGACCCCAACGTGGGGTCCTTCAAACCCTTTGCCAAATCCTCAGCTCATGTTTCTAAGCTCATAAATCCTCCACAGTGTAGTCAGTTTTTAAAAGTCTGCCACTTTCTAAAAATAAGAAAACAGTGAACATTGATATCAGCAAGACACATTAAAGCATAGAAGTTTTAGTCAGAGAATCAATCACTTATAGGCACAGCTTCAGCCAAATTCTTTCTCCTTTGACATATTGTAGATAATGGGATTCTTCAAGGACAAACCGTAATGATGGCATTTTAGCCCTTCCTGGACAAAAGCAAATTCAGGCAGAATCTCTCTCTCTCTCTTTTCTAAGATCATTCTTTGTCTATATTACCATGGAACGTCAAATGATCGATAATAATAGAAATGATTTTATTCTCTACTAAACGAAAGCTAATGACACTCTTTGGAACATCCCCTAAAGCACAGCCGTACTGAGATAAAAAAAGAAAATCAGGACTTAAGCAGGCCACCTTTCTAAGAGGTTCTAGAAGTACGCCACTGGACATCAGAACTCTGGTCACTTCAGTAGCCTAGCTTAGTTTTTTTCCCAGGCTGCCCAGAAGTAAAGAGAAACATGAATTACCTGCAAGGGTTCTTCATCAATGCCAACTGGATGACATGAAATGATATACTCAGAGCTTTCCTGGAATGGGGTCCATGAGATTGTTGTCTGAGAGAGAGCTTCTTGTCCTGTAGAAGCATTTGGATTGAGTCCCAGAACGTGAGGGTAGAGATGATGGTCTATGTCTCCCCTGGGGACAGGACCAATTTGGATCTCCTCATTTACATTCGGTGGATACGGTCTTGGCCTATGCCTTACGGGGCTGGCCATTGTGGGCGGTGTGGTTCGCCTAAAACCATGCTCCTCAAAGATCATTTGTTGCCCAAGACTGGGCTGCTGACCAGAAGTGCCAGGAAGCTGAATACCGTTTCCAGTGTCATACCCAGGGTTGGTGATGAAAGGGGTCTTTTGAACTGTGGAGGGAACATCCAGGATCTCTGGTCCATGAAGATTGGGGTGTGGAAGGGTTACCAGTTGGGGAAGCTCATCTAGCCAAGAGAGGTTAGAGCCAAAAAAAGCAAAGCGTGTTAAGCTCCCGGAAGTAGCCTCGGGAGCCGTTATCAGTTCAGGCAACAATGACTATTTTTCAATCAGATCAAAGCTCCTGGAAAATTAGCAGTTCTTAGGTCACAAAACACTTTTTTTCCAGAAAGAAATCTTTATGGTTTTTCTCAAAGTTTTCTTTATAGTTTGGAACGAAAAAAGTGTTAGTATGAATTTATCATACACACAAAGCTTTGAACCGCTGAGCCCCATAGAAGCTGCCTCTGCTCAAATTAAGCCTAACGGAACTGAAATATGCAGCCTTTTTTCTCTGTTTCACTTGAGAATCATGTTATGAGGACTAGAATCCAGACTAATTATATCAGCGTCTGAAGTATGAGAATTCCAGAGGTTTGGTGCAGTAGTTTTTCACAGTTTGAAATGCTAAGAACAGATTAAAATACACACATAAAATTTATTTAAAAATTCTCCTATCAGCATAAATAAAGCATTTTCTCCAAATTAAACTGAAATTGGATAAAAAAGTAAGACATTATTTAGTTCGAAGTTTTAGAAACCAAATAATAAATAAAGACAAATGAGAAAGATTTTTCCCTCCCCTCCCCCTTCTTATAAAAACATTTTTAACTTCAATAGAATGTATAGAAGAACAGCAACGATCGCAGCTTGGTTTTTACATTTTAATATCCGGTTTGAAGTTTTTAAAGATGAATCAAAGGCTTTTATATTGACTGGCTAGGAAAAAAATAAAACAGTTCTGCAGATGGTTAGCTTATTCCTGCTATCAAAGAGCACAGCATACATGCTATGCTGTTAGAGGAAAAAAAAAAGTTTCATGAGAAATGCATCGAAACCTGGAGCACTTTTGCCCTGCAAAATGAATCATTCATAATTAGTTTTGTTTTGGCCATCTCCCTGTTAACCACCGAGGAAGGTGCTCTTTACCTGTCTTTTTCCTCCCGATCAGAGGCTCACTCTTCTGATTGTTCTTGAGGGCAATGACTTGGATTGTGTACTCGATTCCTGGTTCCAGACCTGATGGAAGGACAGATCATCACATTATGTCTGTGGGCTCAGCTAGTCAAATGAAAGTTGATCTCACCAGGAGATACTACTGGGAAGCAAGCTTCCTCTCTCCAGCTGGCCACTGGCCTCTTGAAAGGCAAAACTGACTTCGTTTTGCTTCTGCAAACACTCAAATACTCTGTATACAATAGCAAATTAATTATCTTCCTGTCAAGTCTGACACCTGAATAAGCACTTTACTTTTCCTGGGTATTCGGTTCACATGGGGTCTCATCTGCCCTTCTGAATTCAAGAAAATCTATCAGCGTTGCACACTGCCAGCGAAATACACACTTGGGAGAGATCAGTGCAGACTGTATACATGAATCTACTTAGGCCTAACAAACAGATGGCTCTCAGTGGCAGGATCAATGAAAAAGTTAGACTACAAAAAAGTGCTCTGCAGGAAAGAGTGACCACTCTTTGTGTCGTCCCTGTAGGAAGTATCCAATTCAACGCCTTCCATATCTGATTCTATTTTCCTGTCTCCAAGGTTTCTAAAGAAGCAGTGTCTCCTTCTGGTACCTGTGTGTTCTATAGGATTTTTAAGTCTAGATAGCCTATATACACAGTTTACCGTACAATCTCTTGGACAAAAACAATACCAGAGGCCTATGATCTCTTATTCCCCATCCCAAGCACTCTCTCCAGTATGGATGACTGGGAAACACTTTGCCTCAAGACCTATCCTGTGAAACCGGATAATGAGGGCCATCGCAGGTGGCACTCTGGCAAATCCTGCAGACTTCTCATTCTTTAGGTTGCTGAGTGAGAGAACAGTATCAAAATTTGCTAGTTTGCTTTGAAAAATGTCTTTTTCTAGGAAGAACTGATAGCTGTCTGGCAACTATACAGAAGATAAAAAGATTCTAGGTATGCCATTATGACAGTATTGAAATTATTGCTTTGTTGTGAATTCTGAGATGTATCAAGCTTGACAGCTCCTCCATAGAGAATGCTTTTTGAAGTTGTCAGAAATGGGGCTTCTTGTTCTCATGGTACAGCACCAAAGACACAGTTGGAGTCTGCTAAGCACTTTGTGTGTCCTAGAGAGTAAAGAGGAAAACGGCAGCATGGAAGCAGCAATACCAGTAATAGTAGCTTCTGTGACACCAGGGCGGGGCCGAGGGACCACTTCTCTGGGAGGGGACCCGGGCTTCTCATACTTGATGATGTAACCAGTAATCCTGGCACGAGGTGGCTGCCATGATAACAGCAGAGAGTTGGGTGTGGTGGCCAGGAAATGCAGGTTGGATGGTGCATCAATGGCTAAAAGAAAACAAAGTTACATCTCTTTAAGGAAATGAATAACCAAGAAAATTATTCCCACATTCTTTTCCCAGCCCTTAAAAACAGACTTGAGAGAATCTGAGAGTTCTGTAAACAGTAAAAATGATTCACTGTGATCTGGAATACAAAAGTATCAACCTCATTTTTGTTGCTCAAGTTCACGTGACTGATCACACAAACATATAAGTCAGTGGCATTTCTTCAGTAGAAAGTGTAGTTACCAGTAGAGGCGTCGATGACCACAGGGGAGCTCCGGGCATTGTCATTCAAGGTGTACAAGTGGATCTTGTAGTCAGTGCCGGGTTGTAAACCTGGGATTGGTGAAGAGATGATTTTTATCTGATCTTCATTTACTAGGAAAATTTTCAAACTCATCTGCAATTTTCATGGTTCCTCCTATCATTGCCTGTTTATACAGACCAAGGAAGTGGTTCACATTTGAACAATAAATTAGAGCATGGTATGGGTGTTAACTGCTCATGAGAAGGACATCTCAAAAGAAAGGCACAGATGCACAAAAAGACACTGGCTAAAATAAATTTTAAAATCCCAAAATGCTGTTAGAAGTGACTATCTTGGTGATAGGGGTGAGCACCTGCTGACTGTGTTTTATCAGATGGTCACTGGTTGGGAACTGGAATCAGAATTTTCAATCTCAAAAAGACCTAAATTGACCCAGATATTGAACATTATCTGACAACAACTTTGATCTCTATGAAGTAGTGTCGTTTGCTTTTTCAAATTTAATTCTGCTTTATAATCTACGTGAATGTTAAGAAGTAGACACTATCACTGAGTTTCTTTTGGCTCTCAAGCATTATGTATATATATATTTTTTCCCATAAGAGAGGGTTCATTGATGAAAGATCTCTGATGAATGGGACTTATGCCATTCCTCTGGCAAACATTAGACAAAACCAGGCGTTCACAGGACAAAATGTTTTGATCATGGGATGAAAATACGTTGTAAAAAATAGAGCTGGGTTATCATAAAACACTGAAGATAAATTTAATCAGTGTAAGTGGTAGAAAGACTAATAAGCTAATTTATGTTGTGAATGGCAGTTATCAAATGTGAGCTCCCGGACCTGTGATGGTGTAGCTTCTGACATCTGGCTTGATGGTTCTCTGAATCGGAGTCTGGCCGTTGGCTGGGATGGCATCGACTTGGAAGCCGGTGATCGTCTCAGTCTTGGTTCTCCAGCTAATGGTGATGGTGGTCTCAGTAGCATCTGTCACACGGGCCCTTCTTGGAGGGCTGACATCTGCACAGGATGACAGCCAGAGATTAGTGCCTGGCTGGCTCATATAGGTAAGGTTTCAATATTTTAAAACGTTTCTTTATTCTATACAAATACATCAATTTCTACACATGACTAATAATGTATAGATTTTCTCCTGTGGCGTCGAGAGAAAAAGCAGACAGTAATTAGGAAACGTGAAAATATTCACCTCGTGTACTATTTTTTTTAAGAACTGGAAAGCTTTACAAGTACTGTCAGTGGTTCCCAAGGCTGGCTTTCTATATCTACAAATACCTCAGTGAGTGTTAAAATTATTGTTATTATAATATAAAATATGTGTAATAATATAAGGAAGGTATATATATAATAATGTATTGCTAGTATTTTCTCATTCTTATATAGATTCATATTTTTTTCTCAACAGGTGCAACGCCATCCCTATTTCATAGATGAGAAGACTTTGACACTTTACGTGATTTCTGAGAAAGAATAACTGTGGGTTATTGTTATGGCAGAAAACTAGAACCCGGGCCCAGTACTGTCCAACCCTTACTGCACTGTTAGATACAACAGAAGCCAACGCGTCCTCCTCAAACTTAACTCTATGAAAACAAATTCTAACCAGTAGAACATAACCTAGGTGTTAGTCGTAGTTTACTGCACCGACTCTAGCACATCATGAAGTGACTGCACGTACGCGCCAGTAGACCACTTTCTGGAGAGGCACAGGAGGCAACAGTAGTAACTGGGAAAGCAAATCTATTTCCAAACTGGGAATCATCCCACTGTTCACTTAGTGATCTAGAAAGCATTTGCCATTCTTTAATTTTTGTTTATCCAGAACGTTCTTTGACACTAAAAAGTTTGATTACTCACTCTCCAGAGTCGTGACGACCCCCTGAGCTGGTCTGCTTGTCAAAGTGTCCTTTAGAGCGTAGACGCTCACTTCGTATTTAGTGGCCACCTAGAAAGAAGGGCGCAGCGAGCTTTAGCAATGTGATCTTCTGAAGCCCAGGAATTTTCACTCCAGCGTTAGAAAAAATGCAATGGTTAGAAAAGAAAAAGTAAGCTAGCAAAACCCGCAGAACTGTAAGTTCCTATATTAATTTCCTTCCTACACTGACAAGATATTTAATTACATGAATTAAAAAATGCACCTGGGGTTAAGCCCAAGTAAGCCATAACTTACATATTTATGCTAAGCTGATACAAAATGAGGAAAATGGTATTAGCCTGTTTTTCTCTTTGATGATCTGACAGGTGCAAATCATGAATTTTTCTGATCATAGAGAGGCAAAGAGAATAGTCTATCTCTGAACCCTCTTTCTGTAGTTTCTCCTGGAATTGGCCTTATGTTAAGAAGGAGAACAATTTCCTAGGTTCCTGGCTAGCTTTCTGTATGCACATCTAGAAGGATTAAAAATGACTTAAGGAAGGTAGTATCAGGCTGGGTTGGTAAAAACTGGAGAATATTCCTTGCAAAGGTAACAGGGCTGAGAAAAAGCATAACTAAAGTAGATTTATGCATTCAGCCTATGGATATATAAATTGCCCCCCCTTCACACACAATACAACATTTTAAAATAAACAGAATACACTTAAAGAGCTATGCAACATCCAATGCTGCTCATAAAATTCTGTCCCTGATAGCTTAGGTCAACACAAAGTAATTCTACTTGATACAAAATTATGATAAATTTAATTTGACGGCAGAGGCAAAGAACACAGATTTATTATATTATATTTCCACCACCTTCAACTGTGTAAGAAATGACCTACTTCTTTAGTCCAATGAGAAAAAGGACACTTCTTACCATGAGTCCTGATACAACCACAGATGAGCTATCGGGAGCAAGGTTGATTTCCTTCATTGGTCCGGTCTTCTCCTTAGGGGTCACTCGCACTCGATATCCAGTGAGCTGAACATTGGGTGCCGTCCACTGGGCAGCCAGGCTGGTTGGTGAAACCTGAGTGAACTTCAGGTTGGTTGGTGCAGGAATGGCTGTCAGGATGGTCATTGGTTAGAGGTTATTTTACAGTAAATGGGGAAAGGGGGAAAATAAAGTGACTTCCGAGAAGTAGATAGGTTGTACTTGTTTGGTTGGGTGGGTACCCTAGTCAAGCAAAGATTCAGTACAAGAAAGGACAAAAGGGGGTGCAAAATGAAGAAAACGTTTGCTGAAAAATACGTGTTTTTTATCCAGCAGTGCTCAGAATCACTGGAAGCACTTGGGTAAATGCCAAAACTCTGAGACTTAAGGTTTTAGCAGTTGGTTTTTTTGCTTTCCCTTAATAAATTAAAGTCAAATTGGCTTATTGGCCATTAGGATTGATCTTTCCATTTCTATGGAAAGATGAGCAGTAGCCCCTTTCTGACAGAAATTATCTTTGTATGGAAAACCATCTCACAGAGTATTTCATCCCTCCAAAGACAGAATTATGATTTTATTCTCTTTGTTTGGACCTCATGGAGGATATCACTGCTAAATTTGAAGTATTCTCTGTGGTGCAGCAGCAGAAGAAAATTGGCTCACAACAGAAGCAGAAAAGAGAAGCAAAGAGCAATAATATAGATTGTCACCTCCAGGGTTTATGCTGTCACGAGGAGACATCTTTAGCATTCCACTCTGCTTTAGAAATAAAGCATGAGAGTTTAAAGAAGGTGGAAAGCATTTGCCCTATCAACTGTTTCCTATGTGTCTGATTCTCAATCCTTTTAGCAAATTATACACCTAGCACATTATCTCTAACCAGAGAAGGAAGGTCTTACCCACGTGTTCTCAGAATCCTGCTGCTATGAAATGGCCCAGTTTGGGTTCCTTAGGATGCCAAATTTCTTTCCTTTACATACAATGAGCATAAGTAACCACAGAGAGTCAAGGCTTAGGAAATAATCCACAATTTTCATGTTCTCTTCAAATGTCTCGCCTTATAACCTTGTTTGGAAACCAAGCTACTCCAAAATTTCCTTTCATTAGACTTTATGTAAACGTCACCTACATTTTATTGCTTCTTACTATTCTTCTTTAAAGAGGGTCTTTCCTAATAGACAGGTGGATTTTGGGGGTACCCACTTGCACGGGAATCGATAGCCTGATAAAGTAGAATGCATTCAGCAGGGCATAAAGCCGCTGCTCCCATGAGCACCCAGCAGTGCAATTAACGATATACCTGTGGACTGGGTTCCAATCAGGGGCTGGCTCTCCATATCATCGTGCAAGGCAACCACACTGACTGTGTACTCAGAACCCGGCCTGAGGCCTTGCAGCTCTGCAGTCTCTTCTTCACCATCAGGTGCAGGGAATAGCTCATGGATTCCATCCTCAGGGCTCGAGTAGGTCACCCTGTACCTGGAAACTTGCCCCTGTGGGCTTTCCCAAGCAATTTTGATGGAATCGACATCCACATCAGTGAATGCCAGTCCTTTAGGGCGATCAATGTCTGTTAGGCAAATTAATGGTAAGAGGTTATGTGAAAAGCAAGTTGCGAAATAAGCATTTTTATAACATGCAAAGCAGTTCTGCAGATACCATTTTTCTTTGATGAATTAAATTCCAATTAACCCACTATTAAATGGAAAATTACTTGATCCTTGCTTAAGGTTTTTTGGTTCAGAAAATATTTAATGTCGCATCACTTATTAAAACATAGGTGTACATGAGATGCGGAGATACCCTGCAAAATGTCCCCAGATGAGGATTTATTTATATTCATTTTAAGATATTCTACCAAGATTTGTTTTTGCAATGTGATGTTAGTCTCACAGACCTGGATTTTTTATACCTTGGAAATGGCAAAGTTGATTTTCAATGTTAGATTCAGATTGTTATATTCTTTCTTTAACTCTCCCCCTCCCTCCCCATTGAATGTTGTAATGTATGTATATTTAATATAAATATAATATTTACATTAAACGTTGGTCCAGCCACAGTCTGGTCCAGCCACAAATGCTCGAAACATAATAGTTTCATGAGGCACACTTCAATCAGCTTTACCATCCAGTTGTAGAAAAGAAGGTTCTAGCAAAATATTTTGTAGATTTGCTATAGGCTAATAAGATTTTGCTGAGGCGATTTGAGCAGGAGAAATTCAAAGCACAGCAACTAACTATGGTAGTTCCACAACTTCTCTCCCTATATGTTCATTCCTTGGCACTGAGAAGGAAAAATGTTTGCAAAGAGCTCAGCTCAAGATACAAACTAGGTATCCAGACACCTAAGCACAAAATTTGACTTTGAACATGGAAAACAGGCACTGGTTACATACTGGTTACTGCTGTCTGAACCAGAGGCTGACTCTCTCCGTTTCGATTCTGAGCGTAGACACTAACCACGTACTCCACTGTGGGCTGCAAGCCTTCAATTGTCATTTCTGTTTGATCTGCAAAGGGAGTGAAAAGAAAAGGCAGCATCTATGTCATTCACTATGACAACCAAGTGACTTTCAGAGTTCGGTAGTAAATGCGTGGTGGCCTGGAATTTTCATTTGCAGAATTAGCATGAAAATATGGAGGAGTCACACATGGATTTCCTCTTGGACAGACACGTTCATTGCTAATACAAATTACCATATTGGAGTGAAGCCACAGTAAAGGATAAGCTCTAAAATTGAATATGATGCCACCAACAATGAATGATGCTGCTCTTGAGGAAACAAAAATTAACTGGACTTTAAAATATTGCCTTAGAATCCTAATTTCACAATTATTTTATATGAAAACAAAACCAAGAGCTAAAAGAATCTTTAAAAGTCAGTTAGGCCCATCTCTGTCTTCTTAGTGTGCATGATAAACAAAACCACAAAGATGAACCTACTAATTCAAGATGTCCACACCATCAAACACTGCTACACATGTAAAAACAGAAAGGCACTCATCCTGAAAATTCTACCGTGGAGGGAGCTGTTAACAGCCTTGAGCCCCGAATACACAAACGGGGAAACTCTGACACGTGATACGAAACTGTATAGTACTCAGAGCCAGGTAGTCATTTATTTAAAAAAGCATATTGTGCGGTCCTACTCTGTTTATCCTGATGTATGTGAGGAGCTGGCTATTCTTACCTGGACCTGCAGTCATTGTTTTCGATGGTCCTGGGCCATTTTTAGGAGTAGTGGTCACTCTGTAACCGGTAACGGGGGAACTTGAAGGCAGCCACCTGACACTAATGCTGTTGTCCTGGACATCAGTCACTTGCATCTGGGATGGTTTGTCAATTTCTACAAATAAAAACCAGGAGAAACCAGTGAAGCCCCCGTCCATGGGGACAAGACTAGACAAGTCCTCATCTCCAGTTCTGATACAGATAGAATAATCTCTTACTACTATTAATGACCCCCAGGTGTTTCTTTTGCAGAAACACAGAGAATTTCGGGAGGTGGTACCTGCATCTTGATACTACTGCCTATTTTCAAGATGGCTGCTTCATTCACAAAGAAACTACATTTCCTGTAGATGTTTGCCTCCTTACCTTATTAGCTCATCTCTTCATTCCTTAACAAACATTTACTGAACATCCTCTGTCCCTGTCTCTATTATAGGCTCATGGAATACATCCATCAACAAAACAGACAAAAATCCTTGCCCTTGGGGTGCTTCCTTGTATATCTGGCTCAAAACTCTGTAGCTGTTGCTTCATCTTATTAAAAAAGAAAATCAATTCCACAATGAAGAAAATACTTTGGGAGAACATAGTAAAAGCTATCTGAGTAAATGAGCCTGTGTCATCCCAGAAGACGAGTCAGTACCTGTTCGGTAATCAATGGAAATGGGCTTGCTGCTTGCCGGGCTGTCCCCACGGCCAGTGACAGCATAAACGGTGATGGTGTAGTCTGCTCCAGGTTTAAGACCACTGATGGTAGCTGTAGACTTGCTCCCAGGCACAGTGAACTCCTGGACAGGGCTACTTCCTCCTGTTTGAAAAGGGATGAATTTAAAGTGTGAGGGGCTGAGAGACACTTAGGGATTGCTGAGTAACTGAATTAACGTATTGAGAGCAGCTTGTAAGTTACATATTTGCTTATTCCCTTTAAAAAAAGTGCTATTAAATAGGGCCTGAACAGAAAGGTCAACTTATTTATGCAGGTAGTAAGCCTTGATGAGTGTGTAAAAATTGAGAGAAAATTGCAGTTCATGCTATTTTAACATTCCAGCTTTAACATGTGGTAGATTAAAATTAGAAAGGGAGAGAAGGTAGTCCTCAACCCAAGGTTGCATATATTGTGGTCTTTTTTCAAAATCTTAATGGAATACATTCATGTTAAATAAAATTTTGAAAATATAGGAAAGGAAAAGGAAGATAAATACAAATCACTTATTATTTCACCACTGATAATACACTTGTGAATTTAAAATCCTTCCTCCTCAGCTCTGTTGTTCCCCTCTAGTATTATACAAACAACTTTTTATCTCGATTTTGCCACCAGTTATGTCATACATATTTCCCACACACTCTTAGAAAGAAGTCAAGGCTCCAGCGAATGGACTTGTCAAAGCTTCTTTAATTATGTATCCATTGCTGGGCTTTCGTGTTACCCATGACAGAATACTCAATCAGACTGTGAAGTAGCACTTCACTAACGCACCTGTTTCTCCATAGGTGATCCTGTAATATCTCACTGTAACGGCCGGAGCATCCCAGCTGATCAGCAGGCTAGTGGGGGTTGCAGCGATGACTTCCAGGTCCCTTGGAACATCAGAAACTAGAAAAACATGGGAAAGTTTTCACATCCGTAACTTTCAAAGGATGCCCAGATCCACCTTTTGCTCATTTTCCGGGTCACTGCCTTTAGGATTCCTTCATATAATAATGTAAGTACTACTCAAAATCAGCAAAATTAAAAATTATGAACAATGCAAGTAAGGGGTGAAGGAGACAATTCAAATCGTGGTGAGATGATTAGTTCAAGTGTATTGGAGAGTTTTCCCCTCAACTTCTTATTTTAAAGAATTTTAAAACCACGTAAAAGTGATAAAAATTATATAATGGACACCCATACTCCCTTCCCTTAGGGAAGTTGCCACATTTCCTTGTCTCTCTCTATTTTTCTGTTAATCCATTTGAGACTAAAGTACAGATATGATGATACTTCTCCCCTAAGTACTTAAGCATCTATCTTATAAGAACAAGTACATGATTATATTAAAATAATTTTTAAGAGAACTTTGAAACAGAGTGTTTTCTACATTTTGAATAAAACTTCAGTTCTTAGAAATGCATAAGTATCTAACTCCGGTGGGAAATTTCTTGAGATAAAGAAATTATCTTCTTTAATATATTCTCATAACCATGATCTATTTTTTTAAGAGACGATGACTCAGGGACTTCCCTTGTGGTCCAGTGGGTAAGACTGCACTCCCAATGCGGGGGACCCGGCTTCGACCCCTGGTAGGGGAACTAGATCCTGCATGCATGCCGCAACTGAGTCTGCATGCCGCAACTAAAAGATCCCACATGCCGCAATGAAGATCCCATGTGCCACAGCTAAGACCCAGCACAGTCAAAATAAATAAATAAATATTTTTTTTTAAAAAAGAGAGAGAGATGATGACTCAGACAACACAAAGCTATGTCAGAGAAGCTATCACCTGCATAGGAAAGTCGTCTGAGTTTCTTTGCAGACCAGAAAACAAGTTACCTGTTGTTTGCTGGCCAACCAAGGAAGGACTTTCCTCTTTGCCATTAAGAGCGACAATGCTGACCACATAATCTGTGCCCGGATTGAGATTGGTGAGTGTGATGGAATTCCGAGAGGGGGGCACTCGATCCTCCCGAGGTCTTCCACTCATCATCCGCTCAGGATGATGGCGGATCTTGTAGCCGGTGATGGTAGCTCGAGGAGCAATCCAATGGACAGTGAAAGAGTTGGCAGTGATATCAGAAAAGTCAATGCCAGTTGGGGAATCGAGACCTGTTTTTGCCACCCAGGGGAGGAAGAGATAAAAAGGAAAAAAAAGACACCACCAACTTAGGAAGTGAGGAAGAATGTAAGGAAAAGTAACATCCATCCAGTGTTTCCATCCTTTTCCACTAACACAGTGAATTGCCATGAACCTCAGGTTATGATACACTGATTCTAAGCCACAGATAAATTTCAAAATCATAAACCGACGCTGTTCAAAATGTCCAAAATCATTCTTTTCTTTTTTCTTTTGCTAAGTAATCCAAGTGATTTCCGCATCACATTTGAAGACAGGTGTGTGAGATATTCTGGGAAATGATATTTTCAAAGGCTTCAGTGTTCAAGTATTCTATTTCTACCTTATAAGTGTACCTCTCAAAGTAAGGCAAGATCTGCCCACTCTCAGGTTAAGTGTTTGGCTCTTAAAGAAGCTTTCTACACTCAAGAGGGAACTGCTATGTCAACAGGGTGGTAAGAATGCCAAACAAAAAACTTTCTAAAATGAAAATAAGACGTCATCCTGGACAAATTACAATGCAAGTAATTCCTCATGAATTGAGAATTTTTAGTGCATTGCAGAAAAATTAACAAAAATTTAGAGTTGATCTCAATTCAAATCACTTAACCTCTCTGGGACTTCCAGCAATTTTCATTTTTGTTATAACATTTACTTACTCTATTCAATAATATACTCAAACCAAATTGAGATACCACAGCTTCTTTTTGGAAGCAAGTGGACTATAAGAAATAAATAAATGGCTATATTAAATTACACTTTTTTGAAAGGAAAAAATTAATAGAAGCACTCATATTTAAGAAGGGACATAATATTATGGGATTCTATTCACCTTCTTTTTATAGTGAATGAATATTTCATCAAGTAGAAAAAAGAGATAAACTCGTTGACTTAGTAAAGAGGGAAAATACTTAGATGACAATGACAGTGTTGGGTCAGCCATTAGACAGATCTGCCTAATGAGAAGGGATTTCACCACCTCTCAATAATAGAGATTATGAGATATTATTCTTGGGAGATTTTTTTAAAAAGATAGACAACAAAGTTTCTGGACTAATTTCAGTCCTCCCTGGAAGCAGAGAGTATAATCTTAGTGATTGGAAGTCAGTGTAATAGTTGAATAAGGTGTCTTAATTTCTTTTAATCTATCAATACTTTTTTAATTGAAGCATAGTTGATTTACAGTGTTATCTTAATTTCTGCTGTACAGCAAAGTGACTCAGTTATACATATACATACATTCTCTTTTTTTATATTCTTTTCCATTATGGTTTTTCATAGGTTATTGAATATTCCCTGTGCTATACAGTAGGACCTTGTTGTTCATCCATCCTATATGTAATAGTTTGCATCTGCTAATCCCAAACTCCCAGTCCTTTCCTCCCCACCCTCCTCCCCCATGGCAACCACAAATCTGTTCTCTATGTCTGTTAAGTCTGTTTTTGTTTCGTAGATATGTTCATGTGTCATATTTTAGATTCCACATATGTAATATCATATGGTATTTCTTTCTTTTTCTGAGTTACTTCACTTAGTATGATAATCTCTAGGTCCATCCATGTTGCTGCAAATGGCATTATTTTGTTCTTTTTTATGGCTGAGTAGTGT
>NW_020837946.1:21488529-21763176 GCF_003676395.1 Aethalodelphis obliquidens | reverse complement strand
ACACACACACAGACACACACGCCACATCTTCTTTATCCATTCATCTGCTGATGCACTTTTAGGTTGTTTCCATGTCTTGGATATTGTGAACAGTGCTGCTATGAGCATAGGAGTGCTCGTATCTTTTTGAATTATAGTTTTGACTGGATATATGCCCAGGAGTGGGATTTCTGGATCATATGGTAATTCTATTGTTAGTTTTCTGAGCAACCTCCATACTGTTTTCCACAGTGGCTGCACCAACTACATTCCCATAAGATGTCGTAATTTTTAAGACCAGTGATCAAAGGTGATGACGAGGTGAAAAGCACTCCCACAAAAATGGAGATGTATTTTCAGAAGTAGCATGGAATTTTGCTCTTTAAAATCGGTAGGTGAAAGCTACTCAATAAGCATGTTGCCCACATGACTCACCAGTTTTCTGTCTTCCTCTAAGAGGTACGCTCTCATGCTGCTCGTAAACACTGGAGACGCTGACTAAATACTCTGTTCCAGGCAGGAGATCTGAAGAGGCAAGTTGGAATTATTTTTAAAATGTGCTTGAAAGAATGAAAAACGAAAGCACCCTTAGGACTATTTCAACGGATAAAATATCCAAGAGTCCTGTCTTAGAGCCTATTTACACCTAAGTGAGTGTTGCTGCCTGCAGAGGGGCTGTCAGTAGGTGATGAGGAAGGGTCACCTTGCCCTGTAGCATCTCTAAGCCCTGCCCCCAGCTCCACCTGTGTGGGTATGACTCAGCTGCATCCGAAATAAGATGGAGTTGCTGCATGCAGCACAGTAATATTTCTATCATTCACTTAACGGCACGTCTGTTGAGGGCATGTGATAATGACTGTGGCACTGTGAATATCATTTACCTCTCACAATCACCCTAGCAGGTAGTTTGCTACCTTTTTTTTTTTTCTTTTTTAGTTTGCTACTTTTTAAAGCTGCTTTATTGCCAAACAATAAACTGAAAATATTTACAGTGTCTAATTTGACAGATTTTGACAAATGTATACGCTTGTGAAACCATCACCACATTCAAGATAATGAACATATCTATTACCTCCACAAGTTTGGTTTACAATTATCCCCAGTTCCTAATGACAAAACTAAGGCACAGAGAAGTTATTTTTTCGATATATTTGCCCAAGATCACACAGGAGTTGAGCCCTAAGCCAAGACCAGTGGTCTTAACAATTACCCCTTACTGAAAAAGGGTCATACTGATCGGGAGTGATGGGTTCTGTCCTATTAAGGTAAGAACAGAATACTTAAGAGTTGAATATATATATTCCTGGGTCTCCTCTTCTCTCATTCTGAGGTACCAGAAAAGGTACAGAGTAAGGTTTCTAACCATTGAACTCCTACTCAAAAGACCCCCATTCCCCTCTACACCACCTCCCCTTCTGCAGGGGCCCCTGAAGCACCAGACTAGGAGATGGGATGCTTGGACTCCCCTTTCCTCCTTCCTGCTTGGCCAGGGACAATTTACTTAGCCACTGGAGACCTCAGTTGCTTCATCTGTAAAACAAGATAATAATGGCTTCTCTGGAGGAGGGGGGGGAAATGGCTACCTTGAGATCTAGAATAGAATCTAGAATAAGATCTTAGAGCATATGAATAACATGTGACAGGTCTATGGCTAAGGTGGGGAGACAGAGGTCCCGAAGCAGAGCCTTGTGTATTGGGTAATGCTGTAACTACTGATTCCAGAATGCTCCAGAACAGAATCATAGCCCCACTGATAGGCAGACATGAGGATTTCTCGCCCTCAGCCACAGAATTGGAAACCAAGACTATGGTCGTGCTGAGCTGCCTTTCTTTGTATTTCACTCTCTAAAATACGTTTGAAAGATAGAGGATGTTTTCAGACCATCATCTGGTAATGTACCTAAATGTGAACTGTTTTTCCCTTATGTAGAAGCTTTTGCTTTTTGTTCTTATGTATTTTACTATTACAGTGAAAATAATGAGAAGCAACATGTGAAACAGCACCATGTTGCAGCCTCCTTTTATTTTCTTTAATAAAAAATATCAATTTCAAAGGGTAGAAACTAGAAACAATTTCCATAAATTGTTGTTGTTTATTTTAGTTTCAGTTATTTTCTAAGTCCTCAGGCTTCAGAGAAATCCTACTAACAGATTCTTTTTGAAGTACAAATTACACTTCTGGCTCTTTCTTCAAATTAGAATCCAGATGTACCCTGAGTGACCAGTCACTGTTTCTAAGTCTTCAAATGCCAAATAGATTACCTGCTGACACTTAAATGAGAATAAGACAGATACCGTGACACTAGTTTCAATCCTCATTTTTTGTCTCGTTAAACACTAAGATTTAGTCATATAATTTCTCTGGGCCCACATTTATTTTTATGTGCTTATTTGGAAGCAGAACTTGTTTGAAGTCTTTGAACTTCACTGTTGGGGTTTTTCCACTCTGATTTTTAAAAAGTTGTAGATATCAAAGATATATTAAAATAACAACAAACATGACATCTTTCAAAATTTATAGAGCTGCACGTTAGATTTGGAGTCTAGCCTGTAGTTCTGTTGTAGCTGTCTTAATCTTTCTCGCTCCTACCTGAGGATACAGAATCTCCTCCTTATGTGCTAGCTTAGTATTTATTGAACAAATATACTTGACCGCTTACTTGTTAAGAACACTGCATTGTCTGAAGGAGAAACTGACAATTCTGCAACATCCTCCTCATTTTTCACAGGCGAGTAGCGCACCAGTAAGCTGGTCAATTCAATGGATGGAGGTGGGGCCCAGGTCACACGCATCGTGTCGGGACCAACATTGGTAAATCGCAGGTCAGTGGGAGGAGGGACAGCTGGTTTCAAATAAGAAGGAAGACTAAGTTAATGTCACTTAAAAATTAAAACTAACAAGAATAGCTGGAAAGGTAAAACCAGTATTTCATGCATAAAGGAAACGAGTCATCATCATGCAAATAGTCTAATCTAAATCATAGTGAACTACCGTTAAAAATAAAACACTACACCCAGTACTGTTAGGCCCCTTTAACCTTTCTGCCATCAATATATTTTAAAGGGTCAATTCAATTCACTTTCAAATACATAAAATCCATGTACATGATTAATACAACTGATGATTATTTAATCCCAGGCTGAAGAGGCTTAGCTTGCTACACAGCAAAGAGAAACATAGCAATACATTCCAAAGATACACATGCACACAGACAAAAACACAAGAGGGTCTTAAATTTCCCTCTGACAGGAATGACTACAGCTACTGCCATAGCTACAATTCCATTCAGTGAATTCTACTTACAAGTGAAAGGGGTTCATGCAAATTGGTTCTCAGCATGTTTCTTACCATGCAGGGCAGAGAACCTTTATAATGTTGCATGCTGGTCCCCAGACTGTGGTTAAAGAGGAGTTTCTTTACCTCACCATGGCAATGAAATCTAGAATGTTCCAAAGTCTCTTTTTCTCCTACCGCAAAAAAAACCTCCTTCCACTCTACCCTAAATTTCAATCGTTTTTTAGACAGTCACAAAGAAGGAACATGGTAGAGTTTATCAAATAATAGAAAGAAGGGTCTAATGTTACATTTTGGAAGTACATTTCTTCTTATTAAATGGTGCTCATGATACAATTTGGTATTAATGTTAGATTTTTAAAAAATAATTCTAGGTCGGCAAATTCAATTAACTTTTTCCATTTCGTATTTGATAGATCAGATATCTATCTCTGGCTTTACACATCTTCACGGTTTAAATGAAAATGTACTTAAGACTATTGTATATATCTTCATCCAGTAAGTTTGGCATATGCATTCCACTCCTTACCAATCGATCCACCCTCTCTTACTCTTTGGCAAATTGCTGGCTTTTCCCTTGAAACATCCACATTTAACCAGAGTGTCTGGTGGCAGCATGCAACACCATCCATGTCTCAAAAACAGAAGTTTTCAAAATTCACCGGTTTGTTGTGTCAGTGTAGTAGGGGCACTCTCTCCGCCATTAATGAGAGTGATAACGCTGATGTCATAGTCAATGCCAGGCTCCAGCCCTGTAACTGTGTAGTATCCTACTGAGGAGTCCACAAAATCTTCAAAAATAGGGATACCTTCTCCTGCCGCAACTACTGTGATGCGGTACCCAATAATGGTGGAAGAGTTTAGCGGGGTCCACCTCAGGCCGATGCTTGAATCGGTTATATCAACAAAGCTTAGGTCAGTGAGCTGGGGCACCTCTATTGAGTTACAAAGCAAAGGAGGGCAAAGGAAAACAGAGGCAAAAAAGAGGAAAAAATAAAGCAGTGTACATCAGGTTACTAGTGGTAAAACTGATAGTGTTAAAGCAATGATGGTAATATGCAGTCTGCTCCATATTATCTGAAAAGACTTTTTAAGCACCATGAATAGTTTCCCTGGGAGAATAAAACAGGTTACAATATTACTTCAGGGATTTTTGTTTGTTTTTTGAAAATCCCCCAAACAGTAAAATTTAAATCTCTCAGGTTCTAAAAATTATAGTCCTGTTTAGGATGTCGAAACCATTCTTAGAACCTAGACGTAATACCTGTAGTAAGTATCAGCAAAGTTTAAAAAAAATCCAAAACTATTTTAGTAGGAAAATAAAACTTTCATGAAGAGGGTTAAAAAAAATTGATTGATGAGTTTTTCTTTTTTTTCCCAGTAGAAAAACTCATGACAACATCACGGTCATAATGCTAATGCATTATGAATGTATGGTATAAAATGTGCCACTCCAAAGCACATTCAGGGGAAAGACAGGCCTGAGTCCAAGGCTACTGTTAATATTTTATTCATTTCATAATCAAAATTATTTAAGTAGCATTAGTAAAAGCATTCTACCAAATAATGCAAAGAACACAATCTGTCCAATGCTTTCATCTGTCATGATGCAATTTTGGACAAACAACAAACCTATCCCTAAATAGGTCTTTTCAATGTTGTCATTCAATCCACAAGAAAGAACACCCTAAAGATGTGGCCTTTCTTTTTTTTTTTTTTTTTAATTTTAAGAAAAGAATTTGAAACGGCACGATGAAGAAATGAATGTGTCAACCAAGAGCTATTTCAGTGCTCACATACGGAGACTGTAAGATCAGGCACAAATGTACGGATGGGATGCATTTACCATATTACTTTTCGCCTGTCAGTACTGAGTACAGACACATGACATCATTTTAGTAATAGTTCCACGTGAGCGGACAGTACAGAGTTAATGCCATGGTTGCCACTCCATTGCATACCCATCGAGACAAAGAGCATCCCAGTGAAGCAGAGAGTCAAGCAGTGTTAACAGCAAGCATTTGTCCAAATAGTTGCCTTGATTTCATGGTTCTAGAGAGTGTGGTTCGGAGGTCAGAATTAAATCCCAAACATATTTGACACATTCAACCAACTGGGGATTAAGATGCCAATCCCCACTCTTACTGAAACTGCCACTCTGAGGATAATAGCTTATTTTTCCATTACCTGGCATGATGGTATCAGAGATAGGGACACTTTCCTTGTCATCTTTGACAGTGTAAACACTGACATTGTACTCCAGGCCAGGACTCAGGTTTTCAAAAGTGCAGGAACTCTGATCGGCATGGACCACTTCTTCCAAAGAATAGCCCTGCTGGCCATTTGTAGGGGTGGTGGTAATTCTATAGCCAGTAATGTCTGGAGAAAACAGAAAGGAGGAAGTTACTGCCCAGAACATTTGTGACCCAGAGCCTATTAAACTCAACTCCAACGATGTACCCTCGAAAGGGAATGGGGAGAGGACTCAGCATTTATGTATTGAAGACTCTACCTATTGTCATTCGGGGCTTACAACAACCCTTTGAGGGAGGTATTAATATCCTCAGTTTAAGAAAATCTTGGAAAGGGGAAATGATTACCAAAAGCTTTTCTGTCTCTAAATTCCATGGTCCTTCTACCACTCTACCCTGTTTTTCTTAATGGATCATTTGCAGGACAGCTGAAGACTTCTATTTTACCTGCTGGGATGGAATGGCTCTCACCCTTAGGCACATTCCCCAAAGTGGGCTCTCCTAATTTACAAGGTCTAAACCTATGGGATTTACAGGAAGGGAATAGGAAAGGAGAAAAAGTAAAAAGCAAAAGCGGCTCTACTTATCCTAGAAAAAGTATATTAACTGCTGAAGACTTCAGGAATCATAGAAGTGGGGCAGTGAGAGGGTTGAGGGGAGGAGAGAGACATTCAAATTAAAATAGTGATGAACTGAAATCCATGGGGAAAGACTAAAAGTAAAGCGAGGAAGTATATTTAAGTTAAACTTACTAAAGGGAGAGAAAATGATGGTACATTTTATAATTAGGAATAGGGTAGCCACTAAAGTGGTCTATACAAGGAAATCCAAGTGGGTGGGAAATCAATGTTTGGGTCATTACATTGGCTAGTGACCATTCAGATGGACAGGCTAAGTCATCCATTAAGACTAAATATTAATGATCTAGCTTCTGACAGGCATGAAACTTGCCAACCTAAAAGTTTCAAATTTAGAGTGATTCAGCTGGGAATAGCGTAGTTTTGGCTTAAATGATGTTTCCACAGATAATGAAAACTTCACTAAAGTCACTTTACTTCAGAGGGGAATTAAAAAGGATATTTTAAGCTAGCTTTATTGCGTGTGACTGCACATATTGATCTGACTTATAAATAATTGCCTTAGCTGTGTGCCCAAGCAAAGGGAAGAACTGTTTAAAAGATTAGAGTACAAATAGAAAGAGTGAAATAATAAACTAAATATAGCCATTAATGAAAAATCATAGGAGTTATAGATACCATCAACATTAGTTGGCATTTCTGTTTTTGTTTAATTTTGAAATTTGTTTTAGAATTTCCTCAGTAATGAGTATCCTGATATCTCAATAGTGATTCCCCCAATATACCCAATATTAAATATTTTAGTTTACACTTCTCATTGAAAGAGACTTTCACATGGACTTGGCAAAGGTCAGGAATGCCTAAAATTTCGCTTTCCATTGCCCTGGTACATCATGGTACTTGAATATTGCCATAGGTATCTTTACACATTTTAGGATACTGTAAATAATTTTCTTTTTAATATGTGTGAACGAGTTTAGACAGAAGCTGTTTTTTTTTGTTTGTTTTTTTTCTGCGGTACGCGGGTCTCTCACTGTTGTGGCCTCTCCCGTCGTGGAGCACAGGCTCTGGACGCGCAGGCTCAGCAGCCATGGCTCACGGGCCCAGCTGCTCCGCGGCATGTGGGACCTTCCCGGACCGGGGCACGAACCCGTGTCCCCTGCATTGACAGGCGGACTCTCAACCACTGCACCACCGGGGAAGCCCTAGACAGAAGCTTTATGTAAAGCTTTAAAAACAGTCATGGAATGCCAGTTAGCCAAATTTCTCATTATTGAGTATAAGTAAAACAAACTAACAATTAAAAATCCAAATACTTGCAGTCTGGTGTAAGAGTGAGTCTGAGCACTTAAGTTACAATCCCAGTTCTGTAACATTTAAAATTTGAGACTATGGGTAAGTCGATTTTTTTCTGAGTCTCAGTTTTTTCACTCTGTAAAATGGAGGTCATTTCTACCCTGAGATTTTTGTGGTGCAACTCATGATAAAATATTTGTGAAATATCTAAGTTTATTGAGTAATATACTTAGAATCTATGATAACCCACAAATGGAAAATTAGGAAGTATAACTTCAGTCATTTGTTTGGCGGTTTGGAATGCCACTGAGCAGAAAGGACTGACTGCTCAGAATGCTTTTCCTCAGCCCTCATGATTCCCTATAGCTCAGTAAGAGTCTACCTTGCTCTCTTTCCTGTAATTTAAATAAATATGCAGTAAAACACCCTATATGTCACTCTATGATATATGCCTGTATTTTTTTATGGAGAGCTAGGTACTTATAATTTTGACCCTTTCTCTGAAGGGAACACAGTTTCTAAACTTTGTCTTGGGAAGGCATTGCATATACTTGCCCTATGATACATCCCAGGCTTACCTGGGGTGGTACTCCTCTCCCAGGAGACAGTAAGCACGCCAGTGTCGGGGTTTGTTTCCAGGTGCAAGTTCTTTGGTGGAGACAGTGCTATGCAGAAAAAATTTTTTTTAATTAAAAGTTAAAGCTAGCACAAAGCACTTGAGCTGTGGAATACCTCTCTCTCTTTTCCTCCCTCCCTTCCTTCCTTCCTTCCACAATCAGTAAAAATAAAGAAGTTATTTATTTAAGTCCATGCTGGACAGCAATTCTCTGAGAGAATTTTTTTTTTTACAATTTTTAATTTTGCAACACTACTGAAATTTTTTTCTGTCTTGCCAGTTCATAAACATTTTTGACATGGAAAGAACACTTCCGATGCCATAGACTATATGACATGAATTGAACTTGCTACTCCAAACTTAGAAGTAGCTAATAATACAAGTAGGGATGAAATCTTTCCCTTGGGTCATTGTCATAAGTAAAAAGTGATATTGCTATCAGCTACTTTAAAAAAGTGGAACAATTTAAAAAACAAAAAGAGGCAAAGAACTCCTCTTACGTGTCACCACTTTCTTCACAATTGGTGTATCTCTCTCTTGCCCGTCTTTCAGGACTGAGATGGTGTAAATGTATTCCACGCCTGGAGTCAGGCCAGACACAACGATGCTTCCTGACTCTGAGGTCACTTCTCGTGGTGCTTCCCCTCCCTGGCTTGGTCGTACACCCAGCTAGGAAAAAAAAAGCAAAATAAACACCAAGGACAAATATTTCCAGAGTTGGGTTACTGCTGAGAGATTGTGGTTATGCTTTGCATAATGTGGACCCCTCAGGAACTGCACTCTGCTTTTAGTTGGGAATGAGTTGGGACCTTACTTTAGCTCTATTAAATAATGTAGCTGGAAATTCCCTGGAACTGGGGGCGGTGGGGGAGGGTGCCACTTAGGGGAAGTATCTTCCAAAACTAAGTTAAGGTAGCTTGTAATGGAAGTTTCCAGAGAAACATCATTACATACTGTTTTGCTTGATAAATAATCTCCTGGTACAAACCAGAAGTACACAAGCGCTTTGGGCCACATGCCGTTCATTTCTTATTTTCTTTTTGCTGGAAGAAATCCTCTAGTTCTCTCTTTAATGAGTTATTAGCATTCAACATAAATGTACCAGTCCCTGTAACACTCTGTACTTCAAAAACACTCCTTTTAAAGAAGGACAGCTTCAACTGCAGGCTGATATGTTACAAAAGAAGAATTAAGATGAATGTGCCCTTAATTTTCAATCCTTTCAGTATTCTATTTGAAAAGCCTAGGTAATATCGTGTCATCAGTGTTCAGCTCTAGAGACATCCTTAGTACTTTATAAGGCTTCTGAAAGTCAAAATGACATTATAAGGGAAATTTAAAAGGTATATTGACAATCTTCAAAAAGGGTTTCTTTATATTTAAGTAGCATAATCATCAATATGCCATTTGCGTATTTCAAAAAAGAAATGATCTTTGGTATATTTTTTTAAACAAACAATCATGGGGATTTAGTTTTGATTTTCAATTATAATAAATATTTCTCTCTCCACACTCTAAATGCCAAAAAAAGGAATTCTTTTAAACACATTCATTTGTATTCATCACTTCCCTAATACCATTACTTTAAAGAACATGTATCCAGATATCTATAGGGAAGACCTTAATCTTAATGTCTATTAAGAGATTCACCTAAGGGGCTTTGAACAAGTTGAGATGAAACTGATTGGATACAAATGTGATTTTTGAGTGACTCTGAGTTTAATTGGTCTCCTTAAATTAGTTTTAGTGAACTTGCTGATACCTATTTAGAACAACACAACAAGAGCAGTTTCCCTATATATCTTTAAATCTAACTCCCTGGGAGAAAGGATAGAGAAAACAAGATAACAACTAACAGTTCCATACTAATGTTTTCCTCTTTGCAAAGCACTTTCACTGCCTCAGTCCATCTTTCCAGCAATTCAGGGAAGCAGAAGTATTGTGATGCCCTGACAACGTGGTCAGAGAGGTATGAACAGAAACAGGACAAAACCCAAGTCTCCTGACTCCTGAGCATCCTGTTTCAACTACATCCAGAAACACGAGGCCAACCCAGGGCTGGATTACAAGGGATTAGGAACATCTGCAATTTACCTTAAAACCAATCCTTGGAGCAGGTGTCCATGTAATCACAATGGTGGTTTCAGTCACTTCTGTGTGGTAAGGAGGGATGGAGCCCAGAGGCTGCACTGTGAAATGGAATCAAAGCGTGTGTTCAAGCCTTAGAATCACAGAGAATGCAGATAACAAATTTTTTTTTTTTAATCTTTTGGCCGCACCTTGTGGCATGTGGGATCTTAGTTCCCCAACCAGAGATCGAACCCTCAACCCCTGCAGTGGAAGTGTGGAGTCTTAACCACTGGACCGCCAGGGAAGTCCCGATAACAAATATTTTTATCGAGAACCTCAGTTTTAGTCAGCTAATGGATCCAGAATGTGACATATGTGAAAATTTGGAGTAGGTCAGTGCCTCTCAACCTTTCATGGGCCTCACAAATCATCTGAGACCTGGCTAAAATGCAGGTTCTGATTCTGTAGGTCCACATGGGGCTAGGTAGTTTGCATTTCTGTTACGCCAGTGTTGTCAGTCTGGGAGTCACATTTAAGTAAGAAGGAGCTGGATGACCACAGAGGACCCTTTCAACTCCTTGGATTCTGAAATTTGTGTCTTTTCATCATGTTTGGGATTTGAGTTTGATGACAATAACTTTCCCTATATCATCAGTATAGAGAATCCCATATAAAAAGTAAAACTGGTCATCACAAACTGATTATCACTCCACTTCTTAACCATTATTTTGAGAACAATGGTTAAATTATAGATGATTATATAAAAATAGCTATATGCTGAATCACTCCATAATGATGGCCAATTATTTTTGGTTGCAGAAAGAGATGCCATGTGAAAGGTAAATGAAATCTGCCACCATGGATGCACTTATAAATTCTAAAGATACTTTCCTTAAATATGTGATTATTCACTCAGAATAATCACACTGCAGAAATTTAGTATTCTGCCACTGGAATTAGGAATTATAATAAAAGTTTATTTCGAATCTCCTAGCATCCTGACATCACTGCTATTTCTTAGTGAAAATAATACTTTAAAAAAAACAAGAGGGACTTCCCTGGTGGTGCAGTAGTTAAAAATCTGCCTGCCAATGCAGGGCACAGGGGTTGGAGCTCTGGTCTGTGAAGATCCCACATGCCGCAGAGCAACCAAGCCTGTGCGCCACAACTACTGAGCCCGCACGCCTAGAGCCCGTGCTCCGCAACAAGAGAAGCCACCACAATGAGAAGCCCACACACCGCAACGAAGAGTAGCCCCTGCTTGTTGTGACTAGAGAAAGCCCACGTGCAGCAATGAAGACCCAACGCAGCCAAAAATAAATAAATAAATTAAATAATTAAAAAAAAATTAATTAAAAAAAGAACAAGAAAAAGAGGAAGAAAAAGAGTATGTGTACATAAATCTGAAATAGATATTTTCAACAATCTTACAAATCTTTTCATAAATTTAGAATCTCTAAAATATAATTGGCAGAACAACTAAATCTTGTAATAAGCATTTCAATAACTGGCTGCTATGGGAAAGGTGAGGTCTCAGAAGGCAAGACATTTGTGTCTGGTGAGTCAAATTTAGGGCTTTCAAGCGTGTGGATGGCCTTGGTCACATGTTTAGTGCCTTCATAATTCCTTCCTCTTTACGTCTCAACCAAATTTTTGTGCCCACTGGGGACAAAACACTAGTAAACGCATTTATACTAAATTATGAATGGCTGGTGAGACAAAGACTTATCCTCCAGACTTAGACAAATGAACATTAAGAGTCATTAAGCCTATTCTGAGAAAGAGAAAAATAAATCTCGTATATTAACATATATATGTGGAATCTAGAAAAATGGTACAGATGACCCGGCAGAGGCAGAAATAGAGACACAGACACAGAGAACAAACATGTGGACGCCAAGGGGGGAAAGAAGGGGGTGGGATGAATTAGGAGATTGGGATTGACATATACATGCTAATATGTATAAAATAGATAACTAATGAGAACCTGCTGTACAGCACGGAGAACTCTACTGCACTTCGCTGTAAAGTAGAAACTAACACAACATTGTAAAACAACTATACCCCAATAAAAAAAAATACATAAAACATTTTAAAAAAAAGTCTTTAAGTAGTACTCCATTACTACTCAGCTCCAGTCATGGGAAAATTCAGGCCCAGCACTGCAATTCTTCCAGTGTTTTCCAATCTGGATTTTAATGTGCAATTTTTTAAAAAGTATTTTTATTTATTTATTTTTTGCGGTACGCAGGCCTCTCACTGTTGTGGCCTCTCCCGTTGCGGAGCACAGGCTCCGGACGCGCAGGCTCAGCGGCCATGGCTCACGGGCCCAGCCACTCCACGGCATGCGGGATCTTCCCGGACCGGAGCATGAGCCCGTGTCCCCTGCATCGGCAGGCGGACTCCCAACCACTGTGCCACCAGGGAAGCCCCCCAAAAGTATTTTGAAAATACTGCTGTCTGAAAAAATAAAATACATGTGGGCATACTTTGTAATGGCTGCTTTACTGGCTGAACCGAAGTTCTACTGGTTTGGAAAGATGTTTCACGAGTGTGTTATCGTTTGGATGGTATTCTCAGTGGAATTAGGATGGGTGACCTGTGATGCCTCCCCAGAGTCTCTGAAATCATACACCACTTGGCTGCCACTGACTTTGCCAAAATGCCATGGCCAGCCCTGGGTGACCATGTTAATGGCCACAAGAAACAATTCAGAGAGCAGTCCGCTTCTTTCACTGAACATCTGTGAAAGCCACAATTTTTTCACCAAAAACATTCTCCTCAACTGTCTTAGGCTTTAAGATTGGGTGTTTTCTATTGCTTGAGCCAGCCAGCTAGAACTTTCTCAAGCTTAAGATGATGCTCTCTGCCTGGGAAGACCATTACGGGAAATTCTCCAAACCACAAACCCACAAACTGATGGCAAACAAAGAATGTGACTGTAAGGATGAGCTATGGATTCTGGCAGGTCTTGTTAGGTGAAGGACAGCCTGGATGTTAAAAAAATAAATTTTTCCCTATTTATAAAGGAGTAAGCTGATTTCCCCCAGAAACAGCTCCTCCACCCCCTGCCATGTGCTTTTAACAAAAGTTATAAAACCCAGAAAAGTTATTCCCAGAATTCAGCTTGTTAACAGTAAAAAGCTACAGAAACGTAAAGCAATTTCAAAAATATGCAAGCCCTGCTGATGTTTACAGCCTCAGAGAGTACTTGAAGTTCAAATGAAGTCGTAGAACTCACCGCTTACAGAGGTTTATGTAAATCTAAGCTCGGTTGAGCTGTTTTCTCAATCATCTATTCAACAAATATTTTTTGAGGGAGGGAGAGGGATGGACTGGGAGTTTAGGGTGGGTAGATGCAAACTATGACATTTAGAATGGATAAACAACAAGGGTATAACACAGGGAACTATATTCACTATCCTGTGATAAACCATATGGAAAAAAAATTTTTTTTTAAGTATACAATGTGCAAGGCATGACATTGACCTTTACCTAATAAAAGTTCTATCAGTTAACTCAAATAAAATTATATTTATCAATAAATGTATTGTGCAGATAATAAAATAACATGTCCAATATATCAGTCTCCAGAAGTACTTGAAATAGTCAATATTGCCCCACCCACTCCATTTAATTATTTTTAGTATCATTAAAAATGCTTTTTCTTAGAGAGATGCAAATCAAACCTACAATGAGGTACCACCTCACACCAGTCAGAATGGCCATCATTAAAAAGTTTACAAGTGATAAATGCTGGAGAGAGTGTGAAGAAAAGGGAACCCTCTTACACTATTGGTGGGAATGTAAATTGGTGCAGTCACTATGGAGAACAGTATGGAGGTTCCTCAAAAAACTAAAAATAGAGTTGCCATATGATTCAGCAATCCCACTCCTGGGCATATACCAGACAAAACTATAACTCTAAAAGATACATGCACCCCTATGTTCATAGCAACACTATTTACAACAGACAAGACATGGAAACAACTTAAATGTCAATAGACAGATGAATGGATAAAGAAGTTGTGGTATATATACACAATGGAATACTACTCAGCCATAAAAAAGAATGAAATAATGCCATTTGCAGCAGCATGGATGGACCTAAAGATTATCATATTAAGTGAAGTTAAGTCAGAAAGAGAAAGACAAATACCACATAATATCACTTATATGTGGAATCTAAAATATGACACAAATGAACATATCTATGAAACAAAAACAGACTCACAAATATAGAGAACAAACTTGTGGTTGCCAAGGGGGAGGGGAGGTAAGGGAGGGAAGAATTGGGATTCTGGGATTGGCAGATGCAAACTAGCATATATAGCATGGATAAACAACAAGTTCCTACTGTATAGCTCAGGGAACTATATTCAATATCCTGTGATAAACCATAATGGAGAAGAATATGAAAAAGAATATATATATATATATGTATGACTGAATCACTTTGCTGTACAGCAGAAATTAACACAACATTGTAATTCAACTATAGTTCAATAAAATAATAAATAAATAAAATGCCTTTTCTTTTATAGGCACTCTATCAAACAAAAGAAACTACATAAAATATGTCTCGTTAAAAAGTTAAAAAGTAAAATAGATAATATACAGAAGTATACATGGTCAGTAAAAGACTAAATCTACTGAAATTTCCATTCCAATGAAAAGAAGGTCATCTATGAGAAACAGACATTTACAAGAAATGCAAAGATACTGATTTCATGTTAATAGATTTTAGAGTATCTTAGTAACATGTAACATAAAAAAGCAAAATTTAAAGGTTAACTTAGAGATAAAAACAGATTTTACTTGCCTATGATTAGCAGTTACTTAAGAAAAAGCCTTTAGTAGCCAAACTTCATACACGAAATTTAAATGGAAATAAATTTTTAGTAAATTATGAATTCTTACAGGGATAATTTTATAGAGAATTTTCTTTGTGAAATAAATTCCATAGTAATGTAAAACCTAAACTTATATTCACTTTTTGAATGCTTTTTAACATCTACTTTTCAAATTAGTCAAAGAGTAAGATTTGTGGAAAGCTTTTAGGAAATTGCAAGCTAGTTCATAGTTGCAATATATGCTGAAAAAGTATTAAGTTAGGTCCTTCTGGAATTCAAAGTGAGTTAAAAATAAAAATTAATGCTTATCTAGAAATGATGGGTCTCATATTTCTTTGTAATGTAAATGAGTTGCATTTGATAGAAATCAGTTTATGAATACAGTCCTGTATAATAGTGATATAGATATGTAAGAGATTTAAGGCCACTTCCTGTAAAGTGTTGAGCAAAAGACAGACAGGACCAAACATTACTGTCAGTATTTTTCCTTCTGTGGAATTTCAAGAGTAATTTAAAAAAAAAAAGCTATTCTGTTCTGCAGAAGGTACTTTAATCTGCTGCAGTCAACACTTGTAAAGACATCATTTCCTTAGCTTCTTGTCCTGTTGGTTTCTATTCAACTGGTAGATGTTTTTGTTCCACATTTATTGCCATCATTCAATACCCAAAGTATTAGGATGTAGACAAAGGTGCTGATTTTTTTTCTTGCCTTAACTAGTATTTGGTAAATTCATTTAATACAGTAGCCTTCAATTTTCAAATAACTGGGTGTTTTAAACAATGTTACTCAAAGTGCTGGTCCCAGAGAAAATAAGGATCTTGGCAACATATGTCAGGTAATGCACTGCTTCCTTCATTAAGAAAACCTTGCTTCAAAAAAGTATCAACTGAACTAAACGGTGTGCTCCATCATCTACATTCTGACATAAGCTCCTTAGTCCATGCAACAAACAGTTCGCAGACCAGCAATGGGTTCATGGGTCACACTTTGAGTAGTACGGCTTTAAATCTTTTTTTTTAATTAAAAACATTATTTAATCTTGTACAAAGTTTTTTAAGTTAACTTTTTTTTTTTTTTGGCTGTGCCGAGGGGCTTTCGGGATCCCCAGGAATTGAACCTGGGCCCTGGGCAGTGAAAGCGCAGAGAGTCCTAACCACTGGACAGCCAGCGAATTCCCTAAGTTAACTTTTTAAAAAAATGGATGAAGGAGAGAGAATGTAAATATAGGTAAGAACCTATGATATCACTAAGAAAAGACATTTAACCTTTGACTTACGAGTGGTGAAGACTCCAGTGGCTCTGGGGCTCTGCTGGCTGCCTTTCACGGCCACGAGGGTTGCGGAGTACTCAGAGCCAGGCTGCAGATTCCTCAGTGGATACTGCGTGGACGAGGGACCTACGTTGTACTGCTTGGGCTGGCCTCCACGGGTCAGGCCCACGGTCAGTCGGTACCCGGCTATCCGGGCACGAGGTGGAGTCCAGGTCACTATGATGGTGGTGTCAGTTTCATTGATAAACTGGAGGTTGGTGGGAGCATCCAATTCTAGAAAAAAAGATGAAATGAAACACGTCGAGAAATATTTGCACCTCAAAATTATCATACTGAAATCCTAAAGCTTGACCGAATTTTCTAAGTTCTTTCTCCTCCAGGTTGAAACTAAGATCAAAACCTTGGAAATATTTAGCCATGAAGAGATTGAGTGCTACAGAGACCTTTGCAAAACTCTGTGTCAGTCATGAGAAATTGCTCACTGTTTTTGCTTGACTTTGATCCTGTGGGAAGGCTAATTTTATAGCATGGCTTTCCCATCGTCCTCAGAAATTACACTAACATACAGAGATGGTATTAAAAACAAAAACAAATATTTGTGAAGCCACAATTTGCTCTGCTCTGAGCCAAACAGGTTAAGAAAAAAGAGAAATAAGCCCTCGAAAATGAGGGCAAGAGGAGAGCTCCACATGGAACAAAAGTGATATTCTCTGCATCTATTCAATGACTAGTCCTCTGCTGGAGCAGTAAAAGTTATTTTCACATGATTCAGATTAGACAATGATTATAGCATATACTCAGAACCTCAGACTTATAGGAAGACCCTGGTGAGTCTGCACTATCAGAAAGAACCATAGAAATTGTGAGTTTCCTTCTTGAGTGTGTAACTGGCAGCCTCCCTACAATAATTTAAAACACTTTTCAGAGGGAGGAAATGTTTAAGAGGTAGTCAAGTATAATCACTGAAAACATGGGCTTTGGAGTCAAAAAGACATAGGTCTGTGTGGTTCCAGCTCGATCATTTCCCAGCTTTGTGACTTTACAAGTTGCAGAATTTTTTATAAGCTTCCCTTTCTTCATGTGTCCCCTAGGGATAATAATAAGACCTTCCTCATTAACTCAAAACGAGGATGAAATATGAGGATGAGCTTGTAAGAACTGAGCGTATGACCTGGTGCCTAACACGCACTGAATGTTTTAGCAATTACTATTTGCAAATAATTCTACTATAGAAGGATAAAGATACTACATTTAAAGTTTGATCTAGGTATATTTAGTTACACAAAAATGTACTCAAATGTTCACTCCATGTCTCCATTAGCAAGGAAAATTAGGTTAAGTTCTCCTCTCTTAGTGCCATTCCCCCGGTACGTGTATTTGGGAAGTGGGTTACCATTTAGCCTCTATGGAGCTTGTCTAAGTTTTGTTTTCAAGTTTAATGTGCTTTATGTCCAGTATACATTCCCTATCCCCTGAGTATTTTCCTATTTCTAACTGTGAACCTACAAGTGATGGCATGCTGCCCACCCAGCACAGGTTGGAAGTGAGGGTGGAGGGTCTGAGGTGGAGGTAAAGGACCCCAAACGTACTGGTCGCCTGTTGTGCCGTCAGAGGCTTGCTCTCCCTCCCGTGGTTCACGGCGAAGACTTTGAAGTGATAGGTGACCCCAGGGGACAGCCCAGTGACTTCTGCAAATGTGTTCCTGCTGGTGGGCAGCCTCTGCCCGTGTTCCCCGGGCAGGTTGACGGGGATCACGTCCACTCGGTAACCGGTCACCGCACTCTCGGGGGGTGTCCACATGATGGTGATCTTTACGTCCGTCACCTCCACAAACTGCAGGTCTCTGGGAGGGGGAACTTTATCTAACAGACAAGAGCCAACCAGTCATTTTCAATTCCTGCTAAGGATTGTTTTTAAAAAGCCAGTTTCCTGGGTTTTTAAAGTATAGGGCAATTCATAGAGCCTCTCATTCCAGAGCTAAGTTTTCTCTCTTAATCAGAAAATACGCTTTTTTAGGTTATATTTTTGTAGTTCAGTCACTGCTTACACGTGTCATTTAAAACTTTTATGTAGGGCTTCCCTGGCGGCGCAGTGATTGAGAGTCCGCCTGCCGATGCAGGGGACACGGGTTCGTGCCCCGGTCCGGGAAGATCCCACATGCCGCGGAGTGGCTGGGCCCGTGAGCCATGGCCGCTGAGCCTGCGCGTCCGGAGCCTGTGCTCCGCAACGGGAGAGGCCACAACAGTGAGAGGCCCCCGTACCGGAAAAAAAAAAAAAAAAAAAAAAAAAAAAGCTTTTATGTAAAATATGTTGGTAAGCAGATGAGTTTCCAACATATGAAGTATCTTATTGAGGGGTTTAAGATAAACATACCAAAAAAAACCCCAAAGCAAACTCTTGCAACAACTGAAAAAAAATGTGGTGGTTTTTATTTTACTAAATCATTTTATAATACTTAAGAGCAACAGATGAACTGCCCCTTAAGTTTCTGGGGAAAAATATGAAGACTTTATGCTGTCAGGTTTTAATCTGAAGGCCAATAGCCAGTTTTGATAAGTTACTTTATAGTGAAGACATTTCAGCTAAATTTCATAAGTTCAAGGATATACTAATCCATGAGACAACTTGCATAAAAGAACTGTTGACAGAGACAAAGCAACCCTCCCACAGATGCAATTATTCTTTCATCTTACACGTCCCGTCGTCCCCAGCAGGCTCATGGAATGAACACAAGCCAAGGTTGGTTTTGTTCCTCCAGCATAAAGGAGGTTAAAGATGTTACTTTCTTCAGCCTTAAGAAATAAGATACTACAGGAAGCATCGTCAGGTTACCTGAACGTGGGACGCCAGTGGTTTCTTGTTGGATGAAGACAGGAGTACTCTCTTGATTTTCTTCCACAGCGTAGATAGTGATGTTATACTGAACACCAGGCTGCAAGTCACTGAGAGTGACAGAGTTGGCAGTTTCAGGAAGGTTGAGTTCTGTGCTACTACCCTCTACTGATGGGGAGTAGACGATTCTGTATCCTGCAGATTCAGGAGAAAAAAGTACGATACACTGTTTGATGAACCAGAGGTTTCAAAGGGCCCCCTTTCCTAACAGCCCTTAGCATCTTGCTGGATTAGTTCAGAATGAATGATTCTTTTTGACTTGCTCAATAGTGCTACTTCTTATAAGGACTATTCAGTCCAAAGATAAAATAAGAAGTCATGCAAAACTTTTTAATATTAAATATCATCCTTGAAGACACGAGATCCTTAATAAATGTCTATTAGAGAAGCCAGAGGGTGAAAATATTCATGTTAAACCGATTTCTTTTCTTCGAGCCCTGGATGAAGGAAGCAATTAAGGAACCACTCTGAGCACAGAGTTGTCTAGCACGTCTGTGTCTTTTAGGAACATCAGAGACAGCTGAGTCACCTAATGAGCTAAGAAGGCAGCTTGGCTGCCTCTTTAAGAATAAGTCTTAGAGTGAGGTTTTCAGAAAAATTACCCCTCTTCTACCACAGGAATGCCTGGTGTAATAAGTCCATGAGCTGGCTTTAGAGGTTTATGTGTGTGATTGTGTGTGGGTGTGTTTTGTGTGTGAAGGAGGTCAATAAAACAGATTTAAGAGGAAATGATCCATAAGAAAGCAAGGCTGTAAGACAGTATCTCTCTCTCTCTCTCTCTCTCTCTCTCACACACACACACACACACACAAACACACACACACACACATCTTCACCCTGGTCCAATAATTACACAGGAGATTTAAGTGGTTTGCCTGCTCATAGATCAGAATTCTCTCCCTCACCTTTTATGGCATCAAGATTAACATGGGAGCCAAGAAGAGGCAGCTAAGCTGACCTGTGATGGGCGCCTGGGGTCTGCTCCAGCGAACGACAATCGAGGTGTCATCAACCTGGTCCACGGTAGGGTCAGGAGGGGCATCAGGTGCTAACAAAGAAAGGAAGAAATGAGAAAAACAGTCAGGAAATATTGCTATAGGTCTGTTTCACAGAAAAAAAAGTCTTTTCACACCACACAGTACACGTGTACCTGTTGTCTGTGAGGTAGACAGGATCAAACTCTGCTCTCCTTCTTCGGATATCTGATAGACGTTCACAATGTATTTTCGGCCAGGAAGCAGGTCAGGGATGTTCACAGAAGTGGCTGTGCTGGGAAGATCTTTGAAATAAAAGGGAAAGGTTACTATCAGAGTGTACCAATCCCTCTAATGACTCCATAACCTATGAGAAGGATGTTTTTAAAACTACGTATTCATGGAGGGAGGGGGGGAGGTGGTGAGTGAAAACTAGAAGGAAATGTGCTATGGATAGTCAATAATTATCAATGCACTATGGGATAATTTTTCTTTTTTCCCCCTTTCCCCAAATATTTTCTCTAAGGATGTATAATTTTAATCCACCCCCAGATTTGTAAACATAGTCCTCTGTGGTTATAAGTCCCCGTAGCGGTTATAGGTGGGGGATGATGGGGAGTGGGGTAGGAGGGATGTTCTTTTTCTTGATCTGGGTCCTAGTCACACAGTGTGTTCACTTTATAAAAATTCACTGAGCTCTATGTTTATGATCTGTGTACTTTTCAGTATGTATATTTATTTCTCCATGATAAAGTTTTTAAAAGTCCCCTAAACATGAGAATCTGAAAAGCATGAATGAGGGTATTGTGCCTCTCCCAAAGCTAACGTTTTCTCCACTGCAGTCCTCATGTTGGCAATTACTTCCAGGAAGAACACACTTTTGTTTTGTGGACCTGCGCCCAGGCTAACGCATAACACAGCTCCCATCAGGGACCGGGAAAGTGAGCGTGGCTCAGGAAAAACCCAGCTCGGTTCTAAAAAGGATCAGTTGTTTTCCAGACTCACACTGGAGGGCCGTTTGTGCAGTCTGAGCTGTCAACTACTTCCAAACTTCCCGGGCCACCTGCGTGGATGCCCCCAGCCCCACCCCAAGCAGGGTTTCCCAGCAGCTGGTCGTTAACACATTGAGCTCACCCAGGTACTGCGGTTCATCTCCCTCTTCACTCAGCTCATACTCCACCCGGAATCCGGACACAGTGTCGGAAGCCGAGACCCAGGAGACCACGAAGCTGCTGGCTGTGATTTCAGTCACGGATTCGGAGGTGGCCACAACAGGAGAAAAGGGTGTTGTCTCTCCCGTCACGGTGTTGCCTAGAGTCATAGAAAGAGGGGAGAGAGCCTTCAGCCATGGAGGAAATTTACTAGCATCGTCTGTAGATTATCAGGTTTTAAAAAATGTGGGTGCCATCCATGGAATAATATGAATCGAGATGGAAGGCACTTCCTGCAGGGAGCCCAGGTCCGAGAAATGCGGACACAGATGGGCTGGCGGCTGGGGTACGTACTGGTCACCACTGGGCTTGTGCTGGTGGTGGTGAAGTCGAAGCGCGTCATCTCTCTTTGGCCGTAGTGCTGGACGCTGATGAGCTGGCCCTCGTATACCACACCTGGCCTCAGGCCTTTGATGGTGTAGGAGTTTAAGTGGCCCGGAATGGTGGCTTCCTTCCAACGGTCTGGAGAATTTTTCTAAAAATTTAAGTTAAAAAAAAAAAAAAAAATCACACAAGTGTTCACAAAGATGAACACTCAGAGATGATGTGGAGTATTCTTCAAAGAAGAATGAGGGGTCTATGCAGCTCCATTTTGGAGGAAAATCATGGAAAATTGGAATCAGAATAGAAACCTGTAGCAGAATTTGTTAACATTAATAATGATTATTAAAGCTAATATTTACTGATCGCTTACTACGTGCCATGCTCTGTGCTGCTTTCCTTGCATACTCTCATTTAATCTTCATCTCCCCCATCCTCCAAGTTACTGGTATTATCACCCTGATTTTGTAGGTGAAGAAACAGAATTATGTGACATGCCCAAGATTATACAGTGGGAGGTCCTGGGCACCTTCCTTTTTGCCAGATTAATTATTCAATTTAATATCAGCAACATAATATGTAGACCCCAAGTTTTGTCTTTCCCAACTTTTAAATTTCTATAATGAACAGAGATATATTCCTCTCTGCAGTGGGAAAAGGACATATATTCTATCTTTCACTTGGTGGGCTACAAACCAAGTTTCTTGCAGAGTAGTCAAAGGCATAACATTCCTTCATGACTCAGTGCCTGGGACAATCACATACAAGGTTTAACTGCTCTGTTTTTATGACTCATTCTTGGATATAAACCACCCCTCATAAGTGGTTAGCCAACTTTGGGCAAAAGAATGCGATCTGCAGAAGAATGCGATCTCAGTTTACTTAATCTTTGTCTCCAGTTTATACTTTCACATCCTGTCCAACTTCATTAATCTATCATGGCACAAAATTCTTTGCATTAAAATGTGTAGAAAAGAAACATCCCTACTTCAAACAAGTTAAGATCCTTTTAAGTGTAGATTCCAAACTAATATAAGTCAAAATACATTTTTAATACCCAGTGATTTAAAAAAATTATCCAATCAACCAGTTCCTCAATAATTCAAACACTCAAGTGTCCCTTTATATTTTTGAAATAAATGAAAGTGATCCTAGTACTCTTTAAATTTAAATATGTTGTGAAAACATTAAATTAGTCATTATAATTAGCTCAGATTCAACAATAAGCCTTTCATGCAATGTGAACTTTGTTGGTTTGCTGTCAGAAGAAAATACTCAAGAATAAACTCTCAGGTGACAAACATTAAGGAAAATCCTGAAATTGTTAAAAATTTCAAAGAAATTAATAACCTCCACTCTTTGAAGACTTTCCAACTTAATATACTTTGTATACCTATGTGTATCCCTTATTACTGTGGTCTCACATAATACCTCAGAGTTAAGTTTAAAGTAAATAAAACTGGTGATTATATGAAAAAATGAGAGACAATAAAGTGTTGGAGAGGAAATATATCGATTCCATCGATTAACATCATTAGACACACAGTTCTGCAAACAGCTACTCCATATACTGAGCACATTAACAAAAGAGGGTAAGAGAAGAAAAAGAATGATTTCAACAGCTTGAATTTTTCAAAAAGAATTTAATACAACTGCATGAGTTGGTCAGATATTTTGTTTTGTTTTGCTTTTAGTTCCTAGAAACCAATAGCTGTGATTAAAAGTGGGCATTTTTCTCCTGTGTTTAAAATAGTGTTTCTCAAATTATGAGTCATACATTTTGGAAAGATAGCAGGGTGGGTTTGAGAGGGTAAGAGAAACTAAAATTTAATAGACCAATATCCTCCTTAATGTGATTTCTTCAATTTCTAGATGATTATTAGGAAATCACAAGGTCACTCATTAAATACACTAACTATCCCTCATCTGTACTTCCCCCTCATCATCTCTCTCCCTTCTATCAAAATAACTTCATAGGATAGAAAGTTAGGTTTAAGAAATGATCATGGAAATTCCGTGGAGGTCTATTGTTTAGGACTTGGCGCTTTCACTGCCATGTCCGGGGTTCAGTCCCTGGTCAGGGAACTACAATCCCGCAAGCTGTGTGGTGAAGCCAAAAAAAAAAAAAAAAAAAGAAAAAGAAAAGAAATGATCATTTAAAAAGTGAACCAAAAAAGAAAGATATTAATCTAGCTTTTTTGTTTTTCAAATCATGGAAAATGATGCCAGTAATTTTTTTTCCCTTTGATGGAGTTGCAAGACATTGAAAAACTTTATATTTTCTTTCCACACTAGATAAGAGTAATTTTAAGCCTTATCATTTTGAAGTCTTCGCAAAGAAGACCTTTCTAACATGAGGAGTTAGTTGGTTTAAAGTACCAAAAAAAGCTAAATCAATATGTCAATTAGATTGACCACATATTGTTTGGTCGCTAAACAAATACACTGTGAATAGAGTTCATCAGATCTATTGGCTCAAAAGCTGGAAAACATTCTCAGAATCTGTTAATTTCAAGAGCCACAATATCCAAGGTTTCCAAGTAGGATACTCACAGGCTTCCATCTGAGAATGTACTTGGAAATGTGAGAAGGTTCTGGTGCATTCCATTGGATGGGGTGAGAGTTGGGCTGACTGGGGGTCTCAGTGATTATTACTTGGACAGGACCAGTTGAACCTGAAAATGAAAATGTGAGATTTGGTGACCTTGAGTATTCCCTCACTTCAACTTAAAATTTAGTGCACATGGATGGCCATAATTAAAGACAGTTTTGCTTATCCGTAAATGGGAGCACAATAAAAATTATCTGAGATTAATTTTTTACACATTGACACTGGAAATCAATGAGACAAATCCTTATTTTTTAATTGAAGTATAGTTGATTTACAATGTTGTGTTAATTTCTGCTGTACAGCAAAGTGATTCAGTTATACATATATATACATTCTTTTTTATATTCTTGTCCACTATGGTTTATCACAGGACATTGAATACAGTTCCCTGTGCTATACAGTAGGACCTTGTTGTTTATGCATTCTATATGTAATAGTTTGCATCTGCTAACCCTAAACTCCTGCTCCATTCCTCCCCGACTCCCCTTCCCCTTGGCAACCACAAGTCTGTTCTCTGAGACAAATCCTTTTTTAGTAGATAAATTATTGTCCTTCATGTGAGAAATGCAAATAGAACTTGTTTATAAGCAAATAAAATGATTTTTTTTTAAATGCCACTTAATTTGCTTTCTTTTCCATTTTCAAAGAATTGTGAGAAAATTGTGGAGCTACCCTAACACAAATAATGTAATACAGAATACAAATTTCATTTACTTATTACACTAAACTTCTTTGAGGAAATTCTAGTTTGTGGAGCCTTTCATCAAGAACAAATCTACCATCAAGAAGGAAAAAACATTCCAAAGGCCATATGACATGATGTAAAACAAACACATTTCTAAATGGGGTAGAATCTTAGACAAACAGACAAAGGTAATAATTAAAGACTCAGTTTTTATTTCTCATCCCATCAGTGTAAGCATCCTATCAGTTTGGAAAAAAGTTTTAGTTTTATTTTTATTCAGGAAGTTTACTCTAAAATCATTCCATTGATTGGTCAAATTATTAAGAGATCAAACATATTTTTTCAAAAATACTTATCAACAAAATGACATTTTGTAGTATATACTAAATTCAATATTTCCACATCTTAATGTGTATAACTATTACCAACAAAATTTAAAGTGTGGTTTGTTTCTTTTGTTTTTCTAAAAAAGGCAGGGCTTCCCTTGTGGCGCAGTGGTTAAGAATCTGCCTGCCAATGCAGGAGACACAGGTTTGAGTCCTGGTCTGGGAAGATCCCACATGCCGCGGAGCAACTAAGCCCGTGCGCCACAACTACTGAGCCTGCGCTCTAGAGCCCGTGAGCCACAACTACTGGGCCCGCATGCCACAGCTACTGAAGCTCGCGCGCCTAGAGCCCATGCTCTGTGACAAAACAAGCCACTGCAATGAGAAGCCCGAGCACCGCAAATGAAGAGTGGTCCCCGCTCGCCACAACTAGAGAAAGCCTGCGAGCAGCAACGAAGACCAAATGCAGCCATAAATAAATAAATAAAACAAATAATTTTTTTTAAAAAAAGGCAAAATAAGAGAAGTGGAATCAATTTCTTAATAGGGTAGACTCCATTTAGGATAATAATGAAATAGATGGAAAATTTATGCTTGCAGAACAGAACACTATCTTTTCCCTAAACACTGTTTTTTAATGATGTCAATCAATGTTCAACTTAGAAATAAAAATAAATTTCCTTGTAATAACCTTTCCAAGAATTTCTAACTGCCACTGTCAAACAGAGCAAAACTTTGCATGTTTAATAAAGCAGTTCAGCAGATCATAAGCAGTTTTAAATTTTCTGTAACGTCATAGAAAAAAATATTGATTTTCAAACTTAATTATTATCTTTGCTATTAAATTCTCTTTGAGAACAAAGTTTTTTCTAGCAGAACAAATATACAACGTGCGTATCCAGGTAGACTCAAAAGTTCTAGAATAATATACTCACTTCCACACTGAGAATAATTCAAAGTTGGCTGAAGATTAACAAACATTCTTTGAATCTTAATTTCATCTAATGCACATATTTGTAAGCTATATGAAAACCAAAATTAATATATAAAATTCTCAATTTTTAATTCTAAAGTGGTATATATTTCACAGAACATGGCAGGGTGTTTGTTTTAATTAATTGGCAGAAGTCAGTTGCATGACCCTCTTTTTTTTTTTTTTTTGTGGTACTTGGACCTCTCACTGTTGCGGCCCCTCCCGCTGCGGAGCACAGGCTCTGGACACGCAGGCCCAGTGGCCATGGCTCACGGGCTCAGCCGCTCCGCGGCATGTGGGATCCTCCCGGACCGGGGCACGAACCCGCGTTCCCTGCATCAGCAGGTGGACTCTCAACCACTGCGCCACCAGGGAAGCCCGCATGACCCTCTTTAAATCACCCCTTTTGAAGATCCTTATGAACGTAAATAAATTTTTAAAAATAAACACTGAGGCAAAATTTTAGAAATGTGATTATTGAAAGTACTCCCATACATACCAGTAAATATAGGAATATCACATCCTTAAATTACTTACAATAATTGGTATAACGTTGTTTAAATATTGATCCTTTAAAGAAACCCTACCATAGTTTCCTCATGTTGAGAGACACCTCATATGTATTTTGTTTAATTTAGCAACCATGATTTTGAGGGGAAACAGTTTATGATGCCGTGAATGTACAGCACCAAGAGTCATCCCTAATGCAAACCATGGACTTTGGGTGATAAAGTGTCAATGTAGGTTCTCGATTGTTACAAATGTACCACTCTGGTGGGGATGTTGAATTAGGGGAAGTTGTGCGTGTGTTGGGGCAGGGGGGACACGGGAAATCTCTGTACCTTCCTTTCAACCTTGCTGTGAACGTAAAACTGCTCTTAAAAAATAGTCTTTAAAAAAATTATGATGGTTAAATGTCTATCAAGATTAAGTTTTAGAAGGATAACACAAATGACTTTTACTGCCTACCGTTAAGCTTAATCTTGCTGCTATGTCCACAGGATGAGGAGAGTAAAGGAGAAGGGAGGGAAAAGAAACAGGAGCAGTGGTTTTTACTCAGTGATGGAGCAAAACAACAGAAGTTTTCTTTCTCAAATTTCAAGGGCTGGTTTGAAATCCTATGTTTTCAATTTCGGGCTTGTGCCATAGCTCACCTTTAAGGGAACCGCATTAAACAGTAATGGGATGTCTTGCATTTAGCACATTTTTGTCCAGAAAGAAAAGAAGCTGTCCATTATTTGTAAGGTCAATTAAATTCCAGCTATCACACTATTCTGTTTTTGCTACATATGATTTGAAGACAAGAAATCTGAAAATTTTGACATCATTTACATTATTTAGATTTAAAATTTTGATAATCCTTTTGATATTGCTTAATTGGTAAAACTTTTTCAATTAACTGAGCAATGACTCACCGCTGGGAAAATTTTACTCCCTCTCTTATTCAATATGATCAGACTGACAATAAAATAGTTAAGTAGAGAGATACGATACAATGTCTATACTTTTAAAAACAGTTTGAAATAAGGCCCAAATGAATAATTCCCAGTAATGGTGACCCCGGAGAAGTTAAACATTTATGAGTTTGCAACTCAGCCCTTTTTTCTTTATTTATTTTGCTGAGATCTGTGCTTTCCTGGTTGTTTATCGACAAACCAAAAGCCTCTTATCTTCTGTTAGTTTGAACATCTCTACCGAGTCCTCTGTTGGAGGAACAAACAGGGCAAGGCTCAGAGACAACCTACCGGTAATGTGTTGTTCCATTATCCTTCCCACACTCTGAAAGCCCCAGAAGCCAAGAAGGAACCATTGAGCAAACCAAACACACAGATAAGACCCAGACTGCGTACCGAGGCCAGTCTCCTCTCCCCTAAATCTCCTCCATGCTCAATGCGCTCTACTGTTACCCTTTTTAAAGAGTAGGAACAAGGTCAACACATGAAACTCCAACACAGGAAGATTCCCTCCCATCTAGATTTCATCTCTGGCATGTCCACCTAAAGGCTTCCCGCAAGCTGCTACGTGAACAGGCTTACTTTAAAAGAGAGAGAGAAAAAAGTTCTCTCCAATTCACTAAGAAGGAAATCACGGGCTTCCCTGGTGGCGCAGTGGTTGAGAGTCTGCCTGCCGATGCAGGGGACACGGGTTCGTGCCCCGGTCCGGGAAGATCCCACATGCCGCGGATCGGCTGGGCCCGTGAGCCATGGCCGCTAAGCCTGCGCGTCCGGAGCCTGTGCTCCGCAACGGGAGAGGCCACAACAGTGAGAGGCCCGTGTACCGCAAAAAAAAAAAAAAAAAAAAAAAAAAAAAAAAAAAAAAAAGAAGGAAATCACTTTCAAGATTGCCACACCACACCAATAACAACCATAAACGCAGACGTTAAGAGCATTTCTTTAGAAGTTTCTATCCTTTGGTTGCATCATTATAGAAAAAAACACCTCAGTTACATACTTTCTGAACTTACAGTAATTCTGCAATCAGATTTTTAAAAATTATTACACAAAAAAATTATTTTAAGTGATTCCTACACACAAATCTACCATGAAATACAATTTAAGAGCCAGGTCAATCTGTGCTGAGAGCCGGTTAAAGCCAAATCATCTTCTGCAGCCCAGATAGTGTCTGAAGATTGGGAAGAGGAAGGTTTCTTCATAGTTCGGAAGCGGTATATCTAGGTGGTTGGTTTCTAGGATCACAGATTGTTTGTTAGTGCTGGTAATCAGCTACCATCTGCCCATTTTACAGATGAGGAAATAATGAATGAAGCTTGACTTTTATCTCCTTAGCAGCATGTACAGAGCTGGGACCCATGTCTTGGCAAACACTGTCTTTGGCCAAGTTGTTTCATATCTTGTTCTCTAGACAGTGAACCTCTTATCATGTTATAAAGGGACTTAGTTAACTGAATCTTGATTTCTGTCATAGGCAGATTCCAACGTCCTGAAGATCTCTCTTTTTGTTTCTGAATATAGGCCCCATGTCTTAAGTTAACAGAGATTCAGGAGGCTTTGACCTCAGTAATTGCTCAAATAACTGATGCCTAAAAATTAGAGTTTCATAATTCAACTCATCTTATTGTAATTAATCACTCAGTGAAAATTAAATTCAAAAATTTTTTCTAAAATGTATAACACCTTCAGCTAGGCATTATGTCCTGTGACCTGAAAAAAATCCAGCAATAAACATTTTCGAGTATTTGAACTGCATGGGCAGACAACTGACCAAGTTACTCAACTCTTGACCCAGGATACTTTGTTCCAGGCTCCAACTGATCAAACAGGTGAACATTTTGACAAAAAGAGGGCCTGGATGAAATGCTAAATGGACACATACCCTATGTTGTATTTCATGCAATTTCTCCATGCATCTTCTCTGTTAAGAACCATAACATAAAACCCTGACCTTTACTCCCAGCATCGCTCACCTCATGGTTTCTATTTTCATGTACGGATGAGAAATGAAATTAGCACCGTGTTTTAACCTAATGGAATGTTCTACAAAGTTAAGAAACAAGTTTACATACAGGCACATTTTCACAGCCTTCTACTCCTTCTACTTGATTGGGGAGAAAGGAAAACCATTTTAGTAAAAAATTCGACTGATGATTAGGCAGTGATATGAGAAAAGGATGGGAAAGGGAGGGGACACCAAGTTAGCCATCAGTGTTAACAAACACTGATGCTGCCCTGTTTTCATAACCCAGTGGACAGTTCTCAATTTGCGGTAATAGAGCTACCTACCTGGATAGGTCTGTATGGGCTGGCAGCCCCACTCCCCAATGCCACGGCCATAGCAATAGCACTGGTACCTGACTCCATGCAAAAACTTCTCCCATGATTCTCCAATTTGATAAAAGGTACGGGATTCTGAATCCTGGCATTGATCTAAAATATATACAAGTAAAAGATAAGCAGCCTTGAAGACTTGAAGCTACAAATTTAAATTTGGTGTGCTAGAGCACATATTCTTAGTTTTAATAAAAACTTGCAACTGCCCTTACAAATATATACGGTTAAAAAATATTTTGTTCATATCTTTTACCTTACTAGACAGTTAATGGTCAAAAAGTACCCATTGGGAGAAGTAATTAGCTTTCTAAAAGAATATCATTTCTAAATAAAAATGTTAAGATTTAGATTTCAGTAGATATTGACATTCTGAATATTAATTTGAGGAAAATAAATTAGATATTATATTTTATCCATTTTAATGCAAATGATTTACCATTTGAATAGCAAGGATAAAATATAACTTTATACATTTCTTCAAAATGTGGAGGACTTAATTTTATATATAAATGAATTGAACTAAATTTCAACTAATGAACACGTACTGAGCAGCTTCTAAGAAACCCTCTCAGGCCTCTCTGCTTTGGCAATCTCAGGTCAAACAAACTCATCTGATCAGTTTGTTTTCTGGGTGAGCAACATGTCTCTTTGAGTAAAGGAATATTAATGGATTACATTAAAGCTGGTAACACAGCTCTTTTAAGGCTTAACCTTCACTACTTGCTTAGATCTATTAAAAAGGGCAGCCAAGAAAAATAAAGTATTTGGAGGGAGGTATTTACTGGCATAATCATTTGTCCACATTACTGCACAGTCCAGCAAAGGAAAGTTCTCTTTCACAATAATTATCTTTATGATTCAGAACCCCAAAACAAATTTGTTTCAATTAAAATAAACCTTCATGTGTTACCAAATTCAGCAAAAATAAATGACCACCACTATCAAGATTATATATTGGTCCATGATTAGAGAAGAGACTTTGTCAAGCCCTCTGCAGGCCATGATCAAAGTCTACAGCCAGCTTCAATCAAGTAATATCAAATAACTCTCCTTATCTGAAACCTGCTAGCTACACTCAGTGTCCAAATCCAGCTAGAGACACGAGGCTACTTACCAATGGGATCGCACTTCCACCGGCCCCTGCCCTGACCGAAGCAGGTACAATTCAGCATGTGTCCCTCTTCGTGACGTTTGTGGAATGTGTCATTCACATTGTATGTGATGTCGTCGACGATGCACTGATCTGTTTAGAAACAGTGGAGTGGGTGGAGAAATTTTAAGTTTCTCTGACGAAATAAAAGAAGCTACGCTTTGCGAAGCATACACTTCCTTCCACGTAATTATCAACACCTCCCACTAAAGTAACTCTTCTATTGGCATAGAATAAACATTTTTTTCAAAGCTTAATCAGTACTACAATTTTTGCAAAAAAAAAAAAAAATTCTCTTTCTTATAGACTTGTGAAGATTAGAAATCAAAGCATACACAACAAATTTTAACTTTCGGAAAAGTTCTTGCTGGGTTGATAATGACCTTTAGATCTCTGCTTGTTGCAATAAATAGAAGGGAGATTAAACATACTTATAGGATGCCTAGCATGATGTGATGGTCTCATCTCTGGATTAGCAGGGGTGGGGAGATATTTGGGATTTGGGAAATAAATACCATAAAAGGCATCTGGAAAGTTAATAAAAAACTAGGCCAAGTCTGTTGCTAACTCACTGAGATCCTGAGAAAACTACTTCCTTCTTTGGGACTCAGCTCCTTCCTCTGTAAAATGAGGAGTTGGTCTGTATGTCTTTCTAGTGTCCTTTTCAGCTCTGCAACATCATATGTAATTATTTTAGTCCTGGATTGTGTCACCCATTGGGCACCATAAAAGGAGAACAAGTTCAGGCCACTGTCAACACAGAGGCTACATGGACTATTTATTAGCTCCGAGTTCTACCTAAATCCTCCTTTTCAAATCAAAGAAATAGAAAAACTAAAATAAAAAGTTTTAATAGTTCAACACCCTTATATCCTATACCTGGGTCCAAAGGGGAAAAAAACTAAGTGAACAAAGAAATCAGTCTCTATGGCTTTGTCTCCTTAAATTTGGATCCAAACACAACTAACCTGGCAGAGGAGTGGCAAGCTTGGGGTCTTGGCCCCCATCTGTGCCCCTACCTGGATGCGCCATACTGACCCAGGAAAGGCCCCTTTAGACTCTACAGTCCATGACCCCAGAGAGATAGGCCAAGGCCTTCTCAAGCTCCCAGCTGAGAGCTGGTGAATGGTGACCCCCTCCTCGGAGCCCACATAGCTGGGAACAGGCTTAGAGGTGACTAATAAAGTATTAGGGACAGATGTTAAAAAACAAAAGAATAGCATGGTCTCTTTTCTTTACAAAAATTACCCCATCCTTTCTAGATAAGAATCCAACAGCACACCTACGAGCTAAAAGGATCAAGTGATTGTGTTCTAGCCTTTGAAGTCATACTTTTGGCTCAGCCTAAGTACTTACATCCTGGGAATGTTTCAGAATCTTAGAATTGCTCAGCCAGATTTTCTTAAGTGGCTGTCTAACATGCAAAACTTATCCAGCACAGTAGACTAATGGAGTGGCATTGCATATTTCTTCTCCTGCTTTTGGGAAAGTACAAGTTTTCATGTAAAAGTCTGGCTCTCTGTATTCTTTGTCCTCTCAACTATTTTCATTAACAAGCGAGCATACCTCGGAGCTGGGAGTAGGCGACACATGTCCATTCTCCACGACCGTTCCCAACACATGTGCATCTCATCATGTGGCCCATATCATGCTGTTTGTCCCACTGGTCTCCAATGCGATACATGATCCCTTCATTGGTTGTACAGATTTCCTCGTGGGCTGTTTGGAAACAGATGAGAAACGTGTTACTGGATAAATGATCACAGGACTAAAACGTATGCAATATTATCAGTCCGGTTTGGTGATCCTAAGAGCTCTCACTTGGAAAGAAGTCTTGTGTGCCTCAAAATAATCAGCGCTGCTCTGTGGGTGTGTAGAGTTTTGAGTACCAAAGAGAGAAAACATAGTCCAAAGATGAGGTTTGTTGTACGGAAAAATTACAGAATGGTTAGGAGATGTAAACCACAATAATGCCTACCCACTCAAAGGATTTGCAGTGTTCTAGAAGCCTGGATTTGACTATTGTCCCATAACTTTTTCTAGTCTCAGTTTATTCTAGATCGAAGGGAAACAATGGGTATGGGTATAGAATTGTAAGCTAACGTGTGTTTTCCTTCTAAATCCAACATTCTCTTTTGCTGAAATGAGAGGAATAAAAGTTAGTGTTAAGTAGTTTTCTTCTGATGTTTCATTGCCTCATATTCACACCTGACAGTGCATGGGTTCTTGTTTCTATAATCGGAAAATCAAATGTAGTCTAGTGACTCTTGAAATTTGAAAACAAATAAAGGGTATTGGTTCCCTTTTCTCCATTCACACAAACTAGAGCCTCCCTTTTAAAAAAAAGATCCCTACTGGTCAGAAAACAGAGATTTTGATATTTAATAAGTAATAGAGCTTATTCCAAAATGGCATGTAAATATGGAAGGTCTGTGACTAGAGCAGTCACTTAAATGTTTTGAGCTACTCAGTTGTGTGCTTTTTACAAAAGACAAACCTCTGAAAACATGCATATTTCCAGACTTTAAAAAAAGTATTTTTATCATATTTACATATTTTTGGACATTAAATTATATGAATGGGATTTTAAAATCATATAACTAATTACATAATTCCTATATATTTGATTATACATACATCACAAAGTTTTCTGCTATCTCAAAATTGTCTTAATGGGTGAAATAGGAGTAAACTGGACATTATTCTTCTGTCTTATTCCACAAATGATTGTCTACAAGGGCTTCATCTTACCAGCCATGGGGCAGAATCCAAACTTCTGGTCAGCGTCATAGTTCCGTGTGGTTCCACACCATTTCATGTTGTCCCTCCTGCCCTCGGATGTACAGTCGGTGTAGTTTTGGTTGTTGTACAGGAAGGGAAAGTGGCACAAGGCACCATTGGAATTTCCACCTCGAGTTTGAACCAAGACTGTCCAGAACAACCCGCAAATAGGAAGAAAAAGATTACAACTGAGCTTTCCAATGTACAGTGGGGAATTACTACAGAAAGGTTCTGAGAGCCAGGTTTCTGCAACTAATTCACAGAGGGTCTGTCTCAGAATAAAAGATGTCTGATAAGATAGTTCTAAGCCTCCTTAGTGTAGGGGGCTTATAAGTATATTATTCACCTTCACCTTTCAAACAGATTTAAATCCAATTTTCCCTCTCATTTTCCCAGACAAAAAAAGAAAAGAAAAAAGATTAAATGGTCACTTTGACCATTGACATAGCTTTAACCAAAAGAAAAGCAAAAGCACTCAGGCCTGCCTCCTGTATATTCTTCATCCCTGTGGGAGTGTCTACCGATTTTACCATATAAATATCTTTAATCACATAACAATCCCAGTGTGTCAAAAACAAATGCACTGGAGGGCTTTTCCCTTGGTGTCATTTCTCAAGATTACTGGGAAACTTGGAAGGATCTTTAGCTGCGAAGTTAGTTCCATGTCTCTTGGGTCCAGATTGCACAAGAGTGATACTTCTCAAATGTAGCCTCAAAATAAATGGCTAGCTTGCTGGCTAGTAAAAGTAGGGCATGAGAAATGGGGTTTTCTCATTGTTTTGTTTTTCCCTTGGGATACTCACCAGTATGGTCTGTACAGAAAGAATATTTCTGGTCTTGCTCATAATTGGAAGTTGTGCTGCACCAGAGATGTCCATCCTGTCGCCCTTCTGTGGTGCAGGAGTAGAAAGTCCTGCCGTTGTAGGTGAATGGTAGGACGCAAGGCTCCCCATTTGAATTGCCACCATAAGTCTGGGTTATAGCTACAATCAGAACCAAAAGGGTCTCAGTAAATACAGCAGCATTTATCTCCCACCAGTAGCTCCTTATTTATACTTAACTGAGACTGAGCATGTGGCCTCAGAAGGAAAAAAAAAAAAAAAAACTGAGTATGACCAGCTGTAAGTATTAACCAGATCATAATATTGTCAAAATGCCTTATTCATGAAGCCACGTTTTTTGAGGGTAGAGCAACACCCGAGTTCTCCTTCTGACATCCTTTGTTACCACCTCTGCTACCATGCCTCAGTTTCCCATTTGCAAAGCTATATTACTACAGGTTTAATTAAAGATGCTGCTCAAGGGATACTGGAGGTGTATATACAACTCTGTTGGTGCTATAAGAATTAATACATGAGGCTGTACTAGGGGAAAAGTCGTGTGCCAATTATTATTGCTATAATTACTACCACTTTTAGAGCGCGGAAGAGATGCATTAGGTTGTTGAAAGAAGTTTACGTCACAGAGTTTCAGAACTTTGAGATCTAGAGTACCAGATAGGGGTGGATTAGCTATTCAGAAAGTAACCTCTTGTAACAACATTTTAGACAAACAGAGACAGTACATAGCAGTTTAGTACTCACTACAGGAAAGAAAATACATAGATTAAAAAGATCGGAAGAAAATATATCAAACACCAAACCCTGGTTGTTATTACAGGGTGGTAAGATTACAAGCTTTTCTTGTTTGTTTTATTGTTTTCCATTTTTTGGTCAATGAATGTATTGCCTTTTAAAATCTGTTTTAAAAAGATGACACAGACCTGTCTCTTGGCAGCTGACTCCATTGCCCAGGCAAGTGCAAAGCATTTGCTTATTTCCTTGTGCCTTCAGCCACTGCATGCCCACGGAGTAAACCACACCACTGTCTGTGACACAGTGACCGTACGGAGCCGGCTGGGGGTGAGGCTGTGGCTGGTAAATGGCCGTTCGGACGTCTGTGAAGGAGCCAGATCCTAAGGGCACAAGAAAGGCAAGGCACAGAGCAGGTTTAGAGAAAACCACTTTCTGCAGTAGCTTTCTCGGATCTTCAAGGTCCCCTACAGATGACTCTGCAATCTGTGCTGTTACTGAGCTGGGACTGGAAACAAATGCCCGTCCCTTCCTGCATTGGCTTTTGCGCTCAGCCTAGGAAATAATCCACAAGAGTTTACCCAGGGGTTTCCATCTTCTAGCTTATCTGGAGCTACCGAGAGTATATTTCTAAATCACCAACTTTATTCTGCCACTCAACAGAGCAGATACCTTCAACAACTCCTTACTCACTCCAGCGAGCTCAAAGTTCACGCCTTCACGATCCTCCACACCTAACCCGCTTTCAGCTCGCTTCTGACCACTTCCGTCCTTGCTCTATCTCTTCCCTCACTGAGCTGCTCATCATTCCCTTCTGCACCCTGTGCTGTCCTCATGCTTTTCCCTTGGTCTGGAATGGTCTGTCTCACACTTCCTCTCTTAGCATCTCCCATTCGCCCAATCTATCTGGGCATCTCTCTTCCTGATACTGTTTTGAGAAGCCCCTGCCCCTCTGCAGCAGACCTATTGCCATTGGTGTAACTCTGAGCTCCTCAGAGGAGGCCCCGGGCAGCCATATTGGAGTCTCTATTCGCTGCCCCTCCTTCCACTGTTTGTTTCTCCTCAGGATTACTTGGGAATTCTGTTGTGGTGTTTTCTAAAACCAATCAATTCTCTTAATACTGCTTTCCTTTCAGAGTAAGACAACAGAATATGTTGATCTTTTCTTTAAACTTATAGAAATTTGTTCTCCCGAGGGCAAGGCCCAAGGAAGAGTGGAATCAGAACTGAAGCTAGAATGACTGATAGACTGAATTCAGCAGCTCTGTAAGCTAAACACTAAAACCCAAATACTTCACAGACCACAGTCCCAAAGTCACACATGTTGGGGGAACATGGCGTCTGTATTCATACACCCCACCTGGCAGAGTCACAGTGCAAAGGAGCATTAAGATCCTGTAGAAGGTTCCATTTGGTTTAACCCTATGTTGCTCAAACATTTTTGAACAATGGAGCCATTTCAGTATAATATTAGTAATATTAATAAAAACAGATAACAATTATTGAATGCTTACTGCATTTAACCCAACTACCCTTTGAATTTAAACTACTTCAGTAGACTGAGATTTGTAATTGTTTCTTTTTTTGGTTAGCAGCAATCTTACTGAAAATAATCAAATAACTCAAAGATATTATCAAATCTAATCTTGTTCACCTTCATAAGTGCTCACAGCAAGATGAAAACTCATCAAAAGGAAAAAAATCCAAACAAGTAATTAATAGTTTTAGCTAGATGACCAATTGATAAAAGACTAAACAACAATGCTAGCACACTGTGTAGTGAAAACTTGATCAAAACAGAGCAAGAATAATAAAGAAGTACACACTCCTGATTCCCCTATTTCTTTCTTTAGATTCTTACAAAACAAGCTACAATGCAAAGATCTTGTTCTTGTACCAGAAATAATTAAAACTTCTTTTATTTAAAAAGTGCTTAGATATTGTGTCATTCCTTCCCATCTCTAGGCCCCCTCTGATTTTCTCAAATTGTGAATGCTAATACATGGAAAAAATGATTGTGCATTATTTTATGGAACGCAACAAAGTTTGCTGGAGCATGGAAACCACACATCAAGGACTGTGTCTGCTACAAAAAAAAGCAGAATGTCAGGACAAGGAGATATATTCCATTCTGAAAAAGAACAAATGTACTTTTCCCCTTTTCCTAGCAGAAGAATCAAGTGATCATGTAACTCAACAACAATCTCGCATTTCCATTAAAATGCACTTTAGATATTCACGATACATATAAATGTGTATGTGTATGTGTGTATCCATATGCGTATACATCTATAGATCTATATATATTTATCTATCTATACCTTTATGTATAAATCATGTAGGTTAGCATTTTCTTAGACATCAGTTTTACCTCTTGGGGCTAAAATGGATTTTTTCCCCCTAAGATCCATTTTCATTTCATTTTTATTTAAGTTTAAAATTTGACATTAAACAAACTTTTAACAACTAAGAGTCTGCAAATGAACTCAGCTTACTAGCCAAAACACTGCAAATCATCCTTCAATGGCATGTCAAGGGAAAGATGGATTTGCAGAAATACTTTATGCAAGGCGCCCCCATTTGGGTTCCACTGACCCTGAGACTCACCGGCAGACGTGGTCTGCAGGGTTGTGTGCCTCTCACACTTCCACTCGCCCCGGCCGTTGCCAGTGCAGATGCATTGGAGCAGGTTCCCCCGATTGTCCTTCTTGCGCCAGGTATCCCCAATTCTATAGGATGTCCTAGTGTCCTGATCGTTGCATCTGTCTGTGTCAGAAAGGAAACACTGAAACATGTAAATCAGGTCGAGCTTGGCAAGTGCTCAGTGCAAACCTAAAATAAGAATAGAGTTGTTTCTAATAACGACCTACTGTATAGCACAGGGAACTCTATTCAATATTCTGTAATAACCTATATGGGGAAAGAATCTGAAAAAGAGTGGATATATGTATATGTATGTTACTTTGCTGTATACCTGAAAGTAACACAACACTGTATAAGTCAACTGTACTCTAATAAAAATTTTAAAAAAAGAGTTGTTTCAAGTTTGGTGCTGTTTTTGGATGATACATTTATATTCAGCTGTGGTGCCGCGGGTGTTAACTTCTGAAAGATGGGATTGCATTTGAAACAGTGTGAAGGGAGCTGTATGATGTAGTCTAGTTCCACTTCTCTGTCTGCCAAAACAATTTTTTTCATTCATTAAATCTTCATTCATTCATTCAATTCATTAAATTTGGTAAAAGTCAAATCTTTCATTCACTACATTGTTTTCACATTGTTCATTTGACCAAATTCATCCTCTGGCTTTCTAGTCTCCCCTCTCTTTCCTTCTCAGGCTCTCCGGGCTTTCTCATAGTCATTATTGTATACAGCCTGCCTTTCCATAGGGGACTCTCTTTAGAAAACTAGGAACAATAGGGAGGCAGGTAGGTCTCAAAGGGTCTCCCCCAACTGCCCCAAAGGAGCAGTTAAAAGATAGCAGCGTCTCTTTCTTCATTTGTTATGTAAAACAATTCAGGGGACTACCAACCTCTTCTACCAACTAAACTATTCTCTCCCCTGGTCCCACCCCACCTCCACAAACAAACATCTATTTAACATCAATAACAAAATGGCCTCTTTTGAATTGCTCGGTGTTAACTCTCTGACGGAAAAGTGGGATTATTAATATAAAATGATAATTTGTAACTAAATTACTACTCGTCTATGTGTTCAATTATCTGGCAAATAGATTGTTTCAATTATAATCCAGCTTTGCCCATATGCTACAATGTGAGTAGAGAGGATTTGATTTGTTTGTGAATCAGAAAATCATTGCACTGGGTTAGAGAAAAAATAATTAGTTAATGTAAGTTCACACAAATACACACCCACATTGATCTCCCACCACAGCAGAAGTCTGAATAAAGATATCATTGCTGGTTACACTTTTCCCCAAATTCCCAGCTAAAAGTGATGTCTTCCCCTGAACTTCCATTGCACTATTTCAGTATTTGTCTTGAAGTCCTTAATACTGTGCTTTGTAGAATGTGAATATGTACAAGCCTTTCTCATCACTCTGACCTACTTACTAAGTGCTCTTTGAAAGCTGGGTTAATGTCCAATTCATTTTTGCATCCCTATACCATCTTGTATAAAGTAGGGGCTTATACAATTTCATGGAATAAATGACTTTTCTTTGAGAAACTTTTCCCAACTTGCTATTAGAAGAGTTTTAAATAATAGATAAGAATTTAAGTCAAATATCTAATTTGTCTTAAGCTAAAACATTGCCTCCAAGGTCTTGGAAGTCTGAGAATCATAATAAAATTTTAAATGCAAAAGATTTAATGAACTGGAAGGTTCTGGGAACTATTTGGTTAGAATTGTTATCACTTTTCAGGAAAGACAATTTTTTGCTTGCAAAGAATTCAAATTTGGATGATGAACATGTTAATATGGCTAAGTGCTTTAAGCTGGATAAATAAAATATGTTCAAAATTATTTAGATTTGATTTTAAATGTATTTATAACATCGATAGCTAATGGCTGTTTTGCTTAGCAAACTCTATAATCACTATTGGTTTGAAATTTCACAAAAGGAGCTTTGAACCCCTAAGGCAACAAGTAAGGCTCCAGGGCAGTCTTAGAGCAGCAGAGATACCAGAGGGTAGCTTCTTCACAGCACTGGTAAACCTAAAGAGACACCGTCCTTAACCCTAGAATAAACACATAATTTTAACCTATGGGGTAAGTACCTTTTATTTTCATCAATTTTGTCAATGAATACGCCTTATTTAAATTTCAAACATAGAAGGAAACCAAAAACTTTAGAGCTTTAGCTCCTTTCTATGTCAAGAGCACCCACATGCCCAAAGATGCATTTGCCTGTTATTTTAACGATTTCTTTGCTACTTAGAAAATATCTCAGTGATACTTTAGATGAAACATTTGCAACTAATCTTCAGGTCCACAACACATTTGGCATTTAAATGCATATTAACGTTTTTTCCTCAGTAGCTGATAACCTAAGACCTTATTGAACTAAGTTTTTTTTTTTTTTTTAATTTAGTCTTCTTTGAAGAAGCAAAGTAAGTTGCTTATGGAATTTTTCTTGACATCCAAATGTTACCACGTTGGTGGAAATGGACGTGTTCTAAGTGACATCACATGACAATTCTCTCTAGGAATCCAGAACACAACGCCTGGTCTCATCTTTAACATAAAGATCTAAAACATACTCCTGGAGGTACAGGTGATGCGTCCACTGCCTTCTCCCAGACAAGTACAATCCACCATCATCCAGCCTTGATAAGGCTTTTCCCAGGTCTCCCCGACAACGTAGGAAGTCCCAGCAGCGTGATCAAAACATTTCTCAGCTGTAGGGGAATTTGAAAGAAAAACAGAAAAAAAAGGGGTTATTTTGAATTGGGCAGTTTCCCTGTAATTTAAATTGTACTGTGTAAGCAAAAATCCAGCCACATTTTTTTAAGTGGTACTCTGTTCAAAAAGAAAGGCACGCCCTGTAACTAAGCACATTGTGTAACCAAAGCGAAAGAAAGCTCGAGCCAAGTTGGCAGGCAGAAATTCTGTTCTCCTAATAAGTCCATGGACTGTATATTTTCCGCTAGTACCATTATTCACACCAGTATTTTGAGTGAAAAAGATCTATGTATGTATCCAGAGGGAGAGTAAATATGCAAAATTCCAACCTTAATTATGAAAGACCAATTATTAATGCCTAAAAAAAAATGACAAGAAAGCTATTTAAAATTTGGATTGCTGTAAAAACAGAGACAACACAAAGAAAAATAAAAGCCGCTGAATTAGAGAACAATCAGAATAAAATTTATAGTCAAAAACTTTTAGATTTGTATCAATAGAATTCAGCTGAGGATTGACACAAAAAGAAACTCAGCAATTTTTATTTTGACAAAAAATGACCAAGGGGATGACAGAGCACACACCATATCGTGTTTTTGTCCAGTGCGTTCCAATAAAGAAATATGTCAAAAGGGTCATTTTTTTTTCTTTTAAATAACTGTCATCTTGACCAAGGAGAAATCTGAAATCAGATCTTAGAGAAAACAAATGACTTCTTCCTAAATCTTTCAACTCTATCTTGTGTTTTTGAAACAAAATTAAGACATCTATACATGGTTGGTACTTTTTGATCTGATTCCTTTAAGAAGACTATGGATTAATAAGATTTCATTATTTGAAATAGAATTCTCAGTTTGTTATCTTTTTTATTGGAATTCATGTATCTTGTCCAAGTCGATTTTGGCTCAACCCAATATTTTAACTGTGCCTCCCCACCCTTCATTCATCCCCAGGAGTCACACACCTATGGGTTTGCAGGTCCATTCTCCTTTCCCGTTACCGAGACACACACACTCCAACATGTAACCACCAGTCTCGTGTGGTCTCCTCCAGGTGTCACCAATCTTGTAGGACTGACCCCCTTCATGGCAGCGGTCTGATCAAGATAAAAAGCCAATGTTAGAGAGAGTGGTCTAGAAAATATTTTTAAGAAAAGTCTCATGTTCCAACCAGGACAGGCACTTAGGTTAGCCAAAGTAAGAGAACAGCTTTCCCATCAGAGACAGGGGAAAAGCTAACAGGTCTGGTCACTTTGGGTCATTCAATTAAATGTCTTGTTTAAGCACAATGGGAAACCACAGAGAAAATTTGAATGGCAAAGAAAGGAGACATAAATCCTAGTTCCCCAGAGAGATCACAGGAAATTGGGTTCTAAAGCAGTAAAGAAAGGTTGCCAGGCATGGCCTCTCACATACACAGCGGGTTAAGTCTGAGACTAATTCAATGAAAAAAGCCACATCAGGCCTAGCATTCCAGCTTTCAGGATGTGGAGAGTCTGTATTTCACCCTAGAAATGTCATTTTGATGGAAAGAAATAGATGTATATATAGCAAGTGTAGAAATCTGGGTACTTTTCTAGGCTATTTAACACAAGGGCACATGCAAAGGTTAAACTGTCCACTAGACTGTAAACGCTATGGGACACTGACTCTTAAGATTTACCAGTACACTTGGATAAAGCCTGACATTAAATATGGGAAAGGCTGATTGGGCTTATTCACAAGAGACTGATTTGTCTTTTCGACAGAGCCATCAAGTGACTTTATACAACGATGGATTAAAAAAAAACTAAATGCTATGTTAATAGAATCTATTGGTAACCCAATGAATCATACTGGAAAGTTTGACTTAGCTAAACTAGAATTGCTGAGAGTCAGTCCAGATCCCAGAGTACCCTGGAAACACTATCAGGCTAATCATTCCATATTATTCCTGGGAATAGAGAGATCTGCTTCCCGGGCATAAACTATTGGTTACAAAGAAATCAGACTGTTTCTGTGAGATCCAAGAGGTCTGGGCATTGCAAACAAGAAGAGCAGACCACACAATGGTTAATTCACTCTTCGTGACCATCTTCCCAATCACTGCAGATCACCACATGGTCAGTCTGGCTTGAAGATGCCCAGATAACGTAAAATGGGCAACTCACCTAAGAATGCAATGGAACCCAAGAAATCCACGTGGTTATGTTATGTACGTACACGTGTACACACACACACACACACACACACACACACACACACACACAGACACACACTCATAAATGCACACAGACTAAACACTGACTCCACCTATGCTCAGAGCCATCTTCCAGAAGCACAGGAACCAGTCGGGTGGCCACACAAAACTGCCTGGTCACCTAGGGTAATCCCCACATTAGGAATATCCAGTCATGGATAACAGAAGGTGACAGTGATGGTAACGGAAAAATTCATATTGTGCTATTTTAGCATCCCTTGACAGAAGGCCATTCTTACTTGCAATGGTGCAGCTTATTCTCCCTCGCCCAGCCCCAATGCAGGTGCAGTCCCAGATCATGGAGTCCTTAGGGCGCTCGTAAGTGTCGCCCACCCGGTAAGTGTTCCCAGTGTACTTGTCAAAGCAAGTCTCTTCAGCTGAGGGGAGAAGGAAAGTTCACATGAGCCTTACATATGTAAAAGCTTTTCTCTTTCACTACTCCCATCCAAAGGAAAACTCACTTTTCCATTCTATGAGTAGCAAGGGGCAAACGGAAAGTTTAAAAAAATTGACGTGGGAGATCTCGATTTTACCCTAGGCTCTAATAAAGCCTCAGTTTTCAATCTTCGACAAGTTCTCTAATTTTCTGGAAATGAATAGCCATTGGAAAGGATTCTCAGGCCCTTAGGAAAAAGCCATAACGTATGACCTTAGGACCGGCTAGATTGTGAAGGAAGGGCTTTGGATTCACCTCTCTGGCTCAGAAAGTCAAACCAAGGTCCACATAAAAATAAACAATCTGAAGAGCCCCTCCTCCCGCCCCTCCCAAGGCACTGTCAGTTATTAATCCTACTATTTCCATTTTAGCCTCATCAGTGCTTCTCTGTAGGAGTTGCCATAATTTACAAGAAATATATCAAGGGTCATAAAGGAAGGACAACTTTGAAGTGGTTAATGATTTTATGTTGAACTGCAGGGGACAAATCACTTTACAATGTACTGCCCAAAGTGTTTTCTGTCCCATAATTTTACAGTTTAAGATTTGAAATTACTTTCTAATAAATTAAAATGTTATAATCATTTTTTTTTTTGGAGGAAGCAGGAACACACAACATTTTTCTTTTTTTTTTTTCATCAAAGGCTTTGGGAAAGTAAAACCCCCAAAAAAGACTCTGGGAACTACTTTGAGATACATTTGTTCTATTGTTTTAAAGGTAAAAGGAAAATGTGAGAAGCAAATAGAAGCAGTTATTAAACATTTTTCAAGAGGAAATGACAAATAATTCTATTGGGGAAATGGTGAATGTAATTTTATTACTAATGCTAACTTTAATTAACAGGCACTACTTCTCCATCTATGAGAAGATATTAAGTACAAGACAGGCTCCCCCTGCCCCCACTTACGTTCAGGCTTGCTCTCGCAGTTAAAGCCCCGGCTCCCTCCATAACAGGTGCAGACCAAGGCACTGCCCAGGTAGGTGCGCTCCCATTGTTGGTTTATCTGATAGTGTTTCCCATTGTCATAACAACCAGCTATAAAGAATTAAAGGGAAAAGTCATTAAATTTGCATCCTTCTTTTTTCCAAATGATGGAATTTTCTTGCACAACTAAACTGATGAGCCTAAGCAACAAATGTAGGGGAAAAAGTTAACCATCAGAGCATCAGGAGAATTAAAAGCGACTAGATATCTAAAGAGTTAACCGCAAATTTGCACACATAGATATTTGGTTATTCCTTTTGTTTTTCTTCGGACTTAGTTAAATGTTATACAATGATGTCATTTCCATCTGGCCAGGGGTCTGCATCAAAGGCGTGGAAACATTTTGAAAAGCAGATAACTGGGAACTACATTTTAAAACATGCAAGGAATTTCAGTGCTCTTTGGGGGTAATAAGTCGAGAAGGGCAACATTCAGCAGTTTCCTTTAGCCAAGGAAAAGGGAGGGTGTGTCTGAAAAACTGGAAGAGGATTTCTGATCTCCTTGGAGAAGCATCCTGGAGGGCTCAGGATGCAATCTGAACCAGTAACATCTCATTCAAAGTAGGAACGACACAGTTATTTAGCTACCGTCTCCTCACCCCCATTTTGAAAACGTTTAACCCCACAGTAATCCCACATGGAAAGTTTAAAGGCATACATCATTTTCTCTTTAAAGGCAAGTTTTGATGAATTCATAGGACTTAGACCTGAGTTGGTAAGAGCACTGCGGGACCTCGCAGAGCCCCTGTTCTCCAAGGCATTATCTTATTCTAGGCCCTCAGAACCAGCCTGCTCAAAGCAAGTCTTTTGGTTGGTTCCCCAGCCGGTTTCTCTCATTAAGGAGTGCACACTCTCCACACGCGCGCGCGCGCAAAACTTCAGCCACAACTTCGGTTGGCTTTACGGGTCCCATCCCTGCAACAGCCTGTTTCAGCCCGAGGTCAGTACTCACGCTTGCTTTGGCTGACAGCCAACGGGGACTGGGGCTGAACGACCTGCTGAGCCTGCCTCTTGCTCTTCGAGGCTCCAGTGGAGGGCACCGCTGTCCCCAGGAACAGGACGGTCAGCAGCAGCAGCAGCCGGGGCCCCGGATCCCCGAGCATCTTCAGACGGTGAGGCAACTCGCCACCAAGTTTGGTTCCCTTCGCAACCTGCGGGCGGAGTCCCTTTCAGTGCCGCCAAGAAGGTAAGGGCTGGAGGATGGGGAAAGGGAAGGGTAGAGGTACACAGGGGAAGGAGAGGACGAAAGAAGTTGTGGCTGCAGATCCCCTCTCCCCCGCTCGCGCCTAGGGCTCTCTCTCCTGCCCTGAAAAGCGCAGCCGGCGCGAGCGGACGAGCCCAGAGGGCCAGGGTTTATATGGGACTGTCCCTTCCCGCCCCCCGCGAGGCCCTGGGCGCTGGGGAGGAGGGACCGGCTCGACTCCCCCCACCCTCCTCTCGCCGCCGCCGCCGCCGCCGCCGACCGCGCGCGGATTGGCCCGGGCTCCGGGTGACGTCAGGGGGGCTGTGGGTTCTCCTCGAACAAAAGAGATGCTGATCGCCCGCCAGGATTGGGCAAGAGAACTTTTTTCTGTTTCCTTTGCGGTCATCAAACTTTTGGGGAGCAAAGGCGGAGGGATTGGGAAGCGGCTAGAAAGGGGTTGACTGGGAGGAAAGGGAGGGGCTGGAGTCGTGTGTAGCAAAGGGGTCGCAAGTCCACCCCCCCCCAACCCCGCTTCCTTTTTCTATTTTATTGGGGTTGGCGGCGGGGAGTGGGGGTGGTTGAGGACATTGCGTCTCTTCTGGAAAAAAAGTCTCTGCTCACTGGAGTGCAGTTCGAGGGGGAGGGTAAAACCGTAAAGTAGCCACCACCTTGCAGCTGTAGGAATGTAGACTTTGCCGTCCCAGGGCGCGGCTGGCCTTCACTCTGTTCCCTTTCTTTGGTTTACTGTGCACTGACTGGAGACTCTCTTTGCCTTCACAGTTTCCTGTTCAAGACTTCTCCCCTTCTAAACGCTGTGCCTGCCCGGTTCTGAGGACGTTTTAGCTGGGGGGCAGGAGGGAGAAACGATCCTTTTAATGAGCTTTTACTTAGTACCAGGAGTTCTGCGGGGCGCTTGACGGATCCGGGGGTAATTCAGAGAACGAGGTTTCTTTTGAAAGGACAGAGCAGCAGTTTGCTTTTTTCCAAATATGCAAGAAAGTCTTCTTTTCCCGGGGATGGGATGCCTGTTACCACTGAAAACTGAAAAGTTGGACCGACCTCGGAGAAAGATGGTGGTGTCCTTGCCCATGTTCACCGCGCCCGTTACACAAAGCAGAGATCCTTGAGTCCTTAAAAGCTGAGAAAAGACCGTTTCCAGTCTTTCCTTCCTACAGTCCCTTCCTTGATTTTATTTGGCATTTTCGTTTGGTGGACATCGGTCTCATCACAGAATTCCCCTCCCCCAGCCCCGTTGCCAGACTTTTTTTTTTTCCAAAATGTTACTTACTCCAAGAATATGGAAAGTTCCCATTTAAGATTTCCTTTTCTTTCCCTCTAAAGGCACAGGATAGAAAGGGAATCTGAGAAGTCTCTAGCATTTAGCAACTCATCACATCAGTCCTTTTTACAGACAAACACAAGTCATACGTGCTTTTTAAAGATCTTCAAAAGGAGTCCTCAACTTTCTTCAGTAACTCCTGAGAGATCTAAACTCAAAGCTTTGCCTCCTAGTTAGGTTCCTAGTGCAGACCTCCCGTTTGCTTTGAGAATCTATGAACGCTGCTAGCCAAATACGTTTGTTTCTGTGATTGCTTTTCTCCAAAAGTTCTGCCTTCAGCGACTGCCATGGGGTAATTTGAACTCTGGTCTATAAAATACCGACACATCAAAGACACAAAACTAACATTTGCTTTTATTAACACAGGGAATTAAAGGGGGGGAAAAAAACCACACAGCAAATATCAGTTTCCTACAAGCAGTGTAAAGTAACTTCTTGAGGCATCTTTGTGACCAATTTTGCAAGTTGAAAGAGTGCCACAGATTTCCCCAAATTTAGAGTCTTGTCTGGGTTAGAGGGTTTTTTTTTTTTTTCCCCCCCCCCCCCCCCCCGATTTCTCATCATCACTTGACAAAGCAGTTTTCTTTTTCAAATTAAAAGGGCCCCTTGTAAAATTCTTAGTAAATTTCTAGGAAGCTGGGTGTTCCTTCCAGAGGGAACGGTACCTGGAAATCAGGATGTAAGCAAGGTAAACCTGAAGCTAATGCTTTCTTAAAATACGTAGATTCTGGGGGAAGGAAATAAATGGTTAGAAATGTATTTTGTCAACCAAAACCATGATAGTTTGATATATTTACTGTACTCAAAATACATTAGAATAATATACACAAGAGAGCTTGGAGGAAAAAAGCCCAAGTGACTTACATTTCAGAAGAAACTGATATTACAATCCATTGAAATATAATTTGCTTAAGGATATGGTATATTTCTAATGTCTCAGAAGCAAAAATATAACAATATACTGACTGAATTTTATAGAAATGCTTGAGAGTTCACCCTTTTACTTGAAAGTGACTCTTCTTTTTTCTTTGGAGACAGAAACATTTTCTTAGATAGCAAGGCTTATCACAGTATTCTTTCATTATCAAAGCCCCTTGTAATTGCGTAAGTCTATATCTCTAACTGGAGAGATAATTAAATCTCTCCACTCTGACCCTGTTCAAACTAGGTATGCCTCGTGTCCAAGATTCCCTTGCACTCCCTTAAGAAATCTGAAGACTATTTTGACAGGATGGGTTCTTCAGCAAATGGTATCCTCCTGTTTGTAGGATATATCATTGGATTTCTTCTTCTCATCTCAATTTCGAGAAGGAAATGTGACAAAAGTAGATTCGTAGGTGCCTGGGGCTGGGGCTGGGCATGGGAATTAGCTGTCAATGGGCACAGGGAATCTTACTGGGGTGATGAAAATACATGTGCTAAAAGTAGATTGTTGTGGTGGCTGCTTAACTTGGTAAAGTTACTGAAAATCACCGAGTTGTACACTTAAAATGGGTGAATTTTATGGTATGTAAATTACACTCCAAAAAAGTTTTTAAAACATCGATTGAAACGTAGGATTTCTTTATTCTTCTTTTACTTGTATTGTACCATCTTCTGATTTTGTTTCAGTGACATGCACTCAAGTGGCTGCAGCATATGCAGGGTGCCCTCATTTCTTCATTTTTCTAAGAGGAAGTTTGCCTTTAAAACAGTAGTGGATTCTTTCTTCTACACCAGTAACCTCTGACAAAACCTACTATTTGTGTGACGCCACGCATGTGGTAGAGACAGAACAAATCTTTATTTACGACTGTGCCTTGTTTCTACTTGGACTTGCCATCGAGATAGAATTTTCTCAGAACCCAGGTAAACTTAAATGTTCAGGGCTTCCCTGGTGGTGCAGTGGTTGAGAGTCCGCCTGCCGCTGCAGGAGACGCGGGTTCGTGCCCCGGTCCGGGAAGATCCCACATGCCGCGGATCGGCTGGGCCCGTGAGCCATGGCCGCTGAGCCTGTGCGTCCGGAGCCTGCGCGTCCGGAGCCTGTGCTCCACAACGGGAGAGGACACAACAGTGAGAGGCCCCCGCGTACCGCACAAAAAAAAAAAAAAAAAAAAAAAGTTCAGTAAAAAAAAGGAGCACATATATTTGTGAGTTTGGGGGTGTTATTTGGATGTTTTGTTACTGGAGAAGGTTAATGAGGAGCATGTGCAATTATGGAAATCTGAAGTGAACTGACTTCATTTGTTGAAATTATGGTTAAGCACAAAACAAATTTTATCGGAGCCAGTCATTTAGAAAGGATTGAAATCAAAACAACTTAAGGGATAAGTTTGAAAAGCCAGTTTTGTTTCTAAGTGAAGAATGGCTTTTCTTTAAGAGGAATGCACACATGAGAGACAATAACTGTCCTAGTCAAATCTCTTGCCTATTGAAAAACAAAAAATCTCATCCCTGATACAAAGTAACTTCTTGACCCCAAGGGTTACATTTAAATGAAGGTGGGCTGTTTTTCCTGAAAACCTTGGGCTTTTATCCTGTTCTTAATCTCTTTCAGTTCTGTTGGAGGGGAGGCCATTGATTAGGTGACCTTTGGAACTTTCTGCCTTAAGGGCCTGCAGTGTCTTTTACTATTTCATGGTCTTCTGTGGGTAGGTTGAATGGAGATAAATTACAGTAGTTTTGTTTCTTATCTTGATTTTATTTGGGGGGCATGAAATCCTTCCTATCTTCCCTTGAAAACAGCCGAGCTTGCAAAACCGCTACTCATTAAGCACAGGTGCTAGAAGGAAAAATAAACTGCCCCATGGACAGCCCTCATGGGTGGAATGTCTGGACAGTTGTCTAGAATTGACAGGGCCTTGCAACCAGGGGAAAAAAAAATCCTTGATAAGGGCTTTAAATTATGCCTTGAAAGCTAGCCAGTTTTCACTTAATCAGCATTTTGTTTATAGTTTAAGTTAGATTATTATTTAATCAGCACTTTTAAAAGCCTTAATCGGTGTCCTTTGTTTTTTAACAGAAGTGCTTTTTCTCATTAGAGTGATGTAACTCCCAAAAGGCTTTGCAAAGGAGTCTTATTCTTCTAGTAAAGTGGAACAAACTACTGGGTAGCTGGACTGCTCACCCAGAACTGTATTATAGAACATTTCAGCTTTCCAAGATAGGTAGTAGTTTCTTAGAAAATTTTTATTTCTGTGTGCTGTTGCTCCTTTTTCCAATCTTGCTTTATTTTATGTAGGTGGCTTTAAAAGTTTATTTTGAAAGGCTGAAAATTTTTTTGAAAACTTAAAAGATTTTTGGGATTTAAATTATTTTCTATCTTTTTACATTCACATACTTTAAGCATCTTATATGCAGCTAACTTTGAAGGTTGCATCAGGTGCTTAAAAACAACCATAAACATTATCTCTTAAGTAAACTTTTATACTAACAATAGACTACTGTGATATAGGTGGCCAATAGACACTCTTTCTGTTGATTAATTCGTTATTAAAAATTAAGGACATATTCAACTGAATTATAGCAATAAAATCATAATTACAACTATCCCTAAATTTAAGCCAAACTATTTTCTTGATAAATTTGATATAGTCTCTCATTAGCTGTAAAAATTTTACTGAGATGGAATGGATATTTCAAATCATTACTACGTTAAACATGAAAAATTAAGGCATGCATCAGCACCTGAACAAGGTCATAAAGGTTTCAGTACCTGTGGAGAAATACATCTAAACAGCTAGATTTTACTAAGTACTTTCTCTGAGCCAGACCCAGTACCAAGTACTTTATATTCAGTTTTTCATTCAACCATCAAGCACCCTCTGAGGGAAGTACTATTATCCTCTCACTCTTACAGATGAGGCTACAAGGCTTAGAAAAATAGCTAGAATGGAGCTTTCTGAATCACCAGCCTTGTAGAAATTGTAGTATCACTTAATGATCTCCCTCTGGAATAAAAATACGAGCAAAGCAATTGGCTAAAGGATTTTGTGAATGACTTTTTCAACATGAGACTAATGTATTCAGAAGATGTCACACAGAACTCTGCTAACTGACATGTTACCAGTTTTCCCCTGTTGTATCCAGGGCCATTCTTTTGCGAAACAATGTCCTTCAAACAACCTGTTTTGTTTTGGTACTTTGATTGCTACCTCTGACCCTGGACTAGACCACAAGCTTGATGGGGCAGAGTCTCTGTCTTGACACTTTTGAATGAAAGGAAAGAAGGACAGATGATAAACACTCAAATTTACAGTTAATGATTATTTATCCAGCCAGCCATATCACTAAGCGCTCTGCATATGTTATTTTAGTTTATCCTCAAAGCAACTGCCAGAAATAAATATCCATAGCCCCATTTTACTCTCTGAGACTCAGAAAGCTTAAAGATGGTCCTTAAGCTTTTTCAACGAAAGAGGGACAAAGCTGGAACTTAAAGTCTAGACACAAAATTCATGTTCCTTACCAAGACATACGAGGCTTCCCCCAAAGATTTTGCCCCATTTAAGTTATAAGAAATCTGAACAAATTCAATGGCGGTTACTTTTTTTCTTCCCCCAGGTCTTCATGCTGTGTTCTTCACTGCCTTGCTCTGCATCCGGGGCTGACCCCTTGGACTGTTTGGCAGACTCCTCTCCCTGCTGCAGGGGAGGAGCCCAAAGAGGTCAGGGTGCTTATTCCGAAGCCTGGTTTTAGGGCTACAGTTCTGGTGGCAGCTGCCTCTGTGTAAAACATGCATGCTCAGTGGGAGCCATATTGCCCTCAAGAGGGGAAAATTGGTTGTTGGTGGTGGGGGTGGGGGGGTGGGGGTGGGGGAGTGGGGGGTGGAGGCGGGGGTGGGGGGGGGGGGGGTGGGGGTAGAAGCGGGGGAGGGGAGAGAAAAAAAAAAAGCCTACCAACCCTACCTGATAAAATCTTATTCCTTAGTTGTTAATTTATCTCATCAGGTAGAATTTAAATTAGATTTAGTTCTTCTTGGAGGTGGGAATAATAACTAAAAAGAAATGGGGAGGAATAGTGTTCTGGATGAACAGCTCTTGCCAGGCGGTTTTCTGAAGCTCCAGTTCTGAAAAACTCCAGAACCGAGTTTTTCAACATAGGTACACGATATATCAAATTCAAAAGTATTTTCCTTTACTCATGAAAATCTCTGTCCTTTAATTGTCTCTTCTTTTTAAAATTTGGTTTTTAATTAGAGACTAATGAGAATTGTTTAAAGTTACAACTTAGAGAACTGATTTGAAAATTATGGCAAATTGTGATCCTGTTTGTTCCCAAATTATAAGAGACAATTTAAAAAATTTAAAAACATGGATATATTGTTTTCTTCCAATTTTTTTAAGCAGCTTCATTGAGGTATAGTTGACATATAATAAACTGCACAAACTTAAAGTATGCAATTTGATACACGTTGATATATATATATATATATGTATATATACACACACACACACACTCAAGAAATGATCACCACTATTAAGAGAGTGAACAATATCCATTGCCCCCCAGAGTTTCTTTGCACCCTTTGGCAATCCCTCCCTCCTGATTTGCCTATCCCCAGGCAACCACTCATCTGTTTCCTGTCACTATGGGTTAGTTTGCACTTTCTAGAGCTTTATATAATTGGAACCACACAGTATATACTCATTTGTACTGACTTTCACTCAGAATAATTATTTTGAGATTCACCTACACTGTTGCTAGTATCAATAGTTCATTCTTTTTATTACTGAGTAGTATTCCATTGGCTATACCACAATACCTTTATCCATTCATCTGCTGATTTGAGTAGTTGCCAGTTTTTGGTGACTAGAAACAAAGCTGCAATAAAAATTGTGTACAAGTCTTTGCATGGACATATACTTTCTTTTCTCTTGGGTAAATGTCTAGGAATGGAATAGTTGGATCATGAAATAGTAGATATTTTTTTAACATTTTTAAGAAAATGCAGAACGGTTTTCCTAAAAAGTTGTACCATTTTACTTCCCCACCAGCAATGTATGAGGAGTCCAGTTACTTAACATCCTGTCAGCACTTAGTTTGATCAGTGTTTTTAATTTTAGCCATATTGCTCGGTGTATAGTGACTTCTGTTTGTGGTTTTCATTTGCATTTACTTAGTGACTAGTGATGTTAGACATCTTTTCATGTGCATTTTGCCGTTTGTGTATCTCCTTTTGTGAAGTGGCTGTTCAAGTCTTTTCCTTGTTTTTTAGTTGGCTATTTGTTTTATATAGAGTTTTTTTGAAAATGCTATACATTCTATTGATAGATACAAGTTGTTTATCAGATACTTGCTTTGAAAATATTTCTCCCAGTGTGTAGCTTGTCTTTTTTCCCCAATTGTGTCTTCTTTTGAGGTGCAAAGTTTTCTATTTCTATTTTTGTTTTTGTTTTTTTGCGGTACGCGGCCTCTCAGTGTTGCGGCCTCTCCTGTTGCGGAGCACAGGCTCTGGACGCGCAGGCTCAGCGGCCATGGCTCACGGGCCCAGCCGCTCCGCGGCATGTGGGATCTTCCTGGACCAGGGCATGAACCTGTGTCCCCTGCATCGGCAGGCGGACTCTCAACCACTGCGCCACCAGGGAAGCCCCAAAGTTTTTTATTTTGATTAAGTACAGTTTATCAAATTTTTCTTATCTCATTTGTTTTGTGTCTCTCAAAGATCACCGTCCCTTGTTGGCTGATATCCAGTGTCTTGAAGACCATGGTTTTATATACTTTTTCCAGAGGTTTCTCTCTCTCTCTTTCTCTCTCTCTCTCTCTCTCTCTCTCTCTCTCTCTCTCTCTCTCCCCCCGCCTCTCTTTGGTTGTTTCAAGTGAGACAGTAAGTTTGCTCCCTATTACTCTGTCTTAGCTGGAAGCAAGAATCCCTTTCAGTTTTCAGAGGTTTTAAATATACTAACCAACAATTCGAAAAAATCCTATCCTCTGACACCTTACTTCAAATACAACTTGGAATTTCTGTATATATTTTAGACAGCTGGTTTTGTGTCTCTTATTTTGTGCCCAATAAAAGTATTACTTTTGACAGTTTTTTGTTACATAACTTTTTGACTATTGTTGTAATATTTCCATTTAGCTTATTATATCCTTTTCTACCTGTCTGCTTTTTGAGAACAAATTTTATTTCTCTTGGAACATGATGTCAAAGAATGAAGCCGGAGGAAAGTTTAAGCTTGAATCCTCAAGGGAAAGAAGACACCACAGGAAACAAAGCCTAGAACCACAGCTTCTCCAGGTGTTGAACTAAATGGTCATTAAGTTAATTGGTAGGTAATTATGGGATCTATTATCATTTTACATAAGTAGTACCTAACTAAGGTGATATAAATTGTGTTCTGTGTGAAGTTGTCACTGATGATGATGGCTATCCCCACGTGCAAGTGAGAAAACCAACAGAAAGATGACGGTTATTAGTGACGATAGTAATGATTATAGGTCTCTGATTATTTTGACCCAATCTGATATTTTCTCCTCCTCATTTTTTTTTTTCTTTGTGGTATGCGGGCCTCTCACTGTTGTGGGCTCTCCTGTCTCAGAGCACAGGCTCCGGACGCGCAGGCTCAGCGGCCATGGCTCACGGGCCCAGCCGCTCCGCGGCATGTGGGATCTTCCCGGACTGGGGCACGAACCCTTGTCCCCTGCATCGGCAGGCGGACTCTCAACCACCGTGCCACCAGGGAAGCCCTCTCCTCCTCATTTTGATTACACTTATATTCTTTTCCACAGTGACTGGCATATTATTATAGCCCATTGAAAGAAATTTACACTGATTCTTCTCCCCAATAGCACTATATACTCTTTGATAGTAAGCACTGAATTTAGTCCTAGAAGGAAGACTTTTTTTTTCTGTCCTTTGAAGTTCTTTAAGGAGTATTGTGGAGACTGCTGGTTGTCCACCAAGATCCATGCTTTTCTTCCACAGTTAGTCCCATTGTGCATAACTAGACCACATTTTACAGGCCCCCTTGCTGTTAGGCATAGCAGTGGAAACAGTTCTCATCAGTGGAATGTGAGAAGTGATGTCTCCCTACTCTGTCTGGGACTTAATTCATTCAGCATGCCTGCTCCAGATTTTTTTATTCCTTCCCACCAGCTGAAATGCAGACATGGAAAGCACCCAGCTTTTACCAAGAAAATGATAAAAATGTCTTAGAAAAAGCCCGGGTCCTGAATCATCATGAAGAACACAGCTTCTCCACTGACCTAGACCTTTGACCCTGGGACTGTTGCATGAGAAAGAAGTACACTCCTCGACTTCCCTGGTGGTGCAGTGGTTAAGAATCTGCCTGTCAATGCAGGGGACACGGGTTCCAGCCCTGGTCTGGGAAGATCCCACATGCCATGGAGCAACTAAGCCCATGTGCCACAACTACTGAGCCTGCATGCCACAACTACTGAAGCCCGTGAGCCTAGAGCCCGTGCTCCGCAACAAGAGAAGCCACCACAATGAGAAGCCTGTGCACTGCAAGGAAGAGTAGCCCCTGCTTGCGACAACTAGAGAAAGCTTGCGCACAGCAACGAGAAAGCCCACACAGAGTAATGAAGACCCAACACAGCCAAAAATAAATAAATTAATCAATTAATTTAAAAAAAGAAAGAAATGCACTCCTTTATTCTTTAAGCCCCTGAGCTGTTGATCATCTTTGTGACAGCAGGCCTATCTGTCACATTAACCAATATACAGGACCTGTCACTGTCTTCCTTAGATGCCCAGTTGTTGAACTACTCTGTTCCTGGTGACTGCATGGGTTTTGTTTATCGGTTTTGCCCTGCTATTTGTAAGATTGCTTCCATTTTTATTTCTTTTCCTGGCCCTCCATATACACACACAGAATTCAGCTTCTATGCTAAACTCTCCTGATATTCTCCATTTATTTAGAAATAATAAATTCACGTTATCCATCAGATATTTTGAGCATCTGTTAAGAGCTCTGTTATGGGTAGAATTGTGTCCCCCCCACCAAATTCATATGTTGAAGTCCTAACCCCAAGTTCCTCAGAATGTGCCCTTACTTGAAGATAGAACCTTTACAGAGGCAACCAAGTTAAAACATTATCATTAGGGTGGACTGTAATCCATTATGACTGGTGTCTTTGTAAAAAGGGGAAAATTCAGACAGACATGCACAGGAGAATGCCGTGTGGAAATAAAGGCAGCAATCAGGGTGATGTATGTACAATCCAAGGAATGCCAGCGATTGCCATCAACCTACCAGAAGCTAGAGGAGGGGCATGGAACAGATGCTTCCCTCACAGCCATCAGAAGGAACCAACCCTGCTGACACCTTTATCTCAGACTTCTATCCTCCAGAACTGTGAGATGATACATATCTGTTGTTTAAGCCACCCAGTTAGTTGGGCTTTGTTACTGCAGCCCGAGCACACTAATGCATGCAACTAGAGTATTAGTGCTAAGAAGAGTGTAGCAATGAGTTCAGATTAATATATGGAGCCCTAGAGCCATAACATAACATGACCAAAGGCACACTCCTAGTCAGATGAAGGGCTGTGATGGTTGACTCTTCGGTCCATGCTCTTTCCTGCAGACGTTTCTGTGCCAAACATTGCACGTAGGAAACAAAGACAGGTAAGACAGAGGTCTCACTCCTTTTTTTTTTTTTTTTTTTTGCATCTTTATTGGAGTATAATTGCTTTACAATGGTGTGTTAGTTTCTGGTTTATAACAAAGTGAATCAGTTATACACATACATATGTTCCCATATCTCTTCCCTCTTGCGTCTATGGAGGTCTCACTCTTAAAGAATGTAAAATTTAGTAGCAAATTGGCAGAGATGAAACAATCTGATTTACATACTATTGGCAAGTGTGTTCATTGCAAAAAGGTATACATGTGCACAGATTTTAGAAATGTAAATTGATGCATTGTTTTCAAAGAGCATTTTGGTAACCCTCAAAATGCACATTACTAAAACAAAGAAAACAAAGCACATGCATTTCCTCTACACTCTCCTGAAACCACACTGATATGATAGTTCAGAGAAAACAACAGTAAAAAACCACAAGAATGAAGAGAATAAGAAAGAAGACAGAAGATAAGAAATATCAACAAAACCCTGGAAGAAGGAAAGCAGACAGAGAAGTAATGACTGAGGTCACAGAAGGAGCCAATAAGAAGCAAGCTGATTCACATTCTAGAAACCTTAAAAAGTACAACAGTGGGAGGTACTGGGTACCTCTGACGGTGGGAAAGAAAAGTGGGGCTGAGAAGTGTTTGAAAGTCTCTATATAAGAAGCAACCAGACACCATCTTTAATCCCTCCCCTGTTCTACCCAGCCAAGGACTGCTCCACCCCTCCCTCACTTTGTCCAGGTAAGAGCCAGGAATTTTACTGTCTGGATAGATGGAACCAGACAAATCCTAAACATATTGTAGGAAGGTGTAGAGGTGAAGCACAGCTGAAAACAGGAGGATTGAGTGAAAGTCTACATGTTTAATCTCCATGTGGCAGATTGGAGAACTTCCTTCTGGATTTAGTCTCTTTGGAGAGAATGATCTGTAGTGTAATGAAATAGCTGGATTCCAAACCCAAGCACCTAAACTGATGCCAGTCAGTCAATAAGCTTCACCAGGTGCACAGAATTTCCAATCAGACCTTGAGATCGGTGCCTCAACCTCAGATATGAATGGACAGCCCACAATCATCAAGCAGTTGAGGAAAGCCTCTGTCTTGAAGAAAGATCAAAATGGACTTATAGAAAACAAAACAGAAAGATTTGAATAAGGGCAATACAAAGAATAGAAGAAAACGAAAAACTAAAGCAAATTAAATCTGGCAAATCAGTGACTATAGAGAGAAAGAAGATACCGCAAGGATACAACAAGAGTAGTCATCTATATGTGTGTGGGTATTCAGAGAGCAAGAAATAACTCTCAGAAATAAAAAAAAAGAGAAGATTACAGGAAGAAATTCTGAATATTGATGTTATTAAAAATTATGGTAGAGGGGCTTCCCTGGTGGAGCAGTTGTTAAGAATCCGCCTGCCAATGCAGGGGACACGGGTTTGATCCCTGGTCTGGGAAGATCCCACATGCCGTGTAGCAGCTAAGCCTGTGCACCACAACTACTGAGCCCACATGCCACAACTACTGAAGCACGTGAGCCTAGAGCTCGATTTCTAGATCAGAAATCAGAAAGGAGGACTAGCAGTTATTTCCAGAATGTGTTAATGATCTAATGTACATCTATGAAAAATGTACAAAATTATACCTCAGATATATTACATTAAGTAAAGTTAAATGGACACTAGAAACAAAATGTGCATGCCTTTCAATGCATCAATTCTAAATTCCTCTATTTTTTAAGATAACCCTAACCCAGAGATCAGCAAACTTAGGAGCCAAATCTAGCCTACGTTTTGTTTTGGGGTAGGCTGTGTGAAAGAACTGTTTTTAGATTTTTTTTTTAATTGTTGAAACAAGTCAAAAGTATAATATTTTATGATAGAAAATTATATGAAATCCAACTTTCAGTGTTTATAAATTATTTTGTAATACCTCCATACCCATATTTTTCCATATTGTCTATGGCTGCTTCCACTTTCGGCAGAGTTATGTACTGACAGAGACGATATGGATCACAAAACTGAAAATATTTACTGTTTGTCCCTTTAGGGAAAGGTCTGCTGACCCCTGGTATAGGGGTTTCAATTTCCATTGAAATTGTAGTCTGCTTGTTTCAGCTGTTTGGTTTTATCTTTCCGGAACTACAGTATAAGCCCCCTAAGGGCAGGGATCACCCTTACATTTCTTTTGTATTCACCTTCCAAGCATGGAACACTGCATGGAACACATGACAGATGCTCAAACAATACCTGTTGGGAGGTTAGATGATGAAGTACCCACAAGCCAGAGGTGACAATTCCTGGGGTAAATCAGTTCTCATGGTCACATAGAAGGGTTTGTTCAACCAAGGATTTTAGACCCTCAATTTGTTTTGATTTGTTAAGCTGTATTCTTTTTGGCCATTCTGCCAAATGACTTGTCCATTTTCATGATTCGTTTTTATGCTTTCTATTGGTTCAATATTGGACTTTTGCCTAAGCAGCAAACTTCAAAGAAAGCTCTCCTGTCAGAATTGCTGATATGAAAGAAGACTTTAAGGGTCAAATGACCACTTAGTGCATAAAACGATATGAGAGGAAATGTGGACACTATTTCGCGTTCACGACAGAAATGAGGATGCAGTGGAAGGTGAGATGGGAGAGCTTACTGCACTGTGCAGAAATCAAGTTACAAGCTGTCGTTAACATTACAACACAAAAGAGCTCTTAGAAGGGCAGTTATGATACATAATTTATAGATACTTGCTTTAAGTACTTTCATTTTTAGCTACACAGGAATATGATTAAGAATGTGTAGTACTACAGTCTAGTCAACTTTCCTTGCTATTCTAAGAAAAATATGATTTTGTATTGAAAAGTAACCCAACATTTTCTAACATCTCAGTGTATAGTTACTGTCAGATGCTAAATATGTATAATCTGGTATAGGAAGCACTGATACAAATTAGGTTATTTATTACTTTTATTCTTGATTTGCCTTATGATTGCAGGAAAAGTATTTATTTTTATAACTTAATCATCCTCCTTTATAAAAACTGGATAAAATTCTATCTGCCTATGTCATGAGCATATTGCAAACATGCATAAGTGGTCTACAGAGTGGCATTTATGACTTTTGGTTTCATGATATTTATCAATTAGCATTTTTATGTGATTACACTCTGGTCATATATTTGTGTGACCTTGCTATCTCTTTGTGCCTCAGTTTTCTTATTTGTAAAACAGAAATGTTGAATTAGATTACTCCTTGGGTGAAAACTTTTATGATTATAAAATAGCTCTTGCCAATTTACAATTTTTAAATGTCACTTAAAGATATCTGAATATAAAATAATAATGACAAAATTACACCTGCTAAGTATTCATGCACGCATTTTGCATATGTCAGAATATTAGAACATACATTTTGGCGTGGAATACTATACACCTTCAACTTGCTTTTGTTTCTAAGTAAAAGAAAAGACAAAGAGCTGAAGTTTTACATCTTGCAAGAATAAAAATACTGTTTCTCCTCTCTGTTTAAGTAATCCAAGGATCTTTGTTACTCTACTTCATCATGTCCCACATTTGGAATCCCTGGAGGTGGGAAGTACAGCTCATAAAATAGCCATCTCTTCCCTGCCTGAGTTCTAAACAGATGAATGATGGGGGCAAAGATGAAGGAAGTGATTCAGTATGAGAGTCAGGTAAGTCTGCTAACTGTGCCCAGAATTAGGGAGTCTCATTTGCCTGTTATAGGTCCCGTTGGACTGGAGTGACCCACACAGGGCATATGACAGCCCCAGCAAGGTCAACTGCATGGAAGAGCAGAGAAGCAATAAAGATTTCAATGGCCAGGCTCCATGCTTAGGGGAGAAAAATGGAACACAACCTTGTCTGGTTCTTCTTACCAAATTTACAAATTCAGTAAGTCACTTCATTTCTCCAGAGGAGAGACAAAATGAGAAAACTGTCAAAGAGAGTTACCAGGACTGTGCTTGTGGAAAATCATTAGGTACAGAGTAAAGATGTCCCCTTTCTCTTTTTTTTTTAAAACCCCACATTTGTTTATTTATTTATTTTTGGCTGCGTTGGGTCTTCGTTTCTGTGCGAGGGCTTTCTCTAGTTGTGGCAAGCGGGGGCCACTCTTCATCTCGGTGCGTGGGCCTCTCACTATCACGGCCTCTGTTGTTGCGGAGCACAGGCTCCAGACGCGCAGGCTCAGTAATTGTGGCTCACGGGCCCAGTCGCTCCACGGCATGCGGGATCCTCCCAGACCAGCGCTCGAACCCATGTCCCCTGCATTAGCAGGCAGATTCTCAACCACTGTGCCACCAGGGAAGCCCTCCCCCCTTTCTTAATCTAAAGTCATAATCATTACTAGCTATATTCTCTAGAAATAAACCTTTGTGAAATTTTTTAGATCTTAGAAAATGCCAAGATATGGCATGTAAAATAATTTGATACAACTTTTCAAGCAGATTTTTCTATAATGAAACCACTCTTGGTTATACGTTTGCAGATGTTCTTTGCAAAGAAATGTATGCATGTGTTTAACATTTATCTTTGATATTAACTGTGTTAGTATTACTATTGCTTACTTTGACATTTGAGCTTTAACATTTCTATTTGGAGGAATTAAAAAAAACATGACCTCAAAGGAGCTTTAATTCATTGTCATAATATGAGTTCATGTGAGTGTTTTAGAAGACACTTCAGAAATGGATTTGAATGAATTTCAGTAATGAAATGCCTTCTGAGGCAAAGTGTAGGACCATGCCACTTGGAACTTAAAATCTTACTTGTGAAAATTGCTTCAGTGGAAATATACTGATGTACAGTGTAGAAGGTAGTTTGATTCAATGAGTATGTTAGCAGAATTTTCACGGTGACCAGATAAAGACGTATAATTAAATAATAACTAGTAAGATAAGAACAGAATAACTACAATCTTAAGTACAGTTTGACTTTTACGGCAATAAACGGAAATTATAGGGAGGCAGATTTTATTTCAACACAAAGACAAACTTTCTAATAGTAAAAGCTATCCAAGACTGAAATGGGCAGCAGTAATAAAGCAAAGGCTGTACAGTCACTTGATTATGGTACTTGTAGGAGACTCATTCATGGCTGTATTGTACTGGGTTTTATTGAACTTGATTTCCAAGTTCTCTTTCAGTTATATTCTATAAGAGCTAAGCCCTTTCAAAGTTTCTTTTTCTTTTATATTAGTTAATAAAATACACTAAAACTACTCAGCATATCTCTGCTTATAATAATAGAAAAGAATCAGAAACGTTTAAAATAAGGAAGAAGGGGACCATGTGAAATAATTTCTTTACAAATTAAGGTGTTGAGAACCATATCTATTTTCTAAAGATATTTTAAAAGGATCCTTGTGTGTATGAAGGGTCTTATTCTATTAGTGTTCCTTTGCTTGTTCTGAAAATATTATTCCTGAAGCAATATTGTAAGTGATCTTGGTAAAATTACTTGGCTCATTCTAAAATTTATAAGAGGAAACTCAGTAAGAAAAAAAAAAAGCTGCCCATAGAATGGACAGTATTGATTTGGAAGCATTGTCCTAAGAATTTGAGGGTTTAGAAGCATGGATTCTAGTGAATTGGCCATAGTTTATAAATTAATCACAGCTTCTTTTTATCTGGATGGATGAAGCAACATTGAGTTACACAATGGTCAGGATGCATGACCATTAAGTTCTTGATTCCATCTTAGAGCTGGGCTTCACTAGAAACATATTTCCTGATTCTATAATAAACGCCACACGCAATGACAGCCAGGAGGAGCTGTTCGGTCTTTACTCTGTCTCAACACCCTCTGGGTGGAATCAAAACATTGCACCTACTTGCATTGAGTTCACTTTTGTGTCTTTGGGGCTACATATATAAGTGGTAAAGGAAAATACTTGTTTTGTAATGAAAACATGATTGCTGGATTCTTTATGCCGCTGAAGATTCCTCTGCCCATTTGTGTTCTCAAATGCTTTCAGGAGCTGTTTTGAAAGGATGGCTCGCTGAATTCTCAGCTCAGTCATCAGCTCTCCCCTCAGCATTCTGTTTCAGTGCGTGGGTGGGAACTTCTACACTCCTCAACTCTTTTACTTTGAAGAAAAAAAACGTTAAAAGTCTCAATCTATGGTGTAAACTGTAAAACATCTTTTCTCCCCAGTGGTCATGCCAAAACAAAACCCTGCATATCACTCTGCATAACTGGATCAGACAAACTTTACACATCAAAGAGCCATCATTGTAAACCTGAACATTGCATTGCTTATTTGTTAAGAGAGTATGTACCAAGAATTGTATAGGAAATAAAGACAAACTTTCTGACCTCAAACACTTTAGATCACATCTGAGAACAGACACTAGGTATAATATGGCTCATAATTGGTAACAGAAGCAGTTAGAAACAACTTGATTAAAGGTTGGAGACATTTTCTCTGGTATAGGACTCATAAAATGATCAACATATATATTAATACATTTTTTGGTGTGTGCATTTGGGGGAGTAAAGAACAAGGGAGTGAGTAAAGTTTGTGAACATTGGTTTTTGCTGTCTTCCTAAGATGTCAAGGCTGTAAGAACCTATCAACCAAATAATATTAAATGGAACACATCCAAATAATATTAGGCTGAACAAAATGAAATCATTATAGAGCAAAAACAGTGAATATTGGCAACTTCATATGGGTCAATCAGTAAAAATCTGCATTCGTTTTCTATTTCTGTGTCACAAACTGCCACAGATTTAGCAGCTTAAAATTACACTTATTGGGCTTCCCTGGCGGCGCAGTGGTTGAGAGTCCGCCTGCCGATGCAGGGGACACGGGTTTGTGCCCCGGTCCGGGAAGATCCCACATGCCGCGGAGCGGCTGGGCCCGTGAGCCATGGCCGCTGAGCCTGTGCTCCGCAACGGGAGAGGCCACAACAGTGAGAGGCCCGTGTACAGCAAAAAAAAAAAAAAATACACTTATTTATTATCTCACAGTTCAGTAGATCAGAAGTCTGGGTGGGCTCAACTGGACTCTCTGATTAGGATCTCACAAGCCCCAAATCACCATGGGGTGGGGATCTTTTCTGAATGTTCTGGAGGAGAATCTGCTTCCAAGTCCAGGCAGATTGTTGAAAGAATTCACTTCCTTGTGGTTGTTACCAGGGGTTGTTCTCAAAAACTAGAAGATGCTCGCGAGTCCTTGGATGTTACCCCCTTCATCTTCAAGCCGTTGGGAAATGTCATGATAAAATCAATCTTATTTTGCAATATATACATGTATCAAGTCATTACACTGTATGCCTTACACTTATACAGTGTTTATCATTGTGCTTACTACGTGCCAGGCACTGTGCTGTGGATAAGTGGTATAGACGAAAAATGCTGTGAAAAGTTGTATAGTGCCATGGCCAAAGGTGTGGTCTTGAGAATCAAACTGTTTAGATTCAATGCCATGCTTAATCATGAATTTTATGACATTGGACAAAGTTTCTTAGCCTCTCTGTGCTTCTGCAAAACAAGCATTATCTTCAATAGCCTACCTTATTGAGTGGATTAAATGAGATAATCCATGAAAAACATTTAGCACAGTGCCTGGTGCAAAGTAATTGCTCAATGAGTAACACATTATTATTATTATTATTATTATTATTATTATTATTATTGGAGGACAGGAAGATGGAAGAAAAAGGAAGAGGAAGGAAATTGAGCTAGGCCAAGTGATCAAAAGATTCATAGATGAAGCTTCACTTTGAATGAATTAAATTGAATTTTTATAATTGTTAAAGAGGGGAAGTCTATTCATTCTAAATTATTTCAAATTTGCCAATAAAAAGTTTTTATTTTGTAGAAATGAGAAATTGATTATATCTGCTTCTTTGGACTGGGACTAGAGACAATCCATATATTCTGCCTGTTGGCAAATACCACGTCTGTGTAAATTTCATTTTCTTCAAAGATATGTAAACAAGTGTCTAGTCCATTCAGGCTGTTATAACAAAATACCACAGCCTGGATGACTTATAAACAAACGAATTTATTTCTCACAGTTCTGGAGGCTGCAAGTCAAGATCAGGTGACAGCGTGGTTGGATTCTGTTGAAGGCCCCCTTCTGGAATGCAGACTGCTATCTCCTTGTTGTGTCCTTACATGGTAGAAGGGGCTAGGGAGCTCTCTCAGGTTTCATTTATAAGGGCATTAATGACCTAATCACCTCTCAAAGGCCCCATACCATCACATTTGGCATTGGTATGTCAACATATGAATTTTGGGGGAACATAAACATTCAGACCACAGCAACAAGCAAACAAACCAACAAGGTACACTGGACCACTAGGCCACCATGCTACACTGGAGAAGCAGGATTATTCCTGATACATGAGGCCCACCCCGGGGAACTTGGTAAACTGAGTTTGAATATTCAGCTTGACTAGGAAGGAACCCTGTGTATGCTTTTTCACCATCATTGGATTGACCCAAGTGCCTTAGTCATTCTTTTGCAAAACAGTCCGAGATAAGATGACCAACAACAAATGATTAAGGCTCAACCTTCAGTCAAAAGAAAGGGAAAACATCACAGTCATTGAGACCAAAAAAGCCTGGGTGTATAGCCACCCAGTCAGTCCATTCTGCAAACAACTTTCCATTTATGTATTTCCTATCCAAGAGCTGACTAATCCAAGACTGGTCCTAGATGGTCAATCCACAGATCAATTTAGCATCAGCCAATTAACCAATCAATGATCACCTTTTTTTCCTAATATGACCTTGTAATGAAATAAAGCACCTCGATTTTCCTCTAAAGAACCATTCCTTCTCCACTTTCAGCCCATGGTCTTCAGGCATGGCTGACTTCAAGGGTAGGATTTTGACTTGGGTCTGGGTAATGAGAGCATGGACATATTCTAGCCTTTGCTATTGGTTCATGGACTCACAATCCAAACTAGGCCAATGAAAATCTTTCCTAAGAATTTTTATAGAATTAACTAATAATTGTGCTTCCTTTTGGGATTACTAAAGTGGTAGAACATAGGTGTGAAGCTACTGGTGGATTACTTCCTCTATAGGGGAAGAGGCTGCCTGGGAATGAGAACAACCCAAAGAAAATGAACTCAGAAATGCTTAAACTCAGCCCTGAAGATATCATTTGAGCACCTATAAACAGCCGTGCAGTAACATCATCTCTCTGGACTTCTAAGTTAATAAGCCCAATATATTATTTATATTTCATTTAAGCACATTTAGATTTTCATTTCTGTCACTATCAACAAAAAGAGTTCTAACACAGATTTAATATTGCCATATTAACCATCCAGATTGATTATTTAATTTTAGTACCAATTACAGAATCCTGGTGGAGAGAATCTCTACCTCCTGGTCCAATCAACTGTGTTTAGCATCAGACAGGCTCACAGTGCATAAACATGCCTGTCATTGGGGCTCACCCTCGTGGGTGTGTAAGGAGAGGTAGTGCTCACAAAGAAGGGCAGAGGTACATGCCAAAAAGGCATTTGGTTTAATCACTAAGGACATTTTGGAAAAGAGTTATTATAAAGGGAATTTGCTCTAATTATGATAAACTGCCACAATTAAAATGTGTGTAACTTTTATAATCAGAATAAGAACATTTATTAAAGAAAGAAACAAAATTGCTCTTTTGTTAAATTCACTGGCTGCTAGGAGTTTTTATTCTTCGAATAATTTTAGGTAATATTTAATAATGGAAATGCATGAAACAAAAATGTTTCCTCCAAGTCATTTTAAATAAGGAGAACAGTGCTCAGATGGTACATGGAAAGCCAAACCACTGTAGTCATTCTTCCTTTTTATGTCTCATAGTCTCACACTCTTTAGTCAAATTCCTACAACCAGTTATAAGATCTATTCTCAGTCTCTAACTACCCCTTCTTCCTAAGGCACAACTCGCTCCAAGAAATCATCTAATCTATTACTAAGTAGAACTGAGAGAATATTTAGAACAGCTTTCTTTTGGGATCATGTTTCCAAGAAATCAGGAATAGCGAAATACACAAAAGGGGGGAAACTTAATTTTATCAAAATTCCCTCAATAACTTGATCTTGCTGTACTTAAGTTTCAGCTCAGTCTGTGTCTAGTCGAGTCCTCTGCTTATTAGACTTTATTCCTAAGTAGATCTTTTTCTTTAGAAGCGAGTGGTCAATAATTATAGGGTGGGAGAGACATTGGAAGTTATCTGGTCCAACCCCATCATTTTACAGAAGAAGGAACTCGGGCTCAGAAAATGGAGTCCAAAAAGTAAAGCTAAGAGGGAAGAACACTCCAGGAAGGAAAAACAACTTGAACAAAAGCAGTGATTTAAGAAAAGATATGCCCAGGGACAAAATTTCGACAATGATTTGACGTGGCTTCGGATGCTTGAGAAATTGACTGTAAACCTGAAAGGTAAATCACTAGGTCCAACTTATAGGAGGATTTGAATGCCAATGTTGAGTCTTTTTTTTTTTTTAAACTTTATAAAACAAACAAAAGTATCTGATAACAAACCCCTTGAACCCATCTTCCATGATGACCAACTCATGGCCAGCCTTGTTCCCTTTATGCCTCCACTCCCTCCCTCCTTTCCAAGCCCCCAGATTATTTTAAGGCAAAGCTAGGTCATAATATCAATTTATCTATAAGGATTTCAGTATATATTTCTAAAAAAAAAGGTTTTTAACTATTTTAATATTTTTAACTTGGGGCTCAACACGTTCAGAATTGAGCTTTTTAGGAAGGTGATTCTGGCAATTACCAGTAGGATGGGACAGGATGGGAGAGTTCAGCACAAACACTTAATATTCGCCACGGTCACTGTCACATATGCTACGTGAAAATTATTCCTCCTTTCAAATTTAAAATAGCTGTATGGTTTCCTGTACTGATGTTTAGGGTGGAAATAATTTATACATTCTAGGCCAACGGACCTACTTCCCTTTTAGATGTTTCGTCATCTTGACATTTCAGTTTCATGCTCTGTAGTTCTTTTATTCATTAAGGTGTACGGCAATAATGTAAGTGTGAATTTTTATATTTCTACTTATATATTAAATATTCATCTTTTAATTTATTATATTGCTTATAAGGACATTCTGAGTACTAGCTTGATGTTTATGGGGGAAAACAGCTTTCTTAGCTCTAAAAAATCACCTTCTGAGTTCCCCTTCTCTGTGAGTAGCAAAATATACCGCACAAATTATTCAGGTGGTATGAAAATAAATACATTTCAAGTGGCCATTTAAGAGATCATTTCTCTGAGTACTGAGTCCCCTTTCATACAGACACTGCAAAACCATGAAAGACTGAAATATTTTCTGAATGAAAAATGTTTCAAGATGATGCAACACACAGGGCATTGCGAATAGAAAAAAAATAAGGCCTGTCTGGACATACTGAATATTTAGAGTGGGAAATACCCATTTCAGGGTACATTTTTCTTTAACCTCATCATCTCAAAGTAGAACAACAATATTAGGGAAGAGGTAAGAGTGTACGTCTGGCCAGTTGAATATGCTGTCTTCCACGCTGCTGAAAGATTTATGGAGTACAGTAGAGGTCTTCAGATCCTGAATCCATACAATATATCTTCTGCTTTTAATTTATGTTTTAAAGACTTACACAAAATGGAAAGACCAAATAACTCACTTTCCAGTTAAAACACTCACATTATCCATTTGGCATATTGCTATGAATAACACGTCTACATTACATAATAGTAAATTTTTCATACCAAGTCTCATCTTGATCAATTTATAATCAGAAATGTCACATGATGTACTGAAAAGAAATCAGAATTACACATGGCTGCTATATTTGCTTCCTTGTATTTCTTATCAGAAGTATTTCTCTTTTGCCAGTTACCTCTGTAAATTTTGAGGAATCATTACAGAAAAACCCACGTGGAAAGCCAGCAACTTCACAAAATTGTAAAAATTCTTTGTTTAACCATCACAATAGTAAAGCATCTTTTAACCCTTTCCTTATCTTTTTGGATGTATTTTTTTTCTTTCTTTCTCTCTTTTTTTTTCTTTTTCCTACCTCCCTTCCTTCTATCCTTTCCTTTCTTCTTTTCTCCAAAGAAATTTTTCCAATCACATTTATTTGTTTTTTTTTAAATTTCAGCTTTATCGAGGTATAATTAACAAAATTTTAAGATATTTAAAGTGTGCATCATGGTGATTTGATATCTGTATATATTGTGAAAGAATTCCCCCCATCTAGTTAATTAACACATTTTGGCATGTGTTTCCAAATCAAAACACAAAGTTGGTAGATGAGAGATAATCAAGAATTTTCATAACCAAATCTCTCCTAATGCTTGAGATTTCCAACAGACCAGCAGGAAGTGATATGAGCATGTGGGGATTGTGAAAATGGGTCAGGCCAATACATCATCCTACCAGAAAGTCTGTCTTTGACTGTGGCAGTCATGCATGTTTTCTGAAAAAAGAATTCTAGTTGCCCTACAGGATTTCAGTCTTACAGAGATGTGCCCACAGCTTTCTCAAACGTCTTCTAATTAACACAGGAGAAAGGCAGGAAACCTGAGTTCTCACTACTTAGCTCCCACAGGAGGGTCGGGCCGCCTTAGGCATGCTGTTGATTTTCTTGCTTTCACTTTTTAAAAATAAGAAAGGATTTTAATTATAAAAACAGTTTTAAAAGAACACATGCATATAAGATAGTAATTGCTATTATTTGTATTAACTAAATCTGGAAAATCAAGATTGCTAACAATCATTCAGCCCCAGAAATGTATTGAATGTCCATTCAATAAATTGTTCTTGCTGCTGGGGATCTAGTAGTGAACCAGACTGAGTCCCTGCTCCACTGGGCCTTGAGTGGGAGACGTTGATGAGAGTAGTTTTAAGTGTCACAAATATTTCAAAAGGTGGAGTAGAGGGCTCTGTGCGACTGAATGATAGGGTGTGCTACCCAAATGTTGGCAGTCAGGGGAGGCCTCCTAGAAGAACAGAAGTAAAAGTTGAGTCTCAAAGGCTGAGCTGAGTGAAGAGTTGGTGAATAGTATTCCAGGCGATGGAAACATCATGGATAAAAGCCCTGAAGTGGAGGAGAGGCTGATGCATTTGTGGAATTGGAAGGGGATCAGCATGGCTGGAGTAGAGCAGAGCTCCCTGCTATTTTTCACATCATCACACCTAAGAGTCAATTAATGGACCAGCCTGTGCCTTTGGCCATCCCAAAAGGCTCAATATCTTGGTATATCTGCCATCAATCTACAGAAGTGTTTTGAGCTTTGGCTAACCAGTTGGGAAACTCTAGCCTGGCATTCAAGCTACAACTTGGCATGAAAGGATGCTAATGAAGTAGACAGGAGCCAGATTGGAGAGGATTGGGTGGTGAGTGAGAGGTAGGAAAGGGGAAGTTAGAACAGGTGACACATTTTAACTTGTCTAAGGTCACAGAGGCCTTGTTGAGGATCCTTGATTATATTAAGGACAATGGAGAGCCACAAAAGGAGAGAAATTTGTCTATAAAGGGGAGGAAGTGATCCTAAGATGACTTTAAGAAATCTAGTTGTAGGTGATACAGGTCTGGGGCTCAGAAAAGAGTCTGACCCCAAACCCAGTTCTCCAGTTTCATGCTGATTGTAGGAAACTCTGATATTCTTCCAAAACATGCCTTTTTGTCTACAATAGCCAAGTTGATTTCTGTTGTTTACAATGAAGAAACTCTAATAAAATAGAATGGAAGTAACAATGAAAATGGCATTGATTTATACAAGATGGACATTCAGTTTAGTTTATTGAATAAAGAAAAGTGTTTACTAAATACTGCATCCTTCTTGGGAGTGTGTTGAGCTGCCTGGCCTGCAAGGCCTCTGTGACTAGTGAAAGATTACACTTGCATTTTCTTCAGGAGGAAAAGAAGTGTAAAACATTCTCTTTAAAATAGATCATATTAGTTGTAATTAAGAATAAAAGTTGTAAAAATTAAGGATTGTGTAGGAAAAAGGTTCCAGTGTCAACACTGTGCATGAATTTTATTAAAGAAATATCTACTACAACATATCAAGTCACATATATTAGATATAAAGTTAAAAAGCTATCAAACTTGTCTCATTTTTACAGTCATTAAAAGCCCTTTTTTTCTTCTGAGTATGCTGGGAAGCTAACTTTTAAAGTTATTTAACATTTAAAGTTTTACCTCAGTTAACATTTGGTAAGTATGGATAAGCACAAATTAGCTATACTTTTCCCCAGAAGTAAATTATGTCATTTTATTTAGCTGTTTTTCTGTTTTATCTGAGTTTTTCCAGTTTTTTTTTTATAAGGAATAAGAGATGAATTTCTTCTCAACTTGTATTACTTTGGTAGATTAATTTTCCATTTTGTCCACTTCAAGATTGAGATGGCATCATTTCTATGAAAAATCTCTTACTACACATATTTATGAAGAGGTTTTGCCAAAATTAATGAAGCGAAGCCATTCATTTTTTCTTTAAATGCAGGCATATTCCACATTTATTAATAAGAAGAGCTATTATTTTTAAGATAGCCATTCTTCTCATCATGGTCTGCAGATTCAAGACAATTTTGTTGAAAATCCCAATATGTTATTATTTGGATATAGACAAACTAATTTTACATTTTATATGCAAGACCTCAGACTTAAAAAGACAACACAATACTGACGAAGAACATAGTCTGAGGACAAATACTACTCTACTTCCAAACTGTGTATAAAGCCACAGTTATCAATAAAGTATGTATGGTGGTGATGGACCACATGGAAACAGTCAGTGAGCAGGCAGAATGTGATGGGTAATCCGGAGGCAGGGGTTGTGTCCCAAGGGAATGGTGTTGAAGTACAGGCAGAATTTGAAGTCTGAATGCAGGTGTGGGAAGAGGTCTCTGTAGCCTGACAGAGGAGACAACAGGAAACATGGCACAGAGGTGTGGCCCACAAGGGCATTTGACTGGTCAGTAGAAAAAGCACCAGGAGCTGGGATTGAAGAAGAAGCCATTCAGTTTTGACAGTGATTTTCAGAGGTAGATTCAACAACATGTAAATAACCTAAGGAATTCATTGGACTTAAAAGAGAGAAAGAAAAACACATTAAAAAAATTATGCACAGTAGGAGTTGCCTAATTTACACATGGCTTCTTTTCATAAATTCAGTCGTAAATGTAACCTGTTCCTCACCCCCATTTTTTGGTAAATTCTTCCTGTTCTGATGCATGATTATGTGTGGATTCAGTCTAGACATACCAACCATTAAGCAACCAGTTTCATAGTGAAGTGAATTGTCTGTGTTTAGATTTCCTTTTGGTCTCTTAAACCCTGTTGTCTTCTTCCCTTGTGATCGCCACATTATACACCACAGTGAGTATCCCATTTCAGATATATGATCCAGTGGCTCTGATCCTAGTGGAGAACATTTCTAGTAGAATTCCCACCGTCTGCTGTTCCACATGATTTTTTTTTTTTTTTGCCCTAGAGCAAATTGTCTCAGCTTTGCAATTGAGTCTTGATAAGGGAGGCTTGAGGAAATTCTTTTATGATGACAGGCATATTTGTACTCCTAAAATGTTAATAAGACAAACATGAAATCAGTTTTAAACTCTCAGTGCTGTTCATTTCTAATTAATGTGCCTTTTCTTCTGACACCTTCTTTAAGGAAGCATATTTAATTTATCACATTTCTTTTAATTCTCATTAACATTCCCCAGGTGAGAAGTGCCCCTCTTTCTAAACTTTCAAGTATGAGCTACTAAAGCTACTATCATGAGACATTTTAAAATCAAATATATATTCATGTGTGAAGAAAATTAACTTATTACAAAAGCTAAAAAACAACAAATGAAAAAAACCCACCCAAAACCCCCCAACAACAAAAACCCAAAGAGAAAGTATAACATTATGTAGTTACCCAGCAAGCAGCCCTTTTGTTATTTGGGAAAGGAACATTATATTCCTCAGCCACACTGGCCATCTGCGCCCTCCAGGTGCCCCATAAGAACATCTCTGAAAGGGGTAGGGCTGGGAGCAGCTACTAACTTTGTCTACCAGGATCTTAAGCTCAAGCTAATGGTTTGCAACTCTGAAATTTACATTTTATCCAGTTCAGAAACAGATTAAGAAGCAGATGTTTTCGTGACTGAGATTCAAGAAAACCAGCCCATCCTTAAACAATATTGGTCAGACCTCTTTCAATGCAAGAGTCCAAGATCTAACTGTAACTGGTCTGAGCAAAAGAGGTAATGTGTTGGCTCTTATAACTGCAAAGTTCACGGGCATCAGATACAGCTGGATACAGTTGATTAATGTGTGTCATCAGGACATAGTCTCTTTCCAATACTCCTGGCTCTTCCTTCTTCTCATTGGCTTGTTTTCAGGAAGGACTCCCCCCACTACCACCCCCTGCCCCCAGATACAATGATAAGATGTCTACCAGCAGCTCCAGGCTTCTAATCTAATAATTTGGAAAGTCCAGCAGAAAGAACACCTCTTTCCCCATTGATGTGATCTTTCGGGGGCTTAGTAAATATCATTCATTCTTTCATATTCCGAACCAATTGAGAAATAAGACAAATAATAAGGGATGCATCTATCGCCTTTATTACTGATGAAGGCTTTCAGTTGGCATTAGATGTCAATTGACATTAGAGTCAGATGGATTTCCCAAAATGAGTCATAGAATCGGGCAGACTTTTGTACCCAGTCCCGGGTCCAGGCAGTGCTGCACTGGGCTAGGCCTCCCAAAGGGGCCTCTGTGAGTAGGCTGCCCCAGTGAATGTACCCAATTTATTCTTTTCAAATTTACCAATTAGGTAAGTCACTCTTCCCCTGAGGACTTGGGGGAGGAGGATGAAAGGCCAGGACTGTCATAGCTAGTGGAACAGCTTCCATCTGGAAGGAAATGTCATGGATGTGGAAAAAGTTCCTACCTCATGTTTTCTGGTTCTTAGTTCTCTTAACCAACTGAATTAACCATTAAACCCATGGGCAGCCAGGAGTGTGGCTGTTTCCCTCTGGGGACAGTCCTGCTTTCTCCCTTATAGGCCATCCCCAATACCAATCACCCTTCCATTGAAAAGCCCTTTGGGACCTCCAGTGGGCAGAGTAGTTTGCCCAGAAAGCTCTGAAGTGGGTCAGAACAATGCATTAATTCAGTGAACTCCAAAACCAGTTTGTATCCAAGGCTGAATGTTCAATTATTCTCCTTCCAAACCCACATGGATATCTGGGGTCATCCAAAATACTCTTTCAGAGATCAAACAATATCATAAATATAGTCCAGTAATGAAATGCATAGAAATTCTGCTAGTACAATTCCAACCATTTAAAGATTTCCCAAATGTAAATATAATATTCTTTCAATGATCACAATTCTAGGAAGAAGTTTTAAAGCCCATAAACAAAGCTTTCTTTTAAATGAAAATCCTTAGATATTGAATCTAGGGACATTGAATTCTACAATAAATGTCATTATCCTTGGGAACTAAAAGCCCAAAGTTCAAGATTCTTACATAAAATTAAAGCTCAAAAGCCATTCTCACTGATTTATTATTCAGCATATTAGTCTTGGTGTGTGGGGCTCCAGGTACCTTGGGAGAGGTGAGGTTCTTTGAGCATGGGCAGCCTGGGCTATTTTTTCAGGAAAGAGTGTGGTTCTTCTAGGACCTCAGAAGTTGTATTCGTTAAATGTCAGATCTCTCACTTTCTAAAAAACCCCAAAAGTCAATAGGACACACAAGATTTCCATAGCAGTGGCCTCACATCCATCATTTTTAGAAACAAGATAACACCCCAATCCCTAAAGCAGTCATCCCCAGCAAGATATTGTACCCAGAGCTGAGTATTTAGTGTTGCCAAAGAGCATTACAGAGACTTGGATTGTCTGCAGAAAGAGGAGTAGATGAAAATCCTGGTTTTAGCTTTGCCAAATGTGGATCAGTCAATGCTACTCACCTAGAATCCACGGCCTGTTAAGAATCTTACAATGGGGAGATTTTCCTTGATTATTTGGGTGGACACAATGTAATCCCAAGGGTTGTTTAAAAAGGGAGCAGGAGGGTGAGAGTCAGAGAAGGGTAAATGACAGAAGCAGAGGTTGGAGTGACGTGATGGTTGGAGTGACATGATTGCTGGAGGGGGGCCACAAGCCAAGGAATGTACACGGCCTTTAGGTGCTGGAAAAGGCAAGGAAACTGATTCTCCCCTAGAGCCTTCAGAAGGAATGACATCTTGATTTTAGCCCAGTGGAACCCATTTTGGACTTCTGACTTCCAGAACTGTAAGGTAACCAATTTGTGTTATTTTAAGCCACCTAGTTTATTGTAATGTGTTACAGCAGCTCCGGGAAACTAATACAATGCCCCCTCCACCCCCATCTCGGTATTCTCTATTCCCCTCACCTGTTTAGTTTTCTCCATGTACTTATCACCATATGATATACTAAATATTGTCCTTATTAATTTGTTTACTTTCTGCTCTGCCCACTACAATGTTACTCCATGACTGTAGGGAATTTTTTTGTTTGTTATTTATCCCTAACATCTAGAACAGTATCTGTCATATACTAGATCCTTAATTATTCGCCAAATGGAAGGATTTTTTTCTCATTAAAAAGAATATCACATCATATCATTCTTAGCCGTTTTTATCAAAACAGTCTTTTTAAAAAACTTTTGGTAAGAATGGTCTTTTCTTCTGTGTAACAAAGAATTTTTTCCTACATTTTTAGCTCTTTCAAATGCAAGACAATTGGCATTACTCTATTATTGATTTTTTTTACAGTTACTTTAGATGAATATTAGAAGTTTCATTTACAAAGTCTACTCCTGCATTTTAAATGTCTTGAAATAGAAAAAAAAGTTTTCACATTTGAGATTTTTAAAGAGACTCGTGCTCCAAAGGCATTAGTACATTCAGAAATTATGTTCTTACCTAATAAAGAAAGCAATCTTTAAATTCCTGGCAAAATATCAATTTCCTGAACTCATACAGCTTCAAATCTGAGGACCTGAAGTCTTTTAGTGAGAATTCCAAAATACATTTCTCATAGATTTAGGGAAATTAAATCATCTTAGAATAATTCCTCCCTCCTTCCCTGCTATTACATAGTCTTTTGTACATTTCAAGTAGAGGAAATTGACAAAATGTGCTATGTTCAGGTTTGTATGAAATCTACTGTGATGTATTTTATCATTGTGACCCTGAGTCCCACGTTGGGTTTAATGGTATTCCACTTCCTGCCTATGTAATCGAAGAATATTACTTTTTCCTCTCACCTTTTGAACAGACATAGTAGTACTACATGTGGTTGTTCTGCTCCCAAGTTTCTTGGTGTTGTCACCAACTCTGCATGTTACCCAATGCTAAAGAAGCAGTTGTCTGCACAGCTTTCCCTTCTATTGATTTGAGACTATTTATTAAGCATCTATTTTATGCAAGGTACTAGAGGAACAAAGACCGCAGTCTGATCACCTTGAGCTTTCAGTACAGTGAGTAGCCTTCATCCTGCTTTCGGGGAACAAAGTGTCAGAACTTGGTATATAATGAATTCCAACAGGTAAGGAGGAAAATGTAGGAGAAAATTAAATGAAACATGCTCTTAGGAGGGAATCTTTATTTTTCAGAGAATATCTTTTCAGTTTGTAAAGCATATTATTTAAGCTTTTTTACATAGAAAAAAACACAGTGCTTCTGTTTCCAGGTGGCACTTTGAGCACATATGTTTGGATACTCCCATCCCCTAAATTCCCATGAAAATGCAGAGGAAACTGGATCACTGGTGAGGCCAGGAAAGCATACCACCCACATGTTCAAACTGAATGGAATTCTTAAGAGATGTTATGCAGATAGATTGGGTTGAATGATGAGCCAAACAACCAGCGCTTGATTGACTGTATAAGAAGGAGCCAGACCTAGAAGCGAGTGAAAAAATCTCAGAAGCACTTCATACCTCAGGAGGCATAGGAGTTAGAGGAAAGGGGGGCTTTGGGAGGTCTTTGAGGTACAAATATCTGTGAGAGCGGACGTAGCCCACACGGAGCACGACTCCTGCCATGGCTCTTCAATGATTTGAGCTCACACTTGTGTAGATGGCCATTCCTAGGCAAAAAGCCAGGGCTCCCTTAGCTGCTCCTAATGAGGGTAGTTATGCCAGTTAGGAAAGGGAAACACTGCTCCAACTGGCTGGCTGCCACAACCAAGGAGAAAAAGAATCCACCCTAACTGAAGAGAGCTCTTGGGGATAATGGCTTTTGGCACAGAGTTCCCTTCCTGTCCACAAGCTAATGGGCCACAAATCTGAGAAAGACACGCAAAATTTTCTGAGTTTTTCCTTTTTCTTTTTTCTTTCTTCCTTCCTCCCATCGTCCTCCCTTCGCTCCTTCCTTCCTTCCTCTTCCTTCCTTCCTTCCATCTTTCTTTCTTTCTTTCTTTTTCTGATGAATGATTTCAACAGGTACACTTGACTTCTGATGAACGCCTTTGAACCCATAGCAATGGATAAACCTCTTCCTGCTTTTGTCAGGATGGGTAAACAGAGATAAATCGCAGGTTACACAGGAGAGAGTGTCCAGCCGTCCAAAGGAGGGGATGATTCTGAGAAAAGATGCTCTAGTGAAGCAGTGATGATAAAAGATAAGGTCCAAAGGTCTAAAAACTCATCCTCCACAATTGATTCAATGAATTATAGTGCCCCCTTACCATAAAAAGTAGTAGCCATTAAAAATGATATTATTAGAAACTTTTACTGGCATGGACAGATTTTCACAACATACATCTAGGTTTAAAGAGAGAGAGAGAGAGAAATCAGGTAACAAAACGGTCAAGTAAATGCTCTGTGTTTATGTATTTGAATGAGGGGCAGCAGTGAGCACCGTCAATGACAGGGAGATAAATGGAAAATTACAGGCAGAAAAGACTAGGCAAAAAGTTAACACACGCTCTGAACTGTGATATTAAAATGACTTTATAAACTTTTTTTTTTTTTTGCGGTACGCGGGCTTCTCACTGTTGTGGCCTCTCCCGTTGCGGAGCACAGGCTCCGGACGCGCAGGCTCAGCGGCCATGGCTCACGGGCCCAGCCGCTCCGCGGCACGTGGGATCTTCCCGGACCGGGGCACGACCCCGTGTCCCCTGCATCGGCAGGCGGACTCTCAAGCACTGCGCCACCAGGGACAGGGAAGCCCTGGTTTTATAAACTTTTTGATGAGCTGTAGTTCTAATTTTTTGACAGCACTAACATAAATGGACATGTTTTCCTTGTGTAATTATAAAAAGTAAATACTGTTTCTTAGAAAGCTTACTTCCAAAAAAAGTGTTGACTAAGACAATTTGATGGATGAGTTCTTAATACTTAACAAAGAGATGGGTAATTTCTCTATAATGCAGGAAAAGAGAGAAAAAGTGTACCGATTCATTTTACATAACCATCGTATTTCTGTATGTCAAAGCCTAACAAAGAGCTAAAAAAATCAAACGTGAGCCAATTGCACTTGTGAATATGATGCAAAATTTTACAAATGACAGCAATTTGTTCTTAGTATTGTGCTAAAACAATAATATGCCGTAGCCAAGTAGGGGTTATTCTAAAAATGCAAACATGTTTCAGTACTATCAAGGTTAATAAATTTTTGATCAGCAGATCAAAGTTAAACTATTTGACATGGAAGCATCAATAGATTTTGAGAATGCACCTGATGATACAATGTCCAACTCATTTAAAACAAATAAAAACAAAAAATCGAGTGCTTAACTTGAGACTAGAAGGACAGTTCCTAAACATAAAAGAGAATGTTTATCTGAAGCAAACGCCCAACATTACATAAGACAATGGAACAGAAAAGGCGTCTCTGTTAAGATTATCATTATTTGTAAAGATAATCTATAAAATCCTAAAGATATCAACTGAAAAATGGTTATACGCTTAAGGTTTGGGCAGTTGGCCAGTAACCAAGTAGAACAGGTAGAGTATAACTAAAGGATTGAAGAGAGCAAAAACCTGAGTAACGGGACCCGACTTAGACATTTTAAACACATGAATCTTTTTGGTAGTTTGCGTTGTTGATCCTCTTGGACAAGTAACTTTCTTCCTATTCTGCTTATTTGGTTAAGTTACCATGAGGTAATTGACCTTCCCAAGTCTGCCAGGGAAAGAGTTGGAGTCAAAGGTAAGCATTGATGCACTTAAAGAAATGTGTGTGTAAGTTAAGAAGACCCCAGAGATGAGTATACTTGTGACACACAGAAAATAGGAAATGGCTTTCGTTCCAGTCGCGCACTTTTCTGGGACGGTGCATTGTCAGGTGTTTTTTCCTCCCGACACCAACTAATTCTGATACCAAATGTATGTCCCACCATTCAAGTCAGTTCTGCTGCTAACTACCTACAGGTTTAAGTGCTCTGTCTCACAAGGTGCCCTCCCTTTAGGTGTCAGTCACAGCATCGGCCCCCAGGTTACCCACACTGTCTGACTTGGCTATAAAACTGGAGATTCTCACAGCTGTTTCTCAGAGAGCTTAATTCCAAACAAAGTATTGGACTGAGACAATTTTATGGATGCAGTCTTCACACTTAAAAAATGGGTAATTTCGGGCTTCCCTGGTGGCGCAGTGGTTGACAGTCCGCCTGCCGATGCAGGGGACACGGGTTCGAGCCCCGGTCCGCGAAGATCCCACGTGCCACAGAGCGGCTGGGCCCGTGAGCCATGGAGCCTGGGCTCCGCAACGGGAGAGGCCACAACAGTAAGAGGCCCGTGTACTGCAAAAAAAAAAAAAAAAAAAAAAAAAAAAAAAAAAAGAAAGAAATGGGTAATTTCCATTTTCTTTAAAATATTCTATAATGCAGGAAAAGATAAAAGTGTTTTGATAATTTGCTAGAATAGCTCACAAAACTCAGGGAAACATTTAACTTAGGTTTACCAGTTTATGAGAAAGATATAAATGACCAACCAGGGGAAGAGGTGCATAGGGCGAGGTTTGAAGGGATCCTGAATGCAGGAGCTTCTGTTCCCGTGGGGGGGGGGGTGCACCACCCTCCCTGTATAGGGATGTGTCTGACAACTTGGAAGCTCCCCCAAACCCATTGCTTAGAGGTTTTTATCTAGGTTTCATTACAGAGGTATAATTGATTAAATCACTGGCCATTAGTGATTTAATTCCACCTACAACCCCTCTCCTCTTCCTGGAGGTATAGGGGTGGGACTGGAAGTTCCAACGCTCTAATCATGCCTTGACTTTTCTGGTGACCAGAAGGTATCTAGGGGTCCTCGGCTACTGATATCTTCCCAGCCACTTATCTTCTCATTAGCATATGAAAGATACTTTTATCACTGGAGATTGCAAGGGTTTTAGGAGCTGTGTGCCAGGAACTAGGGAGGAAGACCAAATATTTATTTTTTTATTATATTCAAAGAAGAAGGAGGATTCTGTAATAGCTAACCTTTAAGGATTAGCTATTGACAGTAGTGGAATGGGGCAATGGCGGGCTGCCACAATTACCAAAGAGAAGGGACTTCAGCTCAAGAGTGATGCCTTCAAATGTTGTACACACTCTCTATTTCCCTCAAAAGGCTGGTCCTCTGAAACAACTAGGAAATCAACAACAACAAAAATCTAAGTTGTACCTTGCTATCCTCTCCTGACTCTGAAAGACTTGTGCAGGGACTTATACAAGCTCTGACAACATCCCCCAAGAAACAAAAGAGAACTTCAGAAAATATGTATTTAATGTTATTATTAAAAATTACAAGGGGGAATTCCTTGGTGGTCCAGTGGTTAGGGCTCTGCGCTTCCCCTGTGGGGGAATGGGTTCAATCCCTGGTTGGGGAACTAAGATCCCACGTGCCACACTGCGAGGCCAAAAGTTTTTTTTTTCTTTCTTTTTTTAAGTTTTTATTATATATTGAACTATAGTTGATTTACAATGTTGTGTTAGTTTCAAAGTGATTCAGTTATACATAAACATATATCTATTCTTTTTCAAATTCTTCTCCCATTTAGGTTATTACAAGACTGTTTGTTTCTTTTTACATCTTTATTGGAGTATAATTGCTTTACAATGGTGTGTTAGTTTCTGCTTTATAACAAAGAGAATCAGTTACACATATACATATGTTCCCATATCTCTTCCCTCTTGCGTCTCCCTCCCTCCCACCCCTCTAGGTGGTCACAAAGCACCGAGCTGATCTCCCTGTGCTATGCAGCTGCTTCCCACTAGCTATCTATTTTACGTTTGGTAGTGTATATATGTCCATGCCACTCTCTCGCTTTGTCACAGCTTACCCTTCCCCCTCCCCATATCCTCAAGTCCCTTCTCTAGTAGGTCCGTGTCTTTATTCCCGTCTTACCCCTAGGTTCTTCATGACCTTTTTTTTTTTTTTCTTAGATTCCATATATATGTGTTAGCACACGGTATTTGTTTTTCTCTTTCTGACTTACTTCACTCTGTATGACAGACTCTAGGTCCATCCACCCAAAAGTATTTTTTTTTAAAAATTTAAAAATTGTGAGGACATTTGATTTATATCAGGGTGGTCAGGAAACATTTCTTAGAGGTGAAACGTGATGGTGACAGAAGCAGTAAATAGCAGGTTTAAATGGCAGGAACAAAAACCAGTAAATTGGAAGACAACTCAGGAATTCTCCCAGCATTGAGAGATTAAAAAAATAAATATGAAGAGAGAAGGGACAACTGACCTGGAAGAGAGATCTGAGTAGTTCGGTATATATATGGGGACTTTCAGAAGTTGATGACAAAAATTCACAGGTCTGAGTCCATAAAGATTTGGTTTTTATAACAAAAGGGCTAATAAAACACCAAGCACACTGATGAATAAACCCACACATAGTCATAAGCATAAAATTTCTGAATTTTAAAGACAGAATATGTTAAGCAGATAGTTAAAGATATCGTGACATCACGATGCAAAGGCAGAGATTTTACCTCCATGGGAAGAACCCTAACCCCCAAAGTGAGTGAGTGCAGAGCAGCAGAGTTTGAAATGGACAAGCTGAAGTGAGTCTGTGAATATTTCAACCACTCTGCTCTATATGAAAGAAACTAGATGGTGGTTTTCCCAAGTATGACAGGGGTTCAAAAAAATTATATCACATTATCAATAACAAGTTGTGAAATTAAAAGTAATTTTTGAAACTGTTAGTAATCAGAGGCAAAATCTGATCAACTATGCTCTAGGAATTCCCTTTTGCTCCTCTGTATAGAAAATGGTACTACAAAGCTGTCATGAAGAGGTGTATAAAGAAGATGCAGTAAAAAATGTAGAAAAATATGTACTATAGCAGGCAATTAACTAATATAAACACTATGTTATTTTCTGGATTTTGTAACATTGTAGTATTTGTTCATACTTTAAGATTTTGCAATTTATTTCTCATCCTGAATAAAAATTATTTTCATACCTAATTTTTTATCAAGTTACAATTTACGTACTGTAAATGAGTAATCATAATTGTGAATTTTTTTCTTGAATAGAACTCCTAAGGTTGTAAAAGTTTCAGGCCTCCCAAACCTGGATTTCTCCCCTGTATACTACCCAAGTAACCTTCCTGTATTTCTCCATCCAATCAAAAAATGAATCAACACAGAGAAATAAAACATAACTTTAAAAGGGGGGAATATTAAGAATTAAAAAGATTCTGGGTAATACCAAGACTAGAAAACATGTTCGCTATCTAAATAATATAATTATAAAACCTAGTGTAAATGTAAAAAGTGATTCTTTTAAGATTTTTTTTAATGAGGTACAATTGACATACGACATTATTATTACTTTTTTTCTGGCCACACTGCACAGCAGATGGGATCTTATTTCCCTGACCAGGGATCCGAACTTCGCCCCCTGCATTGGAAATGCAGAGTCTTAACCACTGGACAGCCAGGACATCCCAAAAGTAATTCTTTTTTTTTTTTTTTTTTGGTTGCGTTGGGTCTTCGTTGCTGCGCGTGGGCTTCCTCTAATTGCAGAGAGCGGGAGCTACTCTTCTTTGCAATGCGCAGGCTCTCATTGCGGTGGCTTCTTCTGTTGCTGAGCACGGGCTTCAGTAGTTGTAGCACGTGGGCTCAGTAGTTGTGGTGCACAGGCTTAGTTGCTCCGTAGCATGTGGGATCTTCCCAGACTAGCAATCGAACCCGTGTCCCCTGCGTTGGCAGGCGGATTCTTAACCGCTGCGCCACCAGGGAAGTCCCCAAAAGTGATTCTTAAAAGAGAAATATAATATGAAAAATCAGTTACCATTGACCATAAATACTGAAGCATTTCCATAAAATGTGGCGTGGAGTGGGAGGAGACATGAAAAGAAGGTTGTGGGCTTCCCTGGTGGCACAGTGGTTGAGAGTCCGCCTGCCGATGCAGGGGACACTGGTTCGTGCCCCAGTCCGGGAAGATCCCACATGCCACGGAGTGGCTGGGCCCATGAGCCATGGCCGCTGAGCCTGCGCGTCCGGAGCCTGTGCTCCGCAATGGGAGAGGCCACAACAGTGAGGCCCCCGAACCCCGAAAAAAAAAAAAAAAAAAAAAAAGGTTGTATTTCTCATCTTCCATAAGCTTTGTATTTAGAGTCTATGACGGTATTGGGTTTTGTTGTTGATATAAAATGGACATAAATGTTCTAAATATGTAATAACTGGTGTATCATGAGCCCTTACCAATCAGAATGGCCACCATTCTTAACAACCCATATGCTCATCCTAGTGTATGTAGAAGTAACAGTATCTTGGATATAAGTGGTAATCAGTGGTGGAAAAGTAGGAATTTATAATTCCTAAATCATTAGATTTTTTAAAAAGGGAATTCCTTTACTTTCAATTAACATCCAGTCATTCTTCAGTGAGAACACTGGCTTTGGGGGAATAATAAGTATTCAGTGGATGAAAAATTAGCTGTCTTTGCTTTGCTAACATTAAGCAGAGGCAAATAAAGAGATAGAGACTCATTATCTCCTACACTAGATTGTTAGGATACCAGCGCTCAAAACATAAGAGCTACAAAGCCTCTGATGCTTCAACGTCGGCTTCAAAGAGAGCTGTTACAGTCAATGTCTGTGAATTGTCAAAGGACTGATCTCACAGTCATTTTCTTTTCTTCCAAGAATAAAAAGCAAAGCCTTTATGGAAAAAAACATACTCATCATCTAGTATTGCTTTGACTTAGTTCTTTTCATTTCAAGTTCTTTGGTTAAGAAAAAAGCTATTTGCTAAAATAAGCAAAGACTGATAAATAAATAAATAGACAAATAAAACCCCAAGACTCAAAACAACACTATTTCCTGGGAATTGTTAATTAATTTATGCATTTGTTTTATGCAAAATGTTGGAATTGTAATTGGCGAAGTAGTGAACCTCAGAACTGGAACTTTGAAACAGTGATTCTTGCCAGGTATGGGTTTTAATTTTTAGGACCTCTAAGTTCTATATTATATTCTTTTATTTGTTGGTGGTTATAGAAAACACAACTCTAGAAGTACATCCTATTTTCCACCTAACTTGGAATCTCGTTTCAGCTCTTTATCATCCACAGGTTGTTGGCATACAGCTGTCATCCCAATTGTTCATCTGTCTGTGCATGACAGCAGTGTTTTTTTCTTTTCTTTTTTCACTTAATTGTGAACTGTGTAGCTCTGAATACCAGTTTAGCTTGCTGGCTATAGGGGTGTGTCTGTGTGTTTGTGTGTGTGTGGGTATCCTATGTCTGTCCCTGTGTACAAAATTTTCAAGTAACATTAAGAGTGATACCAAGGCAAATGTTTCCAGCTTCCAAAATAATTTTTTCATGAGCCTGTCATTTTTTTGGCTTTGACTTAGAATACTTTAGTTCAGTTGCTTGGGTACAGTTGATTGAATACAGTTGCAACAACTAAAAAAAAATCTGTTATAAGTTAGGGGCACTTTACATTTGTACTCCGTTGATTCCAATATGATACATTATTTTCAACCCAGAATTTAGTGCCTGTAGAAATTCTGAAGTCTTGACTAACAATGGGGAGGATGAGGAAAGCATGAACTCACTTTGAAATGAAGAATAGTTTATTAAAAATGTAATATTCTATTAAAAGTTGACAGAAACAGTTTCTTTCTCTTCCTTGTTGAAAATAGGTTAGGCTCCCTTGCTATTAACAGGACCTTCTGTTAAAGGTTGGGTCTGGCTAACAGAGGCTCTAGCAGGAAGTTGGAGGCTGGGAGGAGTATGAGGTCCCTGTATTTATTCTCCCACCTCCTTGTCTGCCGGGTCGCTGAGGGTTGGCTTTGTTCCTCTACCAAAGGCCACGGCTCACGTCAGGGAACCTCTTCATCCAGTTTTGTATCTCAGTTCTAATACTCTTTCCCACTGTTTGCATTTTCAGACCCAGGGCTGGTCACAGTTCCCTTCTGTTGCTAGTTTCAAGGTACTGTAGTATGCCCTCTCGCTTCTCCTAAACCCTGCACACACATTTGCAAAAAATGATTTTAATTAAACTCTCCTCAAATCTTCCAATGTTTAAATGTACCTTCTGGTTTTTGCCAGGTCCTTGGGTAAGACAGTAATTTGAAATAAAAAGAGGCATTTTGACTAGTATTAATGATGAGTAAGAGAGAGTAAAGGAGCCATGGAGCACTAAGTGAAATTTCTACATAGCCCCTTCCTTACCTCCCAGCTCTGTTTGATCGTCCTGATCTCTCTCCCTTCTTCTGGCCCCCAGTCTCCTCATGACTGACCAAAGCCTTTTATTTCCATTCTCCAAGGAATCCTCTCTACTTTAGATTAAGTTCAATACTCTGAAATATAGCACTCTCTCTCATCTCCTGAACTTCTCATCAGTTTTCATCTCGTATGCCTCATTCTCTCAGAACAACAATGTCAACTGGCAATTAAATAGGGAAACAATTTGATATACTAATCTATGCTAAGGTATAAATCTCTAATAATACCTTAACCATATGTAACACTCCACAGAGTAATGATTTTCAACAAAGACTTCTAAGGATAAAAATGTCTTGTCCCAGATTATACAACATAAACAAAGGAGTGACTCTCTAATGGTGAGGATATCAATCACAGAGCCTGGGATTTCCCTTGGGAAAATATTACTAGACAAGAAGTACGAGTCTTAGGTCACATGATAAAAGTTGGCAGTTCTACTTGGATGTAAGGTTTACATCAAGAAACTAAGTAGTAGTCTTAGTGTAAAGACTGCCAAAATGAGACCATTTCTCTTCCTGGTAAAATGGGGCATAAAAAAAGTAGAATGGATATTAACAACTTTGATATAATAAATGAGCAGATGCTACAATAATTCTTCCTGGACATGAGCAATCTCCATTTAAATATGATTTGGGTGTGATTTAATGTATCAAAACTTAAGCAGAAATATGAAAAGAATATGGAATTTGATGAGTTTTGGATAAAATCAAGAACTTCTGGGTGATTTGGACCATTTTCAGAGCAATATTTCTTTTTATTCCTGATGGGAAAAGCTTGGTGTGTCATTAATACCTATAGCCCAAAATCTGTTGGTTTGCACTATTATGTATTTGGTGCCATTAATTTAGCTCCCAGCTGTGTTTTACATACTATTTCTTAGGAGCTTCTGTTGGTAATACTTTCCAATTCAAACTCAGAGGTGAATGAACAAATCTCACTTTGTCATATTCACTTTAATCCAGTTAAATGAGGGCATGTATATAAATTGCATCACAGAAACATTTTATTAAGGTACTACATATCAATTCAACGGCATGGGGGAGGCTCAGTAATATTGCTCCAGGGCCAAAATCTGATCTCTAGTGCCCCAAACCCTAAATCTCTCAGCTGGCCTAGAAGCAGGAAGTAAAGAACAGCAAGGTCTCAGCATCAGGGGCAGCGGCCTGGAGGATAGAGCTGGGCATAAGTTGGAGGATATAAGCTTACAGGAAAGCAGGTTAAAAAAAAACACCACCCTTTGACAACCTTGCCTAAAGGCCTCACATACTGACCATAGATATTTCACTAGAATATTTTGCAATGTTTCTTTTAACATTTACCGTTCATTTATTCAGCATATTTTTAAAAGTTACCTACCACGTCCCAGGCACTGTTCTATGTGCTGAGGATGCATCAGCGAGGAAAAACAGATATAATTCTACCTTACAGAGGTAGAGGCAGCGGGGAAAGACCATAAACAATCAATATAATAAATAAGTTATGTAGTGAGCTAGGTTGATAATAAATGTTAATTGAAAAGACATAGAGCTGCATAAGGAGGTCAGGAATTTAGGGAGTTGTAATTTACATTGAGTGACCTTGTCAAGTAGAGGACATTTGAGCAATGAAGGAGTTGAGGGAATGAGCCATACAGCTACCTCTTTAACACAGACCTAGCAATGGCTCAATCAACGTGTTAAAGCATCTTTGTCCAATTAAACTATGATGCAAACACATAGGTCATTTAATATTTTGTAGTATCCACATTTTTTTTTTTCGGTACGCGGGCCTCTCACTGTTGTGGCCTCTCCCGTTGCGGAGCACAGGCTCCAGATGCACAGGCCCAGCGGCCATGGCTCACGGGCCCAGCCACTCCGCGGCATGTGGGATCTTCCCGGACTGGGGCATGAACCCGTGTCCCCTGCATCGGCAGGCAGACTCTCAACCACTGCGCCACCAGGGAAGCCCCACATTTTTTAAAGTTTAAAAAACAGGCAAAATTAATTTGAATAAAATACTTACTCTAATCAAATATATCCAAAATATTATTTTAGCATGTAATCAAGATCTAGAAAAAAATACTAATTAGATGTTTTTCATTCTTTTTTTCATAGTAAGTCTTGGACATAGGATGTGTGCTTTATAATTACAGCACATCTCAAATTGGACCAGCCTATTTCAAGTGCTCACTAACCACACTTGGTCAGTGGCCACCATATTGGACAGTGCAGCCATTAAGAGTGTTGAAAAATTGCCACTTTTAAAGAAAACACTCAAGGGGAGCATTAGGGCATTTTATTTCTATTTTAGCCTGGTGAGGTTGACCCATATCATCCCCTTTGGATCAGCACCCCAACATAAAGGGTCACATTAAATCCTTAGATGTTTGTATACATCTTCTGCCAAAACTTTCCTCTCTTTTAGGAATTGTCTCGCTGAGACACTGGTTTGCTGGATTATCTATTCGAGATCAAGCCTTTGTGGTATTTTGTACGTTTGTGGTGCTTTTGTGTGTTGCATATTTGTGGTATTTTGTAGGTTTGTTGAAAACGTAGATGATGATGTGAGACTAGAATTTAAGGATATAAACAGAAGTTTTAAGGATGCAATTGTACTCTAACTGCATGAGTTCTAATACTATGACTGTTTACAAGGTATCAAGTTTAGCAAGAATAAGAAGAAATAAACCTCAAGTCCATTCTCTACATCTGCGTCTTTATTCCTGTCCTCTCCCTAGGTTCATCAGAACCATTTTTTTTTTTTTAGATTCCATATATATGTGTTAGCAAACGGTATTTGTTTTTCTCTTTCTGATTTACTTCACTCTGTATGACAGACTCTCGGTCCATCCACCTCACTACAAATAGCTCAATTTCATTTCTTTTTATGGCTGAGCAATATTCCATTGTATATACGTGCCACATCTTCTTTATCCATTCATCTGTCAATGGACATTTAGGCTGCTTCCATGTCCTGGCTATTGTAAATAGAGCTGCAGTGAACATTGTGGTACATGTTTCTTTTTGAATTATGGTTTTCTCAGCGTATATGCCCAGTAGTGGGATTGCTGTGTCATATGGTAGTTCTATTTTTAGATTTTTAAGGAACCTCCATACTGTTCTCCATAGTGGCTGTACCGATTCACATCCTCACAAGCAGTGCAAGAGGATTCCCTTTTCTCCACACCCCCTCCAGCATTTATGTTTGCAGATTTTTTGATGATGGCCATTCTGACTGGTGTGAGGTGATACCTCATTGTAGTTTTGATTTGCATTTCTCTAATGATTAATGATGTTGAGCATCCTTTCATGTGTTTTTTGGCAATCTGTATATCTTCTTTGGAGAAACAGGGAAGGGGAAGGGTAAGCTGGGATGATTGAGAGAGTAGCATTGACATATATACACTACCCAATGTAAAATAGATAGCTAGTGGGAAGCAGCTGCATAGCATGGAGAGATCAGCTTGGTGCTTTGTGACCACCTAGAAGGGTGGGATAGGGAGTGTGGGAGGGAGATGCAAGAGGGAGAGGATATGGGGATATATGTATATGTATAGCTGATTCACTTTGTTATACAGTAGAAACTAACACAACATTGTAAAGCAATTATACTCCAATAAAGATGTTAAAAAAAAAGTTATCATACATTCACTACCTATTCAACACCCTGGACACCCATGGAACCTTGGTAACCACTGATTATTTTAACATCTATATAATTTTGTCCTTTTCAGAATTTAATATTAATCAGATCATATGATATGAAACCGTATTCAGACTGGCTTCTTTACTTAGCCATATGCATTTAAGTTACTTCTGTGTCTTATGTGGCTTGAAAGTTATTTTTTGTTATTATTAAATAGTATCCCATCCCATGGATATAGCACAGATTGGTTGCACATTTTCCTATTTTGAAAGTCATTTTGAACCTTTCTTGTTTTGTATGAACATTAGTAAAGTTGATGTTAACATTTGCAAAAAAAAAAAAGAAAGAAGAAATAAACCATACATGAATACTATTTTTATAGTTCCTAGAAATCAACTATGAGGGACAACAGTTACCAATTTCCCTTTCCTCAACTAGATTGTAAGTGCCCAAAGATAGAAACCACGTCTTCATTCTTTTCTTTTCTTTTGTATCCTCCATCAGATAGAGGGTAGTGCTGAGTACATAGTTGATATTTGATAAATATTTATAGGGGTCCACAAACTTTTTCTGTGAGGACCACATAAAACATATTTTAGTCTTTGGGGGTTATAGTCTCTGTCACAACTACACTACTCCGCCCTTTTAGCACAAAAACACCCTGGACAACATGTAACAATGGACATAGGTGTGTTCCAATAAAACTTTATTTATGAGCACAAGTTTTTATATAACCAATAAAACTTTATGTATGGACATACCAATCTTATGTATCATAAAATATTGTTCTTCTTTTGATTTTTTTCCAACCATTTAAAAATGTAAAAATCATTCTTGGCTGGTACTGTACACACACCGGCAATGGGCTGGATCTAGTCTGTGGGCCTCAATGGGCTAGTGCCTGGCTCACGGTATCCTCATTTTTTGCTTCCCGCTTTTTCCTTTTTTTTTTTGTTTCCTTTCCTCTGTATTGCCTAATCTTTCTCTTTTCTTTCTTTCTGGCCTTCCTTCATTTCACTGTTGATTCTCCTATGTTCTCCCTTCTTCCTTATCTTTCTTTTCTTCCTTTCTTCAAAGATCATAGTTATTTTATTCTCTTAGTTTACCTAAATGCTTAGGTGGAAAGATTTCCTGAAACACTGATTCAGTCTCAGGGGGGAAAAAGAAATATACGGGATTAAAATAGTATTTGAAATGTAGAGTCCTAAATTATTATACTATGGCCTCCTGTTCTCTTCTTCTCGCCTTCTACTCCTCCAGCTGTAAAAGAATGAAAGTGACTTATAGGTAGGTATGACAGAAGTCTCATTACTAATGTGTGCAAGTATGTGGGTAGGTAATGGTTATTCCAGGCGGGCTATTTATTTTGCGTTAATTTGTAATAATTGTGTCCCTGGGTTGTTTATTCTTTCACCCCTTCCTGCAAACTCAGACACCTCTTTGCGAAAATTATCTTGACTCACTAACAATTTTGGCTATGTTGAAAGTATTTTTTTTTTTAAATTTGCAACCACTCCAATTCATAGCTGCTACTTTTAAAGATGGCTTTATTCAAGTCTTCTTTATTTTCACAACACTTTCGTAAACAATTTGCCTTAAATCTACTAGGTTTGAGCAATAATCTTTAAAATTCAGTTACCAGGGGGATTTTCAAAAGTACAGACACTACAAAGGCAGAAACAAACAAAATAACCTCCACAAAAAACCCTCCTTTGGGTCTTGTCAGCAAATGTTCAGAGCATGTTTCCTTTAAAACAACACAATTTCAGCATTTTTCCCCCTAAAACAAATGCACCAGATTAGGGAAAATCCTGCCTTTTCTTTCTTTCTTTACAAAATTACCAACTTAAAAAATATGACAGAATTTTACTATTGTCAGGAGTTATGCAGAATTATGCCTATAAATCCAAAATGTTTTTGCCTTTCTTCATTTTTTCTTTAAGATTCTCTGATTAGGTGTTAGAATCAATGACCCTCCTTCTTTGATAGATGTTTTCCTTCTTCCACTAAGTAATAGTCTCTGAATTAAGGGTAGAGCAATCAGTTTTTTCAGCTGTGTTTACTCTTGTATTAGTTATGGAGATCTGATCTTTTTAAGACATTCCATGATTTTTTCCATCTTCATTCAGAATATTTCATAGAATGTGATATAGCACAAGTAGCAAAATCTAGACGGAAGCAAAATATTTACAAAAGGCATGGAAGCTTCATAATCGTCCTATCCTCAAATAAACACACAGTATTGACTTGAAATACAGTTGACCTTCTGTACCCGTGGGCTCCACATCTGTGGATTCGATCCAGCATTGTTTGAAGCCACAGATTCAGAACCCAAGGATACGGAGTGCCAACTGTAAGGAATTTGAGCATCCATGAATTTTGGTATCTGTGGGGGTTCTGGGACCCATGGCCTGGGGATACCTAGGGATGACTGTATTGTTGGAGGTCTTTTCCTCTTTGGGAATCTACGGTCAATGCACTGAATCTCACCAAATCATCTTAGTTGGCCTGTATGGTCAACAAATGTTGACCATGATAGAATCTGATTTATTATCTACAAATTCAAAGATAAAATGATTATCTTCTGGTTGCATAGGTTTTTTTCTTTTTAAAACCTGATTATATTTACAACATCCCAAAGATATGAGGAAAATAGTAATAGCAGTATTTTCAAACAAGAAAGCATAGGCATCCAGCAAGCGTGTTTTGTAGTATAAATTATACAATATTATAAAGCTAATCATAAATATTAAAATGGAATCCATATAACCCTTTATATTTCCTCTTTGGTTCACAAAAATTATTCAAAAGACCACAGACATAAAAAAGATACTGTCTATAATACACACAACTGCCAATCATACAGTCTTTCTGTAGGACATACGATATATGTAAAACTTATATATACTTTATATGGAGTTTTGCCGATGTTAGAGGAACAGAAAAAGACAGGCTTCTTTTTGAATCCAGAAAAGAGTAAGAAAAATACTTTGATGGGCATCCTCAAAGAAATAGAGAGTGTAAGGCAAGCCTCCTAGAGAGTGGCATTGCTCTGTTTGGGCTGACTCAAAAGATGAGCAAAGAAACTAGTAGGTTTTTGTGCCTGATTGTTTTTTCCAACGATTGTAGCCCCGACATATATCCCGTCCCATGTGCTCTTCTTACACTGGTGCATCGACATTCCCCCATTCAGAGGTGGGGGTCTGTTTCTTTCCCCTTGAACCTAGGTGCCTCTTTCTTACTGTCTCACACAGTAGAATGTGACGGTTGTGACACTGCATGACTTCCAAGGTTAGGACATAGAAGGAAATCCAGCCTCTGCCTGACTCTCTCTTGCTCAGGGCACTTGTCCTTTTGGAATCAGCCGCCATGTCATGAGGAAGTCCAGGCCACATGAAGAGGCCACATGTCAGTGTCCTGGCTAAAATCCCAGCTAACAGCTAGGCTGACAGCTGGTATCAATCACCATTTATGTGAATGAATGAGTCTTCAGATGATTCCAGCCCCCCTCGCCTTTGAGGGGGCTGATGTTACGTGGAGCAGAGATGAGCTACCCTCATTGAGCTCTGCCTATATTGCAGATTTGTGAGCAAAATAAATGTTGTCATTGTTTAAGCCTCTAAATTTTGGAGTAATTTAATATGTAGCCATAGATAACCGGAGGAGCCTTCAGCAAGATAGTTCTTTGACACTAAAAATCACATTGCTCGTGTAATTTGAGTTCCATTGCATCTCAAAAACTAATGCTGAATCATAGCAATCCCTGGCATAATTAGAATCCGTTTTTTTTTTTTTTTTGCGGTACGCGGGCCTCTCACTGCTGTGGCCTCTCCCGTTGCAGAGCACAGGCTCCGGACGCACAAGCTCAGCGGCCATGGCTCACGGGCCCAGCCGCCCCGCGGCACGTGGGATCTTCCCGGACTGGGGCACGAACCCGCGTCCCCTGTATCGGCAGGCGGACTCTCAACCACTGCGCCACCAGGGAAGCCCCAGAATCCCTTTTTTATTAGATATAGAGTTCCCTTTTTGTGATTGCTTTGAGAAGAGAAACAAGTGAGACCACTTCAGAACAGGAAGTGGCCAGAGAATTATTGCTCTATGGTTTTTGTGAGTCCTTAGAACTAGAAGAAAATTAATTGGCTTGTAGTAAAATGCTTCCATTAGTTCTGCTCTTGGATTAAACCCCTTCATAGCTAGTAACATGATGATGTCACCCCTGTGCACCTTTTATGAAGCAAGAATGACCCAGATTTTACCTTGATCTATCTCTATAATTCTAACAAAAATAAATTTTAGGGTGCAGGTGAGTATGCAATATGTACAGACAGAGCAGTAACTAAGTTATATTCTTATTAATTGAGCAAGTTCTCAGGTGGGCTGGAAGCATATGACTGTGGCAAGTTTAGAGTTATTTCCTCATTTGTAATGCAGTAGAATGGCTCTTTTGGTAGACCTTGGAGTCACAGAATGAGCTAGAGAAGTCTCTCAGGAGGTGTGGATTAACTCCTCAGATAAACACTTCAGTTAATTTATAGGTTAGCATCACCATTTCAGCCTGACTTTCTCCAATTTTGGCAGCTTGGATAAGATCCCTGTCCACAAAAAACCTTAAACTTGATTAAGGTAAATTGTTTACAGCAATCCATAGCAACTAGCTGGTATGGCTGAAAGCTTATTCCAGGTGTTTCCAGGACTCTATGTCAACAACATAGTTCTTCCCTGATGTGATCCTGAGAAATCCATAACAACGATTGAGCAAATATAATCCTTATAGGATAGAAGGGGGCTTACATGCAGCAATGTAATCTACCATTGTAACGTCTAAATCTATTGCAGTTCACCAGGCAAAGATTCAAGCCAAAGCTTTCATGCAAATACTCTTTAAAGTGCCATGATAAGGTGGCCAAGACAATGTAATAACCATCTAGAAGAAACAGGCAGAGAGTAGAATATTTAATAGAGTGGACTCTGGAACGAACCAGTCTGCCTGGGATCATTTCTCTCTCTGACACTGTTTGTGTGATCCCAGGGCAAGTTCTGATTTTCTAGCATTAGAAAATTGGTCTTTTATTGCCTGTTTCCTCACTTCTAAGATGAAAATGTTAGAGTTGTTGTGATGTTTAAAAGAGTTAAGAGAAGTGCAGTGTGTACAACAGTGCTTGGTATGCCGTAAATGCTCAGTAAATGTTAACTGTTACTATTACTTTGTGAGTGAACGGTGGAGTGTCTTGAATTCCTCAAGAATTTCCCCTCTTTCGCCATTATAACATTTTAGGGTTCTGAGAAGTTAATCATCCAGCTATTCAGGCAGAAAACATGCTTCAAGCACATTTTTAACATCAACGCTTTCCCTGGACGTGTCGATCTCTCCTGCGACTGTCAGCTCTGGATCTCAAGATTCCATACTATTATTCTCATTATTCTCTAGGCAATTAGGGAGTGCATCATGACCACCAAGTATGTGGCTTCAAGGCTGTGTATATAGTGATAATGGTAGTTAATCAAATTAGGTTGGTGTTATATTTGTATTATTTCAAATGAGGTTTGTATTGTATTGGTGAAAATTGAGCTGGGAGATTTTGACTTCAGAAAGAACTCATGATGCAGATGATATTCTTTGAAGCACTTCTCAGAGCCAGCCACTGTTAATTTTTTTTCTGTGTATAGCTCCCTCACCATAAGCTGAAGAATCATTGACAAGAAATTGTGATTTATTCTTAACATAAGAAACCAATTCTGACTGGGAAGTGAATGATGATATAACATCCCAGAAAGCAACATTTTTCTGAGGCCAGCTCCATAGAATGGTATTTCCAATAAGTTATAAAGCAGCCCAGGAATGTCAGATGTTTGACAATAGAAAGTGTGGAGCCCCAGGGAAGTTCAGTCTTGCTTGGCTTTAGATCACAACTGGTATTGCACATACTTATCTCAGTTGGCTACGTGCTGATAGCAGGGATAGGGTAACCCAAGAAGGTGCCAGTGGAAGTTCTCGTTCCAAAACTTCCCTCATTATTTGGATGCCCACTCTGTCCTCCTTTTATGAGATTATCAGCATTTTTTCCTCTTTCTTTAAAAGACATTAGAATTTTACCATTATCAGCAGTTATGGGAAACTGTGAAGCCAAGATTCTTCTTCTTTATATGTTTCTGAGTTTTTCTGTGAATTCAGGCTTTCTGATTGAGCCCATGATTAACATATTTTTTAAATATTAGTGCTTTTTGCTAGTCATTTTTCTGTTTTGCTCTCAGATACATTCCCTGCCCTTCTACATATTGGAAGGAGCTCCACTTTCCAGCTTCCCTTGCACTCTGGCATTTGGAGAGTTTGGCCAATAGGAGGCATAAGTGAGAGGCTGGAAATCAGGAGAAAGGGAGAAGAGAAGGTATTTCTTTTCTCTCTCTGCTTTGAGTAACGGCTCTGTCTCTCCTTTGTCTCTTCTGTGGCTCCAATTCCCACTGAGTTGCCCACTGTGCTTCCACTTGGCATTGGGACTTGGCTTTGAAACTTCAGTAGCATTGATTTCTCCCTTCCTCCTTCTAGTAGTTGTGGCTACTAATTTTCTAACATCTGGTCTTGTCACCATCCTTTACTTGCCTTCTCAGAGCTTCCGTTACCAGTGTAACACATTTCCTGTATTAAACTCCTCTGTTGGAAATGTCTAGAGTAACTTCTGTTTTCTGACTGATACACACATGTAGAGTCTTTATAAGATCTCTGAAACAAAACTCTAGAATGTGAGGAAATTCAAGGATTTGAAGGATACCAGAAATTCTAAATGACATAACAAACTATTTCTGGATCACTGATTGGGCATCTATAGTCATGTCATTAATGATCAACAATTAATAGGCGTAGACAAGGCCAATTTTGGCAAAGATCTTATCTTAAGGATACTGAGAAATTTATTAAGTACAAACACTACATATAGGGACTTCTTAAGGTCTTTCTTCAGTGTCCTTTTATAGTCTCTGTAGAATTTAACATAAAGCATTAGTAGCAGTATAATTAAATTAGTCCATAGTATGCACAATTTATTCAGTAGTTCCTTAGTTGACTAAGACCTCTCTCCTCTATATTCTTCCTTAGAACAAAAGGTTCATCTCTGATTTGCAGTAAATTACTATGGTGCCTGGATATAGATGGAATGACACAGGCATACTTCTTAGTGCAATTTTTCAGAGATGTCATGAGAAATCTGTTATATTATTGAAGCTAGGACTTTTCTACAGTTTCTGCAGTTTAATTCCTAATGTTATGAGATGGCTTCTCCACTCAAGTATATTTTGATGACAATTGAAATATGTTTATAACCATAACATAGTTTCTGATAATATAAACTGATTATTATGATCTTGAAGTATTATGATGAGTGGTCCTAGCAATGATATAAAAAGAATCAGAGAAGATATGACGTAAGGGTCTCAACCATACTTTCATACCATTTCTATAATGTCACCTCCCATTTACTCTGGCTCCCACCACTCATCTCCCACACTATCTTCTGCCTCTCTTCCGGAAGTCTCTTGAGAAGGCCATCAGGTACTTGCCACGTTAAATCTAGTCCCCTTTTCTTGAAAATCTCTTTCCTTTGATTTTGGTTTTTTGAACTCTACTTTATCCTAGAGATAGTTAATTAAGGATCTAATTTTCTTTTCCCTGAACAAGGTAATATCCTCCTAATATGTCGCATTGCCTCTACTGTGTTTCTTTTCCAATTTTTCCTCCACATCATTATAGCATAGAAGGCAATATGGTACAATGAGAAGATCATGGGCTTGAAGCTAGAAAGATCTAGGTTCACATCTTAGCTCTTACATGCAGATGACTTTTGTTGCTGACCTCACTTTTGACATACCTTATAAGTGTGGATAATATAGGACTTACTTTGTGGAGCTGTTTTTAGAATCAAAAATGATAATGTCTATAAAGTGGCTTGTACATGATGCAAAGTCATTTTTATTTCTTAAAAAGCAACAAAGTTATGAACATGTCTGTCTTCTATTAGTTACAGGATAAATTCCAGACTCCTTAGCCTGGCATACATAGCCCTTCACAGGCTACAGCTTCTTTTCAGTCTTAGCTTCTGTGCCATCCTCCAAAGTTTTAAAACGACAGATGGGCTTGTTATTTTCCACTCTTGGCCCGTCATTTATGCCTCCCTGTATTTACATATATAGCTCTCTATCTGTAGTGTCCTTTGCCCTCCTATCTGAGTGGCAGGCTCCCAATTTATTCTTCAGAGTCCTATTCAAATATTATCTCCCAGTCCTTTGCCCTCATTCTTATAGATTTTGAACAGCTTATGCTGTTAAAGTGGTCTCCTATTCTTGAAGATTCTGCCTTTCATATGCTGGAATTTGTAAACATAGTGGAATCTGCAGCTCCACTACTTAAGAAGCAGATAATCTGTAGAACCCAGCATACACTGTACAACTTATTTTCTTCATAGTCTGTTAACCCTGTTGTCAAAGGCATATTCCCATGTTAAAAACAGAAATTTTAATTAAAAGTACTCATTATTATAATCCTTGATACTAGTGAAATTGTGATAAAGAAGCACTTCTGTATCACTTATGATGGGAATGCAGATTTTAGGAAAAACTGTTTGTCAGTATATATCTGAATCAATACTTAAAATATTCACACTATTTAACCCAGTGATTCTAACAATCTATTTAAAGAAAATGAAAAGATATGTGTACACAAACTTATGCATAAACATGTTTACCAGATAGTTACAGTAAAACACTGAATAGAACTTATCTGCAAATAAACTTTGGTTATATAAATTGTAATATATACATAGATAGAATACTATGTAGTTATTAAGAGTTACGTTTATGAAGCATTTATAATAGAACAGAAAATCCTTCTGGGATAATATTAAATAAAAATTCAGAATACAAAGGCGTATTTTTAAACGACCACAGCTGTGCTGAATATATACATAGAAAAAAGACTGAAAGGTACCATGAGGAAATGTTAGTGATTGTCTGTATTAGTCAGGGTTGGCTACCTGCTGTAATAAACAACCCCCCAAGTCTCTGTGATTTAACCCTAAAAGTTTATTACTTGTTATGTCATCATCCAATGCAGGATTGGAGGGTGACTTTTCTGCATTCAATTTGCATTTGGGGAACCAGGCACTTCCCATCTTCTAGAAACTGAATTCCTTTATGCATTCATTTGGCAGGTGAAGAAAGGAGTTGCAAAGGTATAGCCTGGAACTGAGACACATCACTTGCATCTTTATACCACTGACCAGAACTCATTTATGCCCCGCCTACTTTGGGGAACTTTATTCTCAAGAGGAAGAAAAAGAACTAGAATATTGGCAACACTGGCATTGCCCTCCTTATCTCTGAAAGGAAATCTAACAAATAATTTCTATTTCTTACATTTTTCTGTATTTTCCAATTTTCCCCCAGTAACTATGTATTACAAGAGAAAAATGTGTGATGAGAAGCCCTCAAACTTTTTTTTTTTTTTTGCGGTACGCGGGTCTCTCACTGCTGTGGCCTCTCCCGTTGAGGAGCACAGGCTCTGGACGCGCAGGCCCAGCGGCCACAGCTCACGGGCCCAGCCGCTCCGCGGCATGTGGGATTTTCCCGGACCGGGGCACGAACCCGTGTCCCTTGCATCGGCAGGCGGACTCTCAACCACTGCGCCACCAGGGAAGCCCAAGAAGCCCTCAAACTTTTAAAAGAAGCTACTCCTTTAACTCCTACAACATGAACTTATAGTATCTAAAGTATTTCCTTTGACACTCAAAAAATTAAATTTGGTTCAGACAAGAGTTGCTGTTGCAAGATTTCATTATTAACATCATAAAAAGAAATCCATGCAGTGAGAACAGTCCTTTGATTGAACTGATGGAATTCAGATATCTAAAGCATTGAGAGGTACATAAATTATCCTACAAATTCATCAAACATTGTTGAAGTAAATGGAGTGTTAAGAAATCTAACTTTAAGTCATCTGAGACCCAAATTCCTGAACCTCAAGCCCTTTCCTTCAGCACATTTTCTCAGTTCTGTCACCACCAAGTTGGCCTTATCCTTAACCCATCCACATCAGTCCTCCTCTTATTTGGGGTTAGGGAAGAAGGTGAGAGAGAGGATTTTGGAGAAGTACAGTGGTCCCTTCCTCCAACCTCTCCCTTTGATGTCCGGAGGCAAATATTTACTCTGGATAATATTGAAAATGTTGACTCCCAAACTGTTGAGGTGATGACAGTCTTTTCTTTCTTCTCTTCCTTCCTTCTTTCCTTCCATTCAACCATCCACCCAGCCACCTGTCCAAGAAACACTGACTGAGACTCTACAAGTAGCTAGGAACCATGTCATATAACTCTATTTTTGGTCCTCTATTTTTAATTGCTAAATGATGCATGGAAATCCCACTCTATGTGCATACCAGACAGCTAGTACACTGACAGAAATTCTTTCTATTTGCTCTAGAATGGCCATTTAACACACAGGACCTGCTCAGGTCCCAGAGTGGAAGTTCATAGTCTTTGCTTATTACTTTGTAGCACTTGAGGATGGATGTACATCACCCAGTGGTCACCTTCATTGTTTTGCACACATCAGTCTCAAACCTCCCCTTCTCAAGTTCTGAAAAATGCAGACTAGCAATTTAAAAAACTCAAGCAAAGCTGAGAGGTCTACCACATGGCAGTTAGTATTCCATACAACACAGTTTGTGAGCAGAAAGTCTCAGACTCTCAGCCACAGCCAGTCCGTTACTCACAACATATATGGGGATATATGTGGAGCCTCAGTGACTACAGGGTGTCTGAGCCACTGACTTTGCCATCAAATGCCTGGAACAGCCTGGGCACAGAGCAGTGGCAGCTGTGATGTTGCCACAATAGAAGATGTGGTTGGTCTCCTCCTTACTGGCTAACCCAAGCACGGCCTTTCTACACTCATTAGAATCTGTTTCCGCATTAGTTCACGGGCATCCTTCGTTCTCAAGTTTCTAAAGGAAACTATGTCTAGAACAAAAGTCCCGAAGAAGCAATTGGATTCACAACTCATTTTATTCTATAATTATATGCTAGTTAAAATTTAAAAAGTCACATTTATTGCCCTTCTCAGTTGATCAGATTGAGCAACGTGGATTTTATTACATAGCACCCCTTGGGCCATTAGCATTTCATAATCATTAACATTTCATTACCCCCTTTTTTTTCAAAGCACAAAATGTCACTAGAAACACATGTGAAATATTTAGGAATCTTGTATAAAATATACCAAAAAATGAAAAGTATTAGATTTTTCTTTTAAGAGAAAAAAATCTCTTACAATGTCTTACTGGTTTCCAAATACACTTTTAAACTCTCAAGTCAATCTTGCCTAACTGAATGGAATTTGCCACCTTTTCACCGCCGCCCAGCATTCATCTCCTTTTTATATTCTTGTCTTTATATGGTTGGTTGTGTCTGCAGAGCCAGGAGAATCAGGACATAGGATTTTATTGTATGTACCTGAGATTATTTGATCAACCACTGCATGTTATATTAAGGCAAAAAACACTGGATTTTCTAAATTGTCTGGTAAAATAGGTCAGATTCTCAAGGCATTTTTTTTGCCACACTCGCCTTTTTCCAGGAGACTGATTCAGGGACTTATTCACTCTATAGGCATGCTGATGGCTTCACTACGTACACATCATAAGTTATACACTATATGAAACATCCACTTTATATTCAGACCCAGGCCAGCAGGTTCATAGCCTTTATTTAGCACTGGCGCTTAAAAGGAAACAGAAATCACTGCACTTTTACTGAAACACAACTGCTATTGTATACTGGAAAAGAAATTAAAAATTTTTCTTTCAGTCAGCATTTTCTGGTAGTGATCATTCTGACCAGGCAGTAAGAGAAATAAAAGCTTCCTTATTTCATGGAAGCATTTTTAATAATACAGGTATGCTCATTTTAAGTGAGTGCAATTTGAGACTAGAATTAACCAGATGATATTTGAGGAAAGTATCAAGGCCCACTATCTGAGGTTCAGGGATGTGAGAGACTAATGTCCAGTAGTTTATCCCCAAAGAAATGATCTGATTTTCCTCACAGTATCATTTTCTAATAACAATGCATGTACTATATTTATAAGCTGTTCAGAAAACCTAACGCAAATCCCCACTGGAGCTGAGAGACTAGAATATAAATAACTGGCACTTTTTGGCAAAGGTTTGTATTAAAGGGCAATGTTAATTCTCTTTTTACATCTTATACATTTTCTGATTATCTCCTTGTTCCCCTGAGATGAGAAGAAAGGTCTAGTCATGAGAAGATGTACATTCATCTTTCCCTGTTACCTTTGACTGGTTAAGAAAAATGTATTTGCCGTTCTCCTCAGAACCGAGCTGGCTTACCTTGGCTTATGTCTTTTATTTGCTCTTTTCTCCCCAGCTTTGCCTTCTTGGTGCCTGTTTTTCCCTTTCTGCCTCTTCTGAGTCATATGTTGACAGAATTCGGTGCAAAGCCTGGGGTTTGAAATGACTTGGACACCGAGTCCAGGTACACAGAGATTTTTGTCTGATAACACCACAAACACTCCGCCTGCAGTGTTTCCTACCCTTGAGACATAACATTTTCAAACATCCATTTGCCAAGCAGGTTGGCTCTGAATTCTCCGGCCTGCCCGTGGTTTGCCAGAGCTGGGATGCCTCTCTCTCTTCCTCTGACTTTTGGGCTTAATTCTCACTTTCACCACATGAATAAACAGAGCTTCTTTTTGAAGTGGAGAGTCTAGGAGATTTTTTCTCCCCCGGGCTGTGGAGAGAATTTTTAAAAAATGGACTGCTTTATTCCAAACTTTATTTTTGATGAAATACAACTCATGACACATTTTAGAATAAAAGCGTCTCAAATTTTGAGCTGTTGAAAGTTTGAGTCTGAGGTGCTGTGACAGGTTTTGATCACTCCATAACTTTATTTCCTGTCTTTTCTGTTGCTTCCTAATACCATCGTTCCTATTTGATGTTTTCAAATGTGAACTGTGGCGACTTTCTATCCTTAACTAAGTCTCTTCTCCTCCGCCCCACCTCACGTTTTTACTAGATCTCTTCAGCTCCATTCACAGTTGATGTATGTAGATATTAGATACGATGAACGAGAAGGAAGGAAACAGGACAGGGAAAATAAAGGGGTAGAAGGGAAAAACAAAGTGAACGACTAGAAAAGACAATTAAAAGGAGGTGGGCATCAGAGCAATAGGTAGGACGTTTAAAAGGAAAATGGAGTAAGGTTCTTGCTTTAAAATATGGGAAATTTTGCTATGTATAGTTAGACACCTTGGCTTCTTTCATGGAACAAAACAAATAAAACTGATACATTTTCACAAAGCAACTATCTGCATTTTAAGACTGGCAAAGATATGTGAACAAAGAAGAACTACCTGAGTGTCTCTGTCACACACACACAAAACCCCTACCCCATCCCCCAACCTCTAATGGAATTAGGTAATCAACCTTTAACCATGTAAGAACAAGTGGTTTCCAAGATAATGATTCTGAGTCAGTAGAATGCCTCTGTCTTTGATTTAGACCAGACATTGTCTGTTATTTGGTTTTAGACATGTCTTAAGGTCCCTTTTAGGTGTGGTCTCACTGAAGCCAAGAACTTAAGGCAAAAACAGACATGTTTTCTCCCTTTTAATGTTCATGCTGCTTTAGCACCAAAATACACCCAACATCTATGGTCTATAGTGGTAGCCCTCCATGATCACTTAACTTTAAATAGACAGATGGATACATAGATGGTACTTTTACTTACTCAGCGCTAGTCAGAAATTTATAAGGAAGCACTTTCCAGTTTGGGGGTCCACACTTTAAGGGAACTCTGAAATTTGGAGAGGATTCAGAAGAGACCATGAATGTTGATGAGAGGGTTAGAAATGGAACTTAAAAGAAAGAGTTAAAGACATCAGAATTGCTTATCTTGGAGAAGGGAAGAAGGTAACCTAATAACAGTCTTGCAGTGTTTGAAGGTATATAATATACATAATGGTTACCAGCTGTTTTCTGTTTTCATCAAAGAGAACCAGAGGCCAAGTTCTCACACTGCATAGATCAAATATAGAGAAATGCTTCTTGGTGGTGGCAGTGGTGGTGGTTGCAGTGTTAAAAAGATAAAATGGTAACAGCAGAATTTGTAAAAACTTTTGTGGAGTTATTTAAATATAGGATGGTTTTTTTTTTAGGTCTTATATTTTCCTGGAATTGGAAGATAAAATTTATGTCATGGTTCTTAATGTTGCATTATGATGTATAAATCTATAAGAATAGAAACTTATTTTAAGGAAGAAGGATAGATAAGGGCCAAGAATCACAGAATCTATGATCCAACTTTCCACAGAAAGTAGAATAAAGACAAGGAGACATGATTTCCATAAGGACTTTAGATGTAAACTTTTTAGAATGATGCTCTGCTTTCTCCAAAAAATACTGCTGCTACTTGGCATAAGGAAAGGGAATATCAAGAGAGAGCAGAGATGGAAAAAAATATACAATAGATACTAAAATTATGTAGGCGCTAAGACCCTCTGTTAGAATTATACCAGCACAAAGAAGAATCGCAGACCTTTTCCTTTTTTTCTCTTTTATTCCAATTGTCTAATTCTTCTAGTGGATCTACTTGAATGTAGGTTTGCTTCTGTGCAGAAATCTCTGTGTGAACCAATATGACTTAAACATTTATCCTTTTCCCAGGCCATAAGAAGCTAATAAATTCAATAATTAAAAAATAAAAATGTCTATCTGCTTTATAGTAGCTTCTCATGTTGGTCATTCGATTATCTCAAAGAAGTCGTAAGACTCACGCAGTTCTTTGGAAAATTTCTACTTTTTTTGTTGTACTAATCTCATAGAAACTTAGTCTCTGTTTATCTGCTTTTCAGACTCTGATAGAATGCATCACGCAAGATGGAATAATTTTTACATAATGTTAGCAATAGTGGGATTAATTAATATACTTATCAAGATAGTATTATACTTTCTCATGGTGCAATGCTATATTTTTATGTTCTGGTTTTTATCATACAAATCCATTGTGTCTGGTTTCTCCCGTTCTGTTTTCATCACTAGGCGCATTTCTTTATGCTAATAGAACCAAAAATGTTCACATAATTCTCTGAGTAGGCACAGAGAGCTTTGTTTTCAAACTTAGGCAGAAAACAAATCATCTGCTATGAAAATGTGGTATTTATCATCTCCAGTGGAAATATAACAATACCAAAGGCTTCATATTAAATCACAAGAGAAAATGTTTTGATTTTTGTCTTTCGTATTTCATTCTAGGAAAAGGAATACAGAATATTTGTTTAATATAGTACTGGTTTTGCTTAAAGGACCCCTCTTGAAAGTTATTTAATTGGGGGGGGTGTAAAAATGTTTTTAAACTTGGTTTTGAACATGTTTAAACATTCAGAAAAAGCATGTAAAATGGTATAATGAACCCCATGTACCCATCACCCACCATTCAATAATTATCAATGGTCTACATCCTGTTTCATTGTTTCAGCTACTGTCCCTCTTCCCTCCTTTTAAAATCTTTAATGGCATTTAAATACACTAAACTTCCCCTGGGAATCAACAATACTTTTGTCAGTATCTAAAAATATAAGTATCTTTATTAGTCAATATACCCAGACTTTTATACTCATTAACATTTTGCTTCAGAATCCGGTCGGCCCTCCTTATCCACAGATACAGAGGGCTGACTATACTACCCCGTTTAATAAAAGGGAGCTGAGCATCCTTGAATTCTGGAATGCTCTGGGGGTCCTGGAACCAATCCTGCCTGGATACAGAGGGAAGACTGTAGTAGTTGTATTAGTTTCCTATTGCTGATGTGACAAATGATTGCAACCTTAGTCACTTGCAACAATGCAGATTTATTACCTTACAGCTCTGGAGGTCAGACATCTGAAACTGGTCTCACTGGGCTAAAAACAGGCTGTGTTATCTTCTGGAGACTCTAGGGAGAATCTGTTGCTTTTCCTTTTCCAGCTTTTAGAGGCTGCCCACATTCCTTGGCTCATGGCTCCTTTCCATCTTCAAAACCAGCAATTATCAATCAAGTCTTTCTCATATCAACTCACTCTGACCTTCTCTATTCTGTTTCCCTTTTTCTCTTTCAAGCACCCTTGAGATTACATTGGGCCACCTGGATAATCGCCCCATCTCAAGGTCAGCTAATTAGCAACCTTAATTCCCCTGGCCTATGCAACCTGATAACATTCACCAGTTCCAGGTATTAGGAAATGAACATCTTTAGGGGCCATTATTTTACCTTCCACACTGGACATATTTTATATTGATTCCTAAATGTATATTTAAAACTTAAATATACATTTCATGTTAAATATATAACATAGATTTAACAGTCACAGAGAAATAATAGAGGCATTTTGTCACCTCCAGTGGGTTGGGTCTATCTCTAATTCTGTGGACTGGTGATTTAACTCATTGTTGAATCTGAATAAACACAGTAGTAATTATCATTTCACAGTTTGTAGACTAAAGTTAAAAAACAACAATAAAAACAACCATTTGGTGGACAACAGATCAGTTACAGATAGAACAGTTTACAGACAGACTGGGCCTTCTAACTTGGAATCTTAACATTACAATCTATAACTGTACTTATTCCAGAGTATGTCTATAGCTCTGTTGCCTAGGATACCTCAACCATCTGAAATGTTAGGTACTTTCTCTCTGGATTCTCAATTTTTCTCCTACAGACTGCTCCTGACCCCCATGGCATATGCCCAAACATTCATTTTCCTTCCATTTTGTTCCCTAACACTATGCTCAGTGGGGAGGCCTCTTAGATTTGTCTAACAGTGGAGAGAGATGGTATGATTTCATTGTTGCCACCAGCAGTAAAGTTGTAGACAGAAAGACTACAGATGTGGAGCAGATGGGTAGAATGATCATTTTTAAAAGTCTGTGTAGATCTCTAATAAAAAGTGGCTGTGTTAAATGTTTATATGTTTGGCACTCATATTATTTAAACAAAATCATCAACTTATTGCTTTTACAATTTACATTATATATTTCACTAAAAGCAATTTATTACTACATTTTTTTCTTTTGAGCTTGGGAGAATGATAGCTTTGTCCCCCCCTCCAAATTCGAGGTGAATCGGTTTACCTTTTTCCTTTCCTGTTCTAGGTAGATTTTTTTTTTTTCCGAAAGGAAGGGAAAACATCTTCTTTGAAAGGGACGTGACCCATGAAGGCAGCCTGAGCATTAGAATTAGATGAAATCCCAGCTCAGCCACTTGAGCTAGTTGATACCTCTGAAACTTTGTTTCTCATATGCAAGATGGAGTTAATATCATTCATAAGATTGCTGTGAAGAAAAGTTGGGATAATGTATACGAAGCAGCTAATGCAGTGTCTGGTGCTTCAAAGATCTGCTCTTTTCCTCTTCCTGTGGAGGTGGGGGCTATGTCACTAGAAAAACACTTTTAGGACCACATAAATTTATTTTCAAATAAAATTAGTTTTCTGTTTGTATCATGTGAAAACGCCTGCATAAGACTTTCACAAAAGTTGTAGGGTATTGTTTAGAAAGGTCTGATTTAAAACTTAGATTATGTGGCATATCATAAAAATCATTTTAGACTGTCTTGGGGCAACTCAAATAAACAGGAAGTCATCAATCCAGGAGATGAAAGTAGGGTTCAGGGGGGTTCTGAATAAGCATCATTTAGGAAAGCCCTGTCACATTTAGTTATAAGCCATAGATGAAAAATAATGAAACATTAGTTCCAAATACGTCCCTAAATGGAAAGTGACAGGATAGGTGTTCTGCAAAGCAGATGTGATTTGTGACCAAACAGCCATTCACATGGGCATTCATATGGGCAGCTCTTTTGTAGATTTCTCTGGATAGAAGTATAGCCTGAACCTGCTTTTTCACGGATGATGGTTTATGAATGACTGAGTCTTTCAAACAACCCAGGATAACCAGCATGAGTTGTGCATTCTCTCTTCAATTTCTCCACTATCCGTAAGTAATAACATCTGTGGTTATGGGCCATTGGGACCTTCCACTGCATGTGGGAAGAAATGTAGTCTTTTGGGGTGAGAGGAGATACAGAAACAGAAACTAACTAAGAAAAATCTGATGACTAAGCCAGAAGACAGAGAAGAAAACATTTTCTGATAGGGTAAAGATAGTAACTTGGTAACAATCACAAAGTAGTTAAATAGCTGTTTCCAAGGCTAGGAAAAGACAGCCATTCTACGTGTTGGAGGGAATGTGGAGTTTCAGATTTACTGACATGGAATTGACAGTTTAGGGTTACTTGTGTTTATGGCAAAGAGCTCAGACAGGAAGTCTTTGTTTACTGCCCGAAGATTTTTTTTTGTATTAATGTTCTTTTTCTATTTTTATTTAATATTGGAGTACAGTTTATTCACAATGTCGTGTTGGTTTCAGGTGTAAAGCAAAGTGATTCAGTTATATATATACATGTATCTATTCTTTTTCAAATTCTTTTCCCATTTTGGTTATTACAGAATATTGAGCAGAGTTCCCTGTGCTATACAGTAGGTCCTCTTTGGTTATCTAATTTAAATATAGCAGTGTGTACATGTCAATCCCAAACTCCCAATCTACCCCTCCCCCTCTGGTAACCGTAAGTTCGTTCTCTATGTCTATGAGTCTGTTTCTGTTTTGTAAATGAGTTCAATTGTATCATTTTTTTTAGATTCCGCATATAAGCGATGTTATATGATATGTCTTTCTCTGTCTGACTTCATGTAGTATGATCATCTCCAGGTCCATCCATGTTGCTGCAAATGGCATTATTTCATTCTTTTTATGGCTGAGTAATATTCCATATATACACCACATCTTCTTTATCCATTCATCTGTCGATGGACATTTAGGTTGCTTCCATGTCTTGGCTATTGTAAACAGTGCTGCAGTGAACACTGGGGTACATGTATCATTTCGAACCATGTTTTTCACCAGATATATGTCCAGGAGTGGGCTAGATCATGTGGTAGCTCTATTTTTAGCTTCTTAAGGAACCTCCATACTGTTCTCCACGGTAGCTGTACGAATTTACATTCCCACCAGCAGTGTAGGAGGGTTCCCTTTTCTCTACACCCTCTCCAGGATTTATTGTTTGTAGACTTTTTGATGATGGCCATTCTGACTGGTGAGAGGTGATATCTCATTGTAGTTTTGATTTGCATTTCTCTAATAATTAGTGACATTGAGCAACTTTTCATGTGCCTCTTGGCCATCTGTATTTCTTCTTTGGAGAAATGTCTATTTAGGTCTTCTGCCCATTTATTGATCGGGTTGTTTGTTTTTTTGATATTGAGCTGCATGAGCTGTTTGTAAATTTTGGAGATTAATCCCTTGTCAGTAGCATCATTTGCAAATATTTTCTCCCATTCTGTAGGTTGTCTTTTCGTTTTGTTTATGGTTTCCTTTTCTGTGCAAAAGCTTTTGAGTTTAATTCAGTCCCATTTGTTTATTTGTTTTTAATTTCCATTACTCTAGGAGACGAATCATAAAAGATATTGCTGCGATTATGTCAAAGAGTGTTCTCTCTAAGAGTTTTATAGTATCCAGTCTTACATTTAGGTCTTTAATCCATTTTGAGTTTATTTTTGTGTATGGTGTTAAAGAGTGTTCTAATTTCATTAAAAATCACGATTACTGGCTTCACTGGAAAACAGTAAGATCTGGCCACACAGGGCCCAAATTGCAACATGACAGCAGCTAGCTGAGGAGCAGCCCTCCCCGTTAGGACATGTGCCCATGATTTGCCTCTGTCTGTACCTGCACCACCTGTCCCGGTCCTGTGGACATCTCGGTTGGTGATTGTGCTGTGGGCTGCAGCAAAGGAGGATGGAAGGATTGGAATATACTTTCCACTCATTGCAGCAGGTGGAAGCTGGTTAGACTCGGGTCTAGATCTGAGGAGCTGAGATTGTGCCCTGCCCCAATCAGGAGCCACAGGCCGTGGCCCTAAGACCAGCCAGTTTACAAGCTGTGCCCACCTCTCTGGAGTGTGTGAGTGGCGGGTCCCTCTGGACTCCTGATGGAAACATGCCAAGAGGGGCTTTTTGGTGACCAACACATCAGCGCCCCTTTCCCAGCTGTGTAACTAGGGCCTCAGTCTCCCCATCTGTAAAATGGGGGTATCACAGCAGCCAACTCAAAAGGTCATTATCAGGAATAATGATGCATGTAAAACACATAAGACAGTGTGTGGCACATAAGGGCTCAGTATTATGTATTGTTTTCATGAGTGGGGGGTGGGTTCCTTCAACCCATGATGGTGAGTCTCTCTGTGTATCAAGCTGCAGGAGGTTTGTTTTTTCTTGACCAATAATGTCAAGAGAGTTCCCTAAGCGGCATTAAACATTATTCACCCGTGAGCCGAGGGCACGTGGTACCCCAAGACAGACCTTTTCTCTTTGTCTGGAAAACTTCCGATCACCCCAGTTTTTCCACACGTCCTTGTGGTGGGAATGAAATGATGAGTGACCTCCTCCTTGGTTAGGATAACTAATTGCTCCAAAGTAAAGCCAAAGACAGGCCCTTTGAACACTTGGTTTGCAGCTCCGGAGGTCAGAAGTCAGAAATCCTCAGAATGTGGCCGCGGGTTGTAGGTGGGGGCAGGAGTGGAGGAAGAAGCCTCATCTGACACACACAAGCCACCTAAGAACCTGTAGAAGTAGGTGCCCCCTGGGCTCTGGGAACCAATGTTCCCTCTGGACCATTAGCTTTGGTGTTGACATTGTGTCTGCAGTTGCTGTCCATCTGGAGTGGAAAATGCAGCAAAAACACAGAAATGTGGAATTCTGAACTAGGGACCATGGGAGAGCAAGAGTGGAGAGACCAGAGAGGAATGAGAAGGCAGGGAAGGCCTTACAGGCAGAGGCAGGTTTAGATCAGGGAACAGAGGAGAGGAGAGGGCTGAGCTGGGGACAATTTGGCGACTGTTCATCCAGTTAATAAGTATAGACTGAGTACTGCTGTGTGCTCAGGGCTTCAGTGGTGGAAACACCATGAGAGTGTGAATAGGGAGATCCCGGAAGGCTTCCTGGAGGAGGAGGCATCTCAGCTGACACCTCTCAGGCCACTGCTCACTTCCCTGCCCTCTGCTCCGTTCTGGTTTGCTCTTCTCCGGGTTCAAATGTCAGCTCTGTGGTGTCCAGGCTGTGTGACCCCAGGCAAGCTTTAAGCCTCTCTGGGCCTCTGCTTCCACATCTGGGTCATTTTGGGCTGCTCTGGGAGACCCGAGGTTCTTTGTCTGAATTCCAGTGCCTGGCATGTAGTTGGTGCTCAAAAACCTCACGGCGCGGCCTAGGGTGACGGCAGCAGTGGCGGGACGGGAGACGAGGAGCCGGGGAGCGGCCCCGCCATGGCCCGGGACCTGCTCGGTTGCGGCGGCTGCGGCGGTGCTTTGTCTCCCTGGAGGCCGAGCCGGCGCAGCCGAGGGAGAGCGCGGATCCGACGGAAGGAGGCGGGAGCAGCCAGAAAGTCCGCGACCCACAGACTCACCTCTTTCCTGCCCGAAGATTTAATAAATCAATTTTCTTCCTGTCTACTCTCTCATCCACAGACAATATCCTCTTAAATAGGATATTAGATTGCATGCATGAAGTTAAGCCACTGTGGAGTAGGAAAATTGCCTCATTGAAACAGATCTTAAGATGTCCTTAATTCACAGGAACATTAGGAAATTTTCAGAGTGCATCACCAACCGAGGAGATAAATATTTAAGGCAAGAATTTTCAAACCTTTGAGGCTGGAATAAATATTTTGAATTTATGGCAAGTCCAGTAGAAGACCACCTCCCAACTCAAATCTGTATTGAGTGATAGAAAAAGAATAATGGCTTGAATGAACCCAATAAATAGCGAATATTACGGAGTCATCCTCGTGTACAGTCCAAATTTAGAAGCAGAGGTTGGTTTTGAATTAGACTTGGCTTTCAATAAAATATGAAACAAGGAAGAATGGGAAGCCTCTGTTTTAGAAAGGTAGGCTGGTTACAATTTAGTGGATAAGACAGTTTTCACAAGCAAAGATTTTGAAAGAATATACGAGAGGAAACTGCAGTAGTCAAAGAGCGAGTGATTGAGGCATTTCCCAAGAATTTCAGAAAAACCAGGTCAAAACACAGTCACACTCTGACAGCGTTTTGGAGGAGGTAGGGAGCAGACATAAGGATCAAGTGGTGGGAAGAGTAAAAGGTCCAAGTCCAAGGTTCCCACCTGCTGAATGGACAAACCTTCCTTCTGGCTTGAGGACGGGCTCCAGATAGGGGCCGTGAAGAGGGAGCATTTGTGTGGAAATCTTTTTAATTTCTAAGGCCTAAAGCTGGATTTTGGAAGTAACTCAAGTCTGAGAGAATTCAGAGAGAAAACAAAAAGCAGCAATGACTAGTTCACCTCTTGTTTTAATCTGGCTTTAAAAATAAAATCTTATATTTGTCATTATTCTAAATGTATCCAAACCTTTCATGATTGTTATATCCTTAATTTCTATGTGTCAGTGATACACTCTAACAGGTTGTGGACAGGATAGAAAGTGAGATGAGAGAAAGGGAATGAATATTCCTAGCCTGTGGTCCTATGAAGCACTTACATTCGGGGCTGAGCCTGGTGCGCAGGGTCAAAAGGGACGCTGGGCTGAGACAGCTCTCTGTGGAGAATAGTGACCATTTATTGCCTAGTCATGAATTATCTGCTGATGAATATATATATTAAGTCTTTGGTCCTGGAATGAGGTAGTGTAACTGCCATTTGTGATTGAGGGAACTACGTTTTGGAGACATGAAGTAACTTGCCATAGTGCCAGTATTGATGAAGCTAGAATTTGTGTTCAGTTCTGTGTGAGCCAAAAGCCACATTTTCCAACTACGTACCCTACTGACGATTGCATTTCCATCATCTTCAAAGCGGTGTGTGTTATTGAATACTTACTTCATCCAAATCAAGTGTAAGACAAAAATAGACTCCAGGGCTTCCCTGGTGGCGCAGTGGTTGAGGGTCCGCCTGCCGATGCAGGGGACACGGGTTCGTGCCCCGGTCTGGGAAGGTCCCACATGCCGCGGAGTGGCTGGGCCCGTGAGCCATGGCCACTGAGCCTGCGTGTCCGGAGCCTGTGCTCCGCAACGGGAGAGGCCACAAAAAAAGAAAAAGAAAAAGAAAAATAGACTCCAGCTTTATTTTTAGCTCTTCTACCATTTCACCTTACTTATATCACTGCTCCTTTCTACTTCCAAAAGGAGGTAAGTATCAACATCAGCTCCATGTATTTTGTTGTCTTGCATCAGTTCTGCAATTCTATTAGTGTATCAGTAGAGTGCCCTTTCATAGAGTTTGACAGAGGTGAGCAGTATTGGGGAAAATCCAGTTGCCAGGAATGTGGCCCTTCTCCCCATACTTTAGTGACTCTCAAAAATAATTTTCTCATGTCTGATAGTAAATGGTGAAGCACTCCCTTTCTGCCAATTCCTGGATATGATATTAAATTGGAAAAATTCCATGATAGAGCAAACTTTGAAAAATCAGAAACACTGAGTATTTTAAAATTCAAAGAATAAAACCTTCAGAGGCTGTGATGAGCCCATTCACTGGATGTGATTCAGTCACACGTGTTTCCAGCTGGGACAGATTTTTTGCCCTTTGAATGGAGACTGCTTTCCACTTTCTTGACTTGAATCACCTTGGTGTCAGGGTCCATGTGATTTAAACTCAGTGGTCATCTCTCAGCCTTTTCATAAGTCAGTTCCTCAAATCCATTGGGTGAATGGCACAAAGTTTTGGGTTTAGGCCATTACACACTTTACTCAAAAACCCATGGGGACTAGCGGAAGAGGGAAACTCTTCATTATCTACTTTTACCTCTTTTGATTAATTTTCCATCAGAGTGCTTAAATTTTTTTTTGGTATGTAATGAGAAATGAGGGCAAAAAAGGTGAGAGACCTTTCAGTAATCTTTATACTCTCCTGAAATATGCATGACAAGCGCTAGAATAAAGAGAGAAGAGGTTTGGCCTTTGCACATTCATCTGTCTTTTCCTCAGTCCGTCCCACCCAACTGTGTTGCTTTCTTGCTGTTCAGAGCCCCACCTTTTGGCTTGGCCACCAGAACTGCTGTTTCTTTTGGGTAAACTCCTCACACTCCAGAATCTGATCTTCTCCTTTCACTCTGCCAGTTCTTAACTGTCCTGTTTTCTCAAGACCCAGTTAAGTGACTAATCTGTTAAACCATTCAATCTGTTAAACTAATTGTGTAAACCTGTTAATGAGTAACAGGGACTATCAAGGGATCCTCCTTCCAGAAACCACACATAAATGAATGACTCTTCAGCTAGAAGCCACCAGAAGAGAAGTTAATTTTCTTGTCACCATTTAAATCACAAATCCTTTGTGCCCATTACTTGGCCTGAGAGAATGAGAGAAACCATTCATAGCCCACAAAAACAGTAAATAAGCAACAGTGAAATTCGGGATAGGACTAAAGGATGGAGGACACAAAGGAGCCCTTTGGCCCCAAATCTAGTTAGCACATGGTAGTGACCACTGATGCAGACGCATAGAGAAGAAAGTAGAGGCTCATAGCTTTCTCAGCCGTCAGGAGTATAGTCAGATGATCTGACTTCCAGAGTCAGTTTACCCATTTGTTCATTCTTTTATTCCTTCATTATTTCACATTTCCTGTGCAACTATTATGGGTCAGTCACATACAGTTAAATGAATGAACAGCTCTGTCATTTCCACATTTGAAAAGATTAGTTGCTTTGCAACAGAGGAAAACAAAACTAGGGATTTAGTTTTGTCTTAGATAAAGACATTCTAAGATGCATTTCCATGCAGGTACAAATAATCTTATAAATTTATTTTCCTAATACTAATATAAAAGAGAAAAAACAAATTTAAAAAAGTGTCTCTCTCTCTCTCTCTCTCTCTATATATATATATATATTTTTTTTTTTTCGGTACGCGGGCCCCTCACCGCTGTGGCCTCTCCCGTCGCGGTGCACAGGCTCCAGATGCGCAGGCTCAGTGGTCACGGCTCACGGGCCCAGCCGCTCCGCAGCATGTGGGATCCTCCTGGACCGGGGCACGAACCCGCATCCCCCGCACCGGCAGGCGGACTCCCAATCACTGCGCCACCAGGGAAGCCCCCAAAAGTATATTTTTATAAATACGCACCATTTCATTACCAGTTAAATGATAGTCTTGTTTCATGAAGAGCTATTACAGGTTTTGGGGAAGTGCAATAATCAGTATTAACATTTATTGAGTACTAACTATACATCAAGTAGCTGCCACGTGCTTAGCACGCATTTTTCACATTTACAACTCAAGAAAAAAAATCCTATGAGGCAGGTTCATTATTGCCTCCTTTTCCCAGATGAGAAACAGATCTAAAAATGCTGGTCTTGCAACTAATATTTAGAGCCTGGATTTGAACCCAGGAAGTCTAACTGCAGACTCTGCAGTCTTTGGTCGATGTTACACTTCTTTACCCCAATTTTTTATTTTAAAAAGTTGTAAACCATAGAAAACATTTTTATCAAGAATACTGCATAAGAAATAGAGACACAGATGTAGAGAACAAACATATGGACACCAAGTGGGGAAGGCCAGGGGGGATGGGGTGGGGGAGGGATGAATTGGGAGATTGGGATTGACATGTATACACTAATGTGTATAAAATAGAGAACTAACAAGAACCTGCTGTATACAAAAAATAAATAAAATAAAATTCAAAAAAAAAAATACTGCACAGGTAACACGTACCTCCCGTTATTTTTCTTTAAAAAGTAACGTAATGTCAACTTACCTGGTTAACCTCAAGATCACTCTGTTGTAAAGATACCCTTTTCTTTCTTTGTTTGATGCTCAAATTGCACCAAATTTGGACAATGAAAACTCTTCCAAACCAGTTTCTATGTTCATTTGAAACATAATTATTAGTGTTTGAGCATTTCCTTGCTTTTTTCCTCAACAATTATTTTGTATTTTTCCTACCCTGGACCTGGAATTGGCCATTTCTCCAAGGAGCTTTCGTTTAGTTTAATGAGGAACGATATTAGAAACCAAGATCTGGGCTCTATTGTATTCTTTGATAAAAGACAGCCATTGTTTTTTTCCTTTCCTTTTTAAAAATTAATTAATTAAAAAGCACAGAACGTAAAGTTTGCTATCTTAACCATTTTTAAGTGCACAATTAGGGTTGTCATTGATCTTAGGACATTTAAGAGGACCTAGAATATATATGAATATAAATAGAAATATGTGTGTGTATGTGTATGATTCATATTATCTTAATAAATTTATAGGGCTTTTCCTCACCTTTTCCCCTCCATCCATATTTGTAACTTTCTTTTCTCACAATGAGAAGCTTGATTCTCAACAATTTATTAATTGCTTTCTTCTATATCACACACAAAATAGTTTGAGTTACCACATGCATACCATTACCAACAAAAAACCTACTAAGTTCAAGACTTTTAGAATACATTTCACTAAGGATGTGTAAAAATTCATCTCACTAAGAGTATATTGTCAGAGTACTCTGTTCAAAAGTTATTTAAATTATGATCTCTGACTTTTATAATTCTCAGCTATTCATTTCCTTCTTTTATTTAACTTCATTTTCTGAACTGAAAAATATTTTCATGATTCAAAAGTCACTCCCACAGAACCTGTATTCTTAACCTATATTGTGTAATTCATTCATTTATTCGTTCATTCATAATGAGAACCAGGCTTAGTTCTAGGTGTTGAAATATAGCAGCGAGCTGGAAAGCAAGATCTCTGCCTAGTTAGGGAAGATCACCACGAAACAAATAAAGAAAGAAGGTAATTTCAGAGGTTCTTAAATTCAATGGAGAAAATCTAGATAAGTTGGTAAGAAAGAAACAGAAAGAGCTACTTTGGATTAGGAAATTCAAAGATACCCTTTCTGAAGTGGCCTTTGGACCAAGACCTAAGTACAAAGAAGAGAGGAATCAGGCTTCCCGGCACAGTAAGCCAAAATGCTCTGAGGCAACAGCTGTGAATGAGAGAAAGAGTAGTGGGAGGGGAGAGCAAGGAGACCGTCCTAATGCTCCAAGGAGGGATGTAAAGGCTGTGGTAAAGACTTAAGATTTTATTCTAAGAGTTACAGGAAGCCTTGATGAGCTGTGTAAGGAGAGAGATATAAGATCTGGCTATTTTTGGAAGGTCACTCTAGTTGCTATGTGGAGACCAGGTCATAAGTGGGCAGAGGAGGAAGCAGGCAGGCCCATGTTCAACAGCAGGAGGTTCCTGGCTCAGACAGAGGCAGTAACAGAAAAGACTGAGAAAAGTGGGTAGATCCAGGATATCTTTATCACAAAGCCTCCTGAAAAAAACATTATTTTAGCAATTTAATCAGAATGTTCTAGTTATAATAAAATGAATTCTTTTTGTATTAAACTTTATGAAAGACTTAAAACCCTTTGTGCAGCAAAGGAAACCATAAACAAGACCAAAAGACAACCCTCAGAATGGGAGAAAATATTTGCAAATGAAGCAACTGACAAAGGAATAATCTCTAAAATATACAAGTAGCTCATAGAGCTCAATATCAAAAAAACAAACAATCCAATCAAAAAATGGGTGGAAGACCTAAATAGACATTTCTCCAACGAAGCCATACAGATGTCCAAGAAACACATGAAAAGATGGTCAAAGTCACTAATTATTAGAGAAATGCAAATCAAAACTACAGTGAAGTATCACCTCACACCGGTCAGAAAGGCCATCATCAAAAAATCTACAAACAATAAATGCTGGAGAGGGTGTGGAGAAAAGAGAACCTTCATACAACTGTTGGTGGGAATGCAAATTGATACAGCCACTGTGGAAGACTGTATGGATGTTCCTTAAAAATCTAAAAATAGAGCTACCATATGACCCAGCAATCCCACTACTGGGCATATACCCAGAGAAAACCATAATTCAAAAAAACATATGTACCCCAATGTTCATACCAGCACTATTTACAATAGCCAGGACGTGGAAGCAACCTAAATGTCTATCAAGAAAGGAATGGATAAAGAAGATGTGGTACATATTTACAGTGGAATATTACTCAGCCATAAAAAGGAACGAAACTGAGTCATTTGTAGAGACATGGATGGACATAGAGAGTGTCATACACAGTGAAGTAAGTCAGAAAGAGAAAAGCAAATATCATATAATAATGCATATATGTGGAATCTAGAAAAATGGTATAGATGATCTTATTTGAAAAGCAGAAATAGAGACATAGACATAGAGAACAAATGTATGGATACCAAGGGGGAAAGGAGTGGGGAGGGAGGAATTGGGAGGATGGGATTGACACATATACATTATTGATACTATGTATAAAATAGACAACTGATGGGAACATACTGTATAGCACAGGGAACTCTACCTAATATACTTTGGTAACCTAAATGGGAGAGTAGTCCAAAAGGGAGGGGATATCTATATGTGTATGGCTGATTCATTTTGTTGTGCAGTGGAGGCTAACACAACATTGTAAAGCAACCATACTCCAATAAAAATTAATTTTAAAAAAAGACAAGACAATAAAATTTATGAGAGATAAATTAAAAAAATTTTTTCTCACTCTGAAATAATTATAAAGATTATTTTTTCCTGTCCTGTGCCATTTGGGAGGAAGTTGGTGCCATGATGCTCCACTGCACTCAAAAAACATTATTGTGTGTTTCCTACAAAAAAAAGTTCCCTTACATAACTGTAATGTAATCATCAAATTAGGAAACTAATTTGCTTTACTATGCTCTAATTCTCAGACTCCACTCAAGTTTTGCCAATTGTCCTGATAACTTTCTGTACAGAAAATCCAAGTCAAAATCCCATGTTGGATTTAGTTTTCATGTATCCATAGGCTATGTCAAATCAGAACAGTTCTTTGGTCTTTCCTTGACTTCCATGATCCAGACACCTTTTTCCCCAGCTTTATTGAATATCACTGATATACAACATTGTGTGAGATTAAACTTTACAATGTGATGATTTGACAAATGTATATATTGTGAAATGATTACTACAAGAAAAGAAAACCGAAGGCCGGTATCTCTGAAGCATATAGATGCAGGAATTCTCAACAAAATACTAGCAAACTGAATTCAACAACTAAAAGGATCATACCCCATGATCAAGTGAGATTTATCCCAAGAATGCAAGGATGATTTGAAACATACAAATTAATAGATGTAATATGTCACATTAATAGAATGAAAGATAAAAATCATATGATCACCTCAATAGATGCACAAAAATCATTTGACAAAACACAACATCCTTTCATGATAAAAATTCTCAATGAATTGAGTATAGAAAGAATACACCTCAAACATAATAAAGGCCATATATGACAAATACACAGCTAACATTATATTCAATGGTGAATGGTTGAAAACTTTACTTCTAAGATCAGGAACAAGACAGGGGTGTGCACTCTCACCATTCCTATTCAACATAGTATTGGAAGTCCCAGCTGGAGCAATTAGTCAAGAAAAATAAATAAAACTCATCCAGTTGGAAAGGAAGAAGTAAAATTGTCTCTGTTTACACATGACACGATCTTGTACACAGAAAATCCTAAAGATTCCACAGAAAAAACCTGTTAGAACTAATCCAAGAATTTAGTAAAGTTGCAGGATACAAAATCAACACATATCAATCAGTTGTGTTTCTGTATACTAACAACAAACTATCTGAAAAAGAAATGAAGTAAAGAATTCTGTTTACAATAGGATACTTCTTCTGTTGTATATCATCAATCACAACAAAATAGGAAAAAATTTAACCCAGGAGGTAAAAGATCTGTACACTGAAAACAGTAAGACATTAATGAAAAAATTGAAGAGGACACAAATAAATAGAAAGATACCCTGTATTCATGGATTAGAAGAATTGATATTATTAAAATGTCCATGCTATCCAAAGCTATCTATAGATTCAATGTAATCCCTACCAAAATTCCAATGACATTTTTCACAGAAATAGAAAATACAATTCTAAAATTTGTATGGAAACACAAAAACCCTGAATAGCCAAAGCAATCTTGAGAAAGAAACCAAAACTTGAGGCATCAAATTTTATGAATTCAAACTATATTACATGGTATAGTGGTGAACATAGCTGCCTTCCAAACTATATTACAAAGTTGTAGTAATCAAGACAGTGTAGCATTAAAAATAGACACATAGGTCAATGGAACAGAATCAGGAGCCCAGAAATAAACTCTCATATATATGGTCAACTTATATTTGAAAAGGGTGCCAAGAATGCTCAATGGAAAATGGATAGTCTCTTCCATAAATAATGCTGGTAAAACTGAACAATCACCTACAAAATAATGAAATTGGACACCTGTGTTACACCATTCACAAAAATTAACTCAAAATGGATTTAAGACTTAAATGTAAGACATGAAATTATAAAACTTGTAGAAGAAAACAGGGAAAAATTCCTTAATATTGGTTTTAGCCACAATTTTTTGTATATGACACCAAAACACAAGCAACCAAAGCAAAAGTAAGCAAACAGAATTATGTCAAACCAAAACTGTTGTGCACAGCAAAAGAAACAATAAAAAGGAAACCTATGAAATGGGAGAAAATATTTGCAAATCATCTATCTGATAAGGGGTTAAATAGTCAAAATATGTAAGGAACTCATACAACTTAATAGCAAGAAAACAAATCAATTTTAAAAATGGCCAAAGCACCTGAATAGACATTTTTCCAAAGACATACAAATGACCAACAGGTACATGAAGAGATCTTCAACATGACTAATCATCAGGGAAATGAAAATCATAACCACAAGGAGACGTCACCTCAATGTTAGAATGGCTATCAACAAAAAACTAAGAGATAAATGTTAGCTAGGATGAGGGGAAAAGAGAAACTTGTGCACTGTTTGTGAGAATGACTTAGACACTTTTGACGACTATAAGCTAATTATTTTGTAAAGTATCTGTCAACATAGGTTTGTCTGGTGTTTCCTCATGATTAGATTTTCAGGTTGTGCATCTGTGGCATTAATATCATGAAGAGGATGTTGTTTTCTTCTCATTGCATTCTATCAGATGGTTCATAATTTTTATTTATCTCATTTCTAGTGCTATTTACATTAAGCCCTCATTTAAGATAGTGTCTGCCAGACTTCTTTACTGTAAATATAACCCAAGCAGATAACTCCCTCAGCCCACTTGGATTCTATCACCCGGCTCCAGACAACACCCCACTCACCATGTGGTTGTCCTCCTCCTCACTTATTTGGATTCCAACACCTTGTAATGGGTTACTCCTGCGTGGACACCAACTCAGACTTTGATATTCCAGACCAAGCCAGTGATGCTAACCCCTCCAACTCTCTCAGCTGTGGACACCACTTCCAACTTGCCCAGACTCCAACACTATGTGTCAGTCATTCCCACCCTCCAAATCGTGTAGACACTGTCCTCCCTTGGTGCTCCATATTAGGTCGACCCCTGAATGGACATCCTTCTGACTCAGCTCAGGGTTTACCACCCTACTCTGGACCACCATTCCCCAAGAAAATGCCCTGTTCACACTGTTAAGGCTCCTCTAACATCCCCTGGAGGGCCTCACATTTGCACAGGTGCCCCTCACCCCACTCAGGCTCCAGCATCCCGTTGTGGGTAGCTGTACATGTGGATGTCCTCCTCTCCATCTTGGGCTTCAGCTAGCTGCTCTGGGCCATCATGGCTGCCCCCTCCCCCAGAACACATGACTCCCTTGTTCAGCTTCACCTAACAGTGTTCAGATAAAATTGGTCAGGAAGGAAGAAGGAGAGGGAAGGGAAGGGGAAGAATAAGACAGGGAGAAAGAGAGGTTTTGAAAAAAATATTCTGAAGCTGGGTAATATAACACAGAGAAAGGTGATTTTAAAAAATCGTATCATAGAACAATCAAATTGAGTTCACAATACTTTCAAGACTAACAATATAAAGCAAAATGTATGAAATTGAGTACCATGACTTAACTGAGAAAAACCTCTAAAATTAAACAAAAATTTTGGAGACAGTATACTTAATGTTTTCAACTAAACTTTAAAGAGATTTTGTATAGTTTTAAACACTCAATTTACAAACTTTTTCAAAACAGTGAATATTAAGCATTGAAAATCTTTATTTTCCAAGTAACGTGCTATGATTTTAAGAAAAAGTAGAAACACTTTTGGAATGCTTGCATTTTTCCAGAGGAAATCTAAGAGGAAAATAAATGTCAGTCTGATATAAAAACTAAGTAGTTTGGGCAACTGTTATGGAGAAAAACACCACCACCTATTATTTTTATTACCAGTAAAATAAAGAATCATTTTTAGAATTAGAATTTTTCCCCTCTCCATAATTGTAAATGTCACTGTTTTCTTTGTTGTGTTTATACAAAGTCATTTGTAATGGCAGAAAGTGTCATTTCCAAATGTCCCAGCAATTCTAGGCACAAACGTAACAAAATATATTTAAGAAAAGATTTTCTCTCTGTATTCCAAAGTTTTCTCTCACTCAAAGAAATAATTAAGATTTGGGACATGACTAAAATGTGAAAGAAAAGAAAAAATACCACAATTTGGAAGTTATTTGTAAGCTGGCATAGAAAGGAGTTAAACTAATAGTTATTACTTGGAAAATTCTTGCTTAGTAATTAAATTCATATTCTTCAGGTCTGACATGCTCTGAAATTAAAAAAAAAAAGAAAAAAAGACGAGTATGCAGAGTGTTACCACAAATTTCAAAAGTTTCTGATTTCAGATCTATGTAAGCTGTATGAAGTAGAGAACTTAGGAAGTGATTTGAGGGAATTCACTGGTGGTCTAGTAGTTAGGACTTGGCACTTTCCCTGGGGCCTGGGTTCAATCCCTGGTCAGGGAACTGAGATCCCAAAAGCCTCACAGTGTGGCCAAAAAAAGAAAAAAAAAAAAAAAAAAAAAGAAGTGATTTGAGTAATTTAACTTTAAAACACATGTACCTCAGATCTTTGGTATTTGTTTAGAATACATTTGGGATTCTGGATAATTAGCTAAACTACCTTATTAATTTTACTTGCATTAGGAGTAAACTCTGTTCCTAAAGCATGATAGGCCTTCAGGGTCTTCAAAATATACAGATGCCTCAGGGCTCATGTGCAAAATGCTCAGTGGCATGAAGTGAACCTTTCTTTCCTCTAGATGCCTGTAAGATCATACTCTCAGCAAACTCACATAATCCCCCTTAAAGTGTTAGCTGAGAGATGGGCAGTTGCCATATAGTATCAGGGAGAGGAACACTAATTCTGGGTAAAATGCTATCTTAGGATAAGCTAGAAAAAGGCCTGAGATGAGGATCCTTGTGCAGTGGAAAACTATAGAAGATCCAAACCTTCCTTCCTAAGGGTCTTGAGCCTCTGGACTCCAAGACTTACTAGGTCATGATCATGGCGGCTAGCCACAGTAAAACTGGGTCTGGGAGCACCAGAGATGGTGAGGTGAATTCCTTAAGTGCTACTACCCATATTCCTTTTTTCCCCCTTATGTAGTGACAGTCTTACATCCTTGCAGTGATCAGGGTCAACTTCCCTCACCAGTGTGTGAGCTCCTTTGTTGCCTGCTGATCTTCTGGCCCAAGAAGTGACCAGGTGGCCACCAAAGCTTTAGGTTTAGGGTGAATCTTATGATGGCCTCTTGGGGGGAAGCATTTACCCTCCAGGAACCAGAGACTAAAATTGCTCAAGTTGATCACTGGGAGTGATGGTGAATGGGGTCATTCCTACTTCTACAGCTTGGGTACTGGACCCATATTTTTTAGTTATTAAAGACACAGGACCAATGCAATAGCCAAAAATAGATCATAGGCTAAAATTCTATGCTGTGTCCTAAAGGGTAGTGCCTCATTCTCACAAAATGTCATCTCTAGGCTGGTGTTTCAGCTGTGTCTTTAAGAAGTTGTTCTACTGCTTTGTCATGCCAGTAGCTTCTGGATGGTGTGGTATGTGGCATGACCTGTAGACCCCATGGTCATGTGCTCGTCATTGCACCTCTTTGACCATAAAGTGGGTCCCTTGATTCAAAGTAATGTTATGCAGGATACTTCCTCAATGAACCAGACTGAGGCTGGCTGAGGCATTGTGGGTAGTAAAGGCAAGCCCATCTCTGGAAGACATATCAATCCTAGTCAGGATAAATCATTGCTCCTTCCAGAATGGAGATGTCCATATTAGAATTTATTGCTGGCCTAGTCTTGGGAAGGAGGCATATTCCTAGGGATTCCTAAGCCAAATGATTTCAATCACCCCAAGGACAATATTCCAGAAAAGGTTGTGAGCTTTTACCAGCAACACCTACAGCAGCCAGTAAAAGAGATTTCTAAGCATCTGGACTTTATAGCTCTTTACATTATCTCATGAGAAATAGGGTTAGTATTCTCAGATAGCCACAGAGGCCAACCTGGTAAAGTAATTGAGTGAAGCATGTCCAACTTGAGCGCTAACACCCCGTCACAAAGTGAAGTGCTGGTATGTTACTGCCAACACTGTTGCCAGATCTAACATTCTCATGAGAATCTGAAAATCCAGATTTATTTTCATGCAAAATCTCTCAATTTTTTAAAATGTTGATAATCATATCATCAGGTTTGCTAATAGAAAACAGATGGAATATCCAACTTAGCATAAATGGAGGAGGGAGAATGGTGCCGAGTAGATCTACAGGAGCAAATGGAAGATATCCAGCACAATGACCAGTTCAGAGTTTAAAAAAGCACTCTGGGTCAATAGGATGCAAGCACTGTCCTAGTCTGCTTGGGCTGCCGTAACAAAATACCATAGACTGTGTGGCTTAAACAACAGAAATTTATGTTCTCATGGCCCTGGAGGATAGAAGTCTGAGACTGGGATGCCGGCATGGTTGATTTCTGGTGAGGGCTGTCTTCCTGGTTTGCAGTCAGCCACCTTCTCACTTTACAGCGTCTTTCCTTAGTGCGTGCACGTGGAGAAAGAGAGCCAGAGAGAGAAAGGAAGAGGAGTTGGGCGGGGGGGCTTTCTCATGTCTCTTTTTATAAGAACATTAATCCTATAGGATCAGAGCCCCAGCCTTATGACCTCATTTAATCTGAGTTACTTCTGTAGAGGCCCCGTCCCCAAATACAGCCACACGGGAGGTTAGAGCTTCAATACATGAATTTGGGGATCTGGGGGGCAGGGGGGTGCAGAAGCATTTAGTCCATAACAGTCATCAAATAAAAAACTCAGATAAAAGAAAACAAAATATGTCCTCCAGCTAGCACTGGAGCACCAGTGTTTGACCGCTGATATAAACAGCAACTAACTGCTTACATACAATGTTGGCCCTAAGTCTGCTGCATTTGTGTGTGTCCCAAGCTGTGAGTCAGACAGTGCTTGGATCACAATATCTGATATACCATTTAATTGATTACCCCAAGTTTTCACCTGTAAAAAGAAATGAGAAATCTGGGAAAATTAGAAAACTGGAAAATATGTTGCTGTGCTTTTCACTTGAGATTAATTGTCTGGTTCAGCAAGTATTGACCTAGTCATTTTCTTGTTCTTTTTGATTTCAAGCCGAGCTCTGCATTCCAAAGCAGTAAGTGGAGGAACAGAGAATTAAAACAAGGTAGACCTGAGAATAGAAATCAAGCATGTTGTCATGATCAGTATCAGAGTAAGTTAAGCTGTCTCAGTTAATGTACTTTAATAGAGCTTTCAATCAAAAACCGAAAAGAGGGCCCAAAATGCTGAAGACTTTGTCCTCCAGCACTCAAAACTATCTGTTCTATATCTACATCGATATCAAAGTGTGGTCCACAGGGAAATAACTTCAGCACCATGTGAGAACTTGTTAGAAACACAAAATTTGGCCCCCTACAGACACACTGAATCAGAAACTCTGGGGCTGGGTCTCAGCAGTCTGTTTTAACAAGTCCTCCAGGTGATTCCGTTGCACACAACATTTGGAGAGATTTAGCTCTATATTCACAGGTTGATGGAAGGAGGTAGACCTGGGAAGAGAAAGGGAAGAAATTGGCATTTCACTGAGCATCTACAGTATCCCAGGCACCGTATTAGGAGAATCAGTGGCAGCACCAGGAAATGAGCCCAAGTCCATCCAACTCCAAAGACCGTGTGTTCATTCCATTCACTCAAATTCCCTCCTTAAAGTATGTATTAAGTATCTCTATTGGGCCAGTGCTTCATATGTTATCCTATTTAATCTTTACAAGGGTTCCTGAGAGGTAGGCTAGATTATTCCCATTTTACAGGTCAAGAAAATCAGGCTTATAGAAGTTAAATCATTTTCTCACTGTGGCATAGCTTGTCAGTGGCATAGATGGGATTTACACTCAATTCAGAATGTCATAAAGTCCATGTTCTTGCTTTGCCTTTCTATACCACGCTCTTTCCTTAGTTTGTTCAATCTTCTACCTCGGTTTGCCACTGCCTACCTATTGCTCTCTGTTTTTTGTGTTAGAAAATTCAATCTTTCTCAAATGGCATGCTGCATCTGAAGCACAGAACACAGGAAATAATCTAAGTGGCTATTCTCTCAATTATCCCAAGGATGGTCCTTAACTAGTGCCTGGGGAGATGCATGGGCGGTGGGGTGGGGGTGGGGGCCGGAGGAGAGAATCCATTCCATACAATGGAAGCCTTTGGCATTACTGCTCAATTCCCTCACAGAACTCCTTGGAGCAAGCCTAGAAGACAGATGAAAAACAATTCTCATTAACCCATCTGGCAGTTCACTTTATTCTCTTTTTCCCAAGCTCCTCTTTGAATATCTTCCTTCAGTCAGAAAATTTGCCAGGAGAAAGCGTGGTATAGTTGAGAAGAATTTTAAACCCAACACGTCTGGTGGGTAGATGTACCTCACATGATAATTCACTTCCATTCCTTGGCTTCTGTTTCTTCACAGGAAAATGTTGTCTGGATTTGTGAATGTTGAGGACCATTCTGTCCAGCTCTAGCATTCTATTGTTTATGAAAAGAAATTAAGCACTACTGTCAAATCATCCTTCTTTATTCCAAAGAGGAAAAAAGAAACTGAAGAAGGGTTTACATGTCTCATTATTGTAAGTATGTGTGTATCTTTATTGGTAATCACCTGGGACCCTTTGGATATTACTGCACTTGGTTTTCTTCTTGACAGTGATGGGGTTCAGGACACACTACCCCCCCAAATATGGGCACCCTTGGCATATTGAATATTTTAAGCTGAAAGCATATGAGAAAATGACAGAAGCAAGAAGGTCACTCTGACTTCCCTTCCCTTCCCTTCTTCCCTGAAACAGTTCATATAACCCTCAGGTGAATGGTGATCTCCCGGTACCCAGAGGAAGGGAGCATCCTTATCTCTGAAGACAAGGGCACACCATGAAAAATTCTAACAACCTCGCTCTAACTGAGACCTCGCTCAGTTTCCTTCAGTTCACTGCATTCTTCTCATACTTCTTAACCTATCTGTCTCCTCTGAGACTGTCCACGTTTTATCAAACCCAGCATAAAATACACAGGTTTAACTTTCTCTGGATCTTCAGTTCATTATGAAGGCTCCCAGGCCACATAAAACTTATATTAAATAAACCTGTATGCTTTTCTCTTATTCATCTATCTTTGTCAGTTTAATTTTCAGACCCAGCCAGCAACTCTAAGAGGGTCAAGAAAACCTTTTTCCTCTCCTACAATATTCATAATTATTTCCTTGGATATGTTTTTGTAAAGATCTTTGTTCATGAAACATCTTCATTTAGAATTCAAGTTAGGATTAGGGGTGAAGGATATGGTTACCCTAATAGTTCCTGAGAAGCCTTTATGATGTGCTGAATCTAACGTATTTATGGTGCCTCCTTTGATTCAGTTCAGTTCAATTTGACCGGTTTTACTCTGCAGTATTTTCCCATGTCCATCCCTTGGAAACATTGCATTTACTCATGGAAAACTGGCTAGAAATTCTCTTCCAGTGGAAAAGGTAATGCCATGAGTGACTAGGCCTGCTAATTAATAATTTTAGAGGTTGTGATGGAATGTTCCTTAGTAGGAAATTCCATTTTGAAAAAGTCCATTTTTATTGTCTTGAGCAATATGCATGTATAAAGATTCTCATATCTCTAAAACCTTAAATTAGAAGCTTTGTTGGCTGACTTTTTAAAAAGTATCTCTCCCAGAAAGAGAACAGTAAAAAGTGTTGCCTTTTATAATCATCCATCATTTAACCAGTCCATACATCCATCAAATTAAAAAAAAATCTTTATAAAGAAAATCCCAAATATACCAACCAAGCAAAACTAAGCAAGTGTTGTAGAAAATTAGATTAGTCAAAATAAGACTTGGAGAATGTTCCAAATCTCTATCAGCTGGGTTGTTTGTAGGTTCATCAGAAGAGAATTTAAATGGCCAAAGGGAGGGGTCAGGGAAGAGTCCCCTAACTCTTAACTACTTGCAGCTGTTATTTTAGCGTCCAGCCAATAAAGATTTATAAACAGTACATGCTTTGTTTCATGCTGAGGTCCCTCAGTATGCAAAAAAAAAAAAAAAGGATAAAATTCAACATGGTTGCTTTCAACCTAAGACTAATACTTTATGGAAAACAAAGAATGAGAAAGTAGCACTCTGAGAAAGAATTGGTATCAAGAATTAAATGGCGTGATCTCTTATAACCATCCCCAGGTGAACCAGCTGTAATCTGCATATGCTAACAAATACTTCTGCTAAAGCATTAAATCTCTACCCATATAAGGTCAATAAAAGTATGCTTTTTTTTTTGCCAAAGTTGCAAATGTACAAATTTGCCAAAATTTTCTAAAGCTCTCCCAAATAAAATCAATGTTCCTTCCCTTTTTAAGAATTGGGAGCCAACAATCTTCAGACGTGATTAACTGTGAGGGTTAGACTATACAGATATGAATACTAAGCATATATATGTCATAGGTGTATAGTGTTCCATTATAATTAAGTAAAATTAACAAAGTTTATTTACTGTGTTGAAAATTAAGCTTAATTATAATTGGGTTAAACGATAGCTGGACATAAACAGTTACCTTTTAACTTTAATTACCACTTTTAGTTTTTACTACTGTTCTACATAAAATCTGCTGTATAATTTTGGCACTCATTCTTTAATTTATCCACTCAATAGTATTTACTGAATACTTCCATGTGTCATGCACCATTCTAGGCAATGAGAATACAATAGGGCAGTCAAGATCCCTGACCTTTGCATTTCAGTGGGGGAGACAAACAGTAAGGTGAACACACAATTAACTAAAACTAGTGAATTTTAAACAGAGACTCAGAGGATGAAAAGGAGTCAGCCCTGTGATGAATTAAGGAAAGAACCTTTCAGGCAACCTTCTAGAAATGACAATGGCTGGTGTGACTGGACTTAGGTAGAGGAGACAGGTAGGAGGGGCAGGGCCATGGGGAGCTTTGTAAGATATGGAAAAAAGTTTACATTTTACTCAAATACAATAGGAGGCCCCTGAAAGGTTTTTAATCAAGAGAGTAACAGGAGATAACCTCTGTTTAAGAGGGATTGTCTGGTAGCTATGCAGAAAATAGATTTGAGGGGTACCTTATTTGAAAAAGTAATGATACAGATTAGGTGAATATTTCAGTAATTCAGGTGGGAAATGTTGAACAAAGATATATTTTGTAGGTAGGAAGATCAGTATTTGCTCAGCATAATCCCCAGATTTCTGACTTTAGTAACTGGGTAGAAAATGATCGTGCCAGGTCCCAAGGTTGGGACTACTGGGTTAAGGTAAGGCCGATGGGAGTGGAGATACAGGAGAGTATCTAGAATTCCATCTTGGATGAGTTAGCCAACTGCAGATAACAGTAGACAATTGGCTATTCAAGTTTGAGGCTGAGAATCAAAGTCCGGACTAGAGATATAAATGTAGGAGTTGTCAGTATATATAATACTTAAATTTATGTGAGTAGAAGAGATGAGCTAGGGTTGAAAATACAACAAAGAGGGAACAGAAAGGAGTCCTAATAAATGTCAATATTTTTAAGCTGAAAGAAGGGGGAGGGACCAGAGAATTAGACCAAGCAGGCTGGACAAAGCTAGAACAGTAGGAGTTGTGAAGAAGTAGGTTTTAGGAAGAAGAGTGTTCACTTATTTAATATTAAACATGATAGAAATTCTAATGTAGCAGATATAGTTCGTGCCACCTAGGCCCAATCAAAATTTTAAGCTTTATCGTCCCACTTTTACCATTGTTTTGTGCACTACCTTTGTTCTAGTTCCAAAGAGATGTGTAGCTATTTCGAAATCGGGGGTAATGCTTCCCACTTCTTTCCTTCTCCCCCATATAATCTATCCCTTAAATCCTCTGAGGTCAAGGAGACCTAGAGAAACTATGGGACTAAATACGTGACCCAGGGAAAAAAATATAATTTAGCATTACAGTTAAAAGTTTATCATTCAGGCAGCCATGCTAATTACATAACTTGTTGATACTAATGGACGGGTCGAAGCTTCTTCTCTCCAAGCTTATGTGGCCACCATTATGGCCAACAACTGACATCTATGCCCTGGCTGGTTAGGGTGTCCTCTCTGAGGGCTTTGTCACTGGCTCCACCTCGTCAGCTGTTACGATGCTGGAGGTTTTAAGCCTCCCACTGGATTCTTCCTCAGTCTTGGTCCCTAAAAGAGGAATCAAAAATATGCATACAGGAGGATGAGGAGACCCTAGGATCTGAGGCTAAAATGTGATAACCCGAGTGAATGGCCCAAACCACGAATCCTCTTATTGTGTCCCTAGCTTCCTAGAAGGGAAGTGGCTGCCACGTCTACCTTAAAAACTAGATCAGTGCAGGACTGAGAACAATGATTTGTTGGCATAAGATCACGTACTTAACAAAAGAAAGCTTGTCTTGAATAAAAAGTGGAGAGTGACATCAACTATTTGGATTATCTAGCTACGTTGCTTCAAGTTGAGCTTTTTTTTCCCCGAAATCTTTTCCAAATCCTTTTGAATTCATTTGTATTATATTAACAAATATTCTAACGGTAAGCCAGTCTAGTAAAACAATTACATTGGGCTATTAGGACAAATACAAACAAATGGAAAACACGCTGACGTTTGTTATCTACATAATTTTGTGGACATTGCTATTGGTTTCAGAAGACTGTTAATAATTTATGTCTTAAATGAAGTCCACACTGAACAAATGGAAAAAGAATGGGAACATGTCTTATGAAGTGAAGTGGTGTTGGTAGTTCAGATTTCAGAACAGGTTTCTGAATTCATTCTGTGTCTATACTATCTGAACACATTGCTCATTGACTAGTTTTATACCTTGTTTTGTGATGTGTATATGTGTTTGTGTGTGTGTGTGTATCTCTGTATTTCTCTTTTTCTCTGTATCTCTCTCTCTCCCCCTCCCTCCCTCTCTTTCCTGAGTTGAATTCCTGTGATCTTTCTGTTTCTGCCAAAAGTATAAAAAGGGAAATGCCCTAAAAGTATATATATGTTTATATACAAAAAAACCTCTTTTCCTAATGACTCAAAAAGTATGTAGGTGGAATATTTAGCTTTATTTTGAATGAATCATATCTTTAGAATCAGCTGTTTCAGGGTGAAAATGATTGTGGGGATTTTTCTCATTTTTACATGTTGAACCTACTATTCCAGAAGCTCTGGGTTGATTCCCAACTTAGCCGCTGACTCATTCAGCCGTGTTTCCCCCCACAGGATGTGAGGAGGTGGTATGTCTGGGGGCCATGGACATCCCTAAGGCATCACCCCACCTAACCCGAGGGCAGAGATTGAGTTTTTGTAAAACAGTCTGAGTATCAGCCCTTGTATTTCTGCTATTCCCTGGAGAAGCTGAAACAATAAACCATTGCAAGAATGGGCGAAATCTCTTCCTTTTCTACATAGTTATATAGTTTGCTGCTAAGTAGTCTATCCTCCTGCCTATAGTTCGGTCCATTTAATCACTCTTTCTACAATGAGTGTATTTCTAAACTTTTATACATTAGAATTAAGCACACTCATAGAGAAGTTTTCAGTCCTTGGAAGAGGTAAAAACCTGAGCTGAAGAAAGTATGTAAAAGATCTGTATGTGATCTTACTGTGTGCCTGTTATGGGCTAAACTGGGTCCACCCTACCCCACCCTCGCTGCCCTGCCAATTAATACGTTCATGTCCTAACACCCAGTACCTCAGAATGTGACTGTATTTGGAAATAGGGCCTTTAAAGAGGCCATTAAGGTCCTATGGGTGGACACTAATCCAATCTGAATGATGTCCTTATAAGAAGAGGAAATTTGAACACACAGAGAGACACCAGAGACGTGCCCACAGAGGAGAGACCAGGTGGAAACAGTGTGAAGATGGACATTTGTAAGCCAAGGAGAGAGGCCTCAGAGGAAACCAAACCTGCCAGCACCTTGATCCTGGACCTCCAGCTTCCAGAATTGTGAGAAGCTTAATTTCTGTTGTTTAAGCCACCAGGCTGTAGAATTGGGTTATGACAGCCCTAGCAAACTTATACAGTAGTAGGAATATCTCAGCTTTGAAAAGCTAAAATCTGAGTATGCCTTGTAGTACTAGTGTAACCTTGGGGAAATTGTCCAAACTTTCTTAACAACAGTTCCCATATTTGTAAATTGGGCATAACAATAACTACCCATTGAGGTTATCCTGAGGGTCAAATGAATGTATGTAAAGTGTCAGACATAAAGTAGATGGTCAAGAAATATTTTACGGAGGTTGCTACCTATCGGAGGAAAGGTATGGGGTTTCAGTCAATTAGACTTAGGTTTCAGTCCAAGCTCTGCCTTTTAGCTAGGCAACCTCAGGCACATTACTTAAGATCCCGAATCCACAGATCATGCTTATGAAACACTTGGTATATATTACCATATACATGTCAGTATACATGTCAATATACGTTAGTCCTCCTTGGAGATTCTCTTAGGGACTCCTGTAATTCTGATTCTTCCTGATTATCAGAGTCATATATTGACAGTATATTTGCCGTGGAGAGATGAAAAGTGGGGAGTCTAACTGGAAGAAAGCAGCTGTGATTAAAATATTTATATTTGGACCCTTCACTTACACTCACCACATGATGAATAAATGCCTATGGAATGGCCTTTCTGAAAGAAGAGCTATCATACTAGGAAGTGGAAGATAAGGCTTTACCACCAGGATGATAAAACGACTATTAATATCCTATCATCAAAGCAGCCATGTGAAATCTTGTTGCCAAACTCAATTTCTACATGGAAAAATGAGTAAAAGTAGGGCGGAAATAAATAAATGTACTCCCATAAGTTACATAAACTCTCTACAAAAGTGATAAAAATTATTATTAATTTCACCACTAAGAGATAATCACCATCAATTTGCTCTAACTTTCCAGATCTCCATATCTCTGTATGTGTATTTCTACTTATAACTGTATAAATACTTTTTTTTTTTGCGGTACGCGGGCCTCTCACTGTTGTGGCCTCTTCCGTTGCAGAGCACAGGCTCCGGACGCTCAGGCTCAGCGGCCATGGCTCACGGGCCCAGGCGCTCCGTGGCATGTGGGATCTTCCCGGACCGGGGCACAGACCCGTGTCCCCTGCATCGGCAGGCGGACCCCCAACCACTGCGCCACCAGGGAAGCCCCTGTATAAATACTTTGTAAGCATAGTATTTGGTAACTATTTATTTCCCACCTAACACTAAATCATGAACCTATTTCCATGTCATTAAATAGTGTACTCAATACTATTTTTTAAAAAATGAACGGTATTCCATTGCTGAGTGTAACAGAATTTTAAAACAAATCCTTTTCATTTATCATTTAGGTCCCACAAACTTCTTTTTAAAAATTAAGATGTTTCTTTTCTGGATGCCCATCTGATTGATAACTCAGAAGTGTGTACAAGTGAGTTGAAATAGCCTGAGTGTGCAACTGTGAACTTGGGGGTGTGGGGGAAGATGTAATGTCTACTACGCCTCTGGGTACTGGGGAAAAAAAGCAAGGAGAGTGAAGCACTGTGAGAAATGCATCTCTACCTTAAATTTATTGGGATAAATAATTTTTTAGAGCCTTACGAAGCATCACTTACCTACAGAAGGATCTACATACCACTTGGAATAATTGCGTTTTCAGTAGCAACTAAAGACTACAATATTGTACTGTAGTTCACTGGAAATGAAGCAGAGTTTCAAGAAACCCTTTTTAGCTTAGCAATTGGAAAGAGAAATGACTTGTATACTTATGACCCTTCATTGATAATTGTTAGAAAAATGATTACAATTCTAAATAAGCGTGTTACTTCTTGTTAGAATCATAGAGATCCTTTCTAAAGATGATCTATATTTTTAGATATAGTAATTATCTATTCATTAGATATAAGGTATCCATTTTGTCTCTCGCTCTCACTCATTTTTTATGCTCATGAAACAAAAGTATCTTCATGGAATTATGTGTGTACCCAGCTAGTGTCACACTTACCAGTTCAGCTCAGGTATGAACTGGTGATATGCAAAAGGTGAAGTCTGTTTACCTTCTCAGAACTTTTCCTTTCCCTTCTCCCCAGATCTGTGAGTCACCATTTTGTGTAAAAAGTCTTTGGAGTGAGAATTTTTCCTTAGCAAGTCATACTGTTAGACAAACTTCCCTGTCCCTCAAATAGATGACCCTTATCTCTTTCTTTGCTGGAAGAATGCCTTGTAGAGGCACTTAATCTATTCCAGAATAATTCTTTATGCTTCTCAGGGATTGACTAAGCCTCTCTCAAGTGGTTGTATAAATCCCACTACTTCATTTTCAAGAAAAGGACTGCTGTTTATTTTCTTGGTTAGTTGATATTGGTAAATCCCATCAGTTTGGTTTCATACAGAGAGAATTTGACAAACAATTTTATTAAGAGAACTGATTTAATATAACGATTCAGGAAGAAAAATGCCTATCTTGAAATATAAAAAAATAATTAAGTGATTAGATAATATGCCATTTCACTGGGGAGCATAAGTACATAATATCATAATAACATCTTTTGAATCCACTGAGAATATTAAAGCCATCAGCGTGAGAACTTAATAGACTTCCTAATGATATGAAATGTTTTCTTTAAAAATATATTCATGGGCTTCCCTGGTGGCGCAGTGGTTGAGAATCTGCCTGCCAATGCAGGGGACACGGGTTCGAGCCCTGGTTTGGGAGGATCCCACATGCCGCGGAGCAACTGGGCCCGTGAGCCACAACTACTGAGCCTGCGTGTCTGGAGCCTGTGCTCCGCAACAAGAGAGGCCACGATAGTGAGAGGCCCGCGCACCGCGATGAAGAGTGGGCCCCCGCTCGCCGCAACTAGAAAAAGCCCTCGCACAGAAACGAAGACCCAACACAGCCAAAAATAAATAAATTTATTTTAAAAATATATACATATATATATACACATTATAAATATGCCCTGTGCCCTCTCACCTTTTCCCATCCACATCCCCCCTTCTCCTACCCTCCAGTGAACAATCACTTTTTAACTAATGTCAAGCCTCAAGAGATATTTGTGTTTAAAATCTATTTGACTTTAAGGTAAGAACAGAGATTTTTAGTAGTCGCTGAACTGGTGAAATCACTCTCACTCTTGCTCCAAGTATTAATGCTTTTATTGCCACCATGAACTAGCATCATATTGGGGGGATTTTATTCTCTCGTTAAGCACCATCTTTATTCCATTTCTCCCCAGTTCTTAATGTGGAGGATAGTTTTTCTTTTCATTTGGGCTCATTTATTTGGATGTGTTTCATAGTTGTTTTGCATTTTGTAGCATTTCAACAACAAATCTCTGTAGAAACTATTTCATTTCCCATGATGCTTCCAGATGATAGGATGATAATAAAATTATCATAGGTGCCCATAACATCTGTTAACAATGCATTTAATTGACTTGTTTGCGCAGACGGACCTGGATTCCTCTAACAATGGTGACTAGTTAACAAGCAGACCAGGGAGGGTAAATAGTTTTCTGTCCACATGCTTGCCTGAGGAAGTGGCTGAAGGGTGGAGTGTGTATTTTGGTCAAGAGAATGTTTTAGTGATGTTTTCTTTTCCATGTTGATTATAATTCAGCCATCCCAGAAATCTAAACATATTCAAGTTTGTAAGTATTTTTGGCTTTGAAAGACTGATTTTTTTTTTTTTTTTTGGCTTATATAGCTGATAAACAGTACCTGGGTCTTCTTTTCTATTAAAAAAAGAAATCAAGCTTTACGCCAAAAAGATTTCCACTTGGGGGCTTCCGTGGTGGCGCAGTGGTTGAGAGTCCGCCTGCCGATGCAAGGGACACGGGTTCGTGACCCGGTCCGGGAAGATCCCACATGCCGCGGAGCGGCTGTGCCCGTGAGCCATGGCCGCTGAGCCTGCGCGTCCTGTGCCTGTGCTCTGCAACGGAAGAGGCCACAGCAGTGAGAGGCCCGCGTACCGCAAAAAAAAAAAAAAAAAAAAAAAGATCTCCACTTGGGATTATTTAATGTGTACTCAATATCAGGAATAAAGGATTCATTTGTTTTAGGTAGTAAAATTACTTTGCATTTTGGGAAATTATTTTTCAAAATGCTTAATTTTCTAAACACATTACCAAAAAATTCCAGAGATGGATTACTGAGATATCACTAATTACCACTGTATTTTCCTACTTTGGCTAAGTGAAACCAAAATTAGTACATAGAAAACTATAGGGGTACTTGAGAGCTTAAAGCCAATTGCTACTGTTCACGATGATTTCATTTTTGACATTGCACTAGGAATACCTCTGCCTCTTCTCTGAAAACCTGCACGTGAGACTCATAGAATGTCCCTGTGGGTGTTGACCCACACCCCTGACTGATGATCCCTACACGTCTACACTGATATTCACATAGCAGCGAGATGTGTGGGTGCCTCATGTACTGTAGAACAATTTGAAGAATCATCAGGGGTATAGCTGAAAAAGGAAAAAGCCACTCATTTAATTAATTAATTAATTAATTAATTTTTGGCTGCTTTGGGTCTTCTGCTGTGCACGGGCTTTCTCTAGTTGCGGCGAGCGGGGGCTACTCTTCGTTGCGGTGCGTGGCCTTCTCATTGCAGTGGCTTCTCTTGTTGCAGAGCACAGGCTCTAAGCGCACGGGCTTCAGTTGTTGTGGCGCACAAGCTCAGTAGTTGTGGCTTGCGGGCTCTAGAGCACAGGCTCAGTAACTGTGGTGCATGGGCTTAGTTGCTCCACGGCATGTGGGATCTTCCTGGACCAGGGCTCGAAGCCGTGTCCCCTGCATGGCAGGCGGATTCTCAACCAACTGTGCCACCAGGGAAGTCCCCAAAATCACTCATTTTAGATGACACACATGAAAGCATTGCCAATCCTGATGTCACATGCTTTTGTTGAGAAGAAAAAGGGGACACTAACAGACTGCTTTGTTAAAACTGTAAAGAGAATAGATGTTCATCAATTCAAACACATTTGAAATCTGTAAAGTCGAAAGTGCAAATCCACATTTTCCTTTGATCGACTTCATTTCCCAAAGGAAATCACTTTCAGAATTTGGCATATATGTTTCTAGATGTTTTGTTTGACCTATGAAAAAAATATACAGTTTTTTTGTTTTCTTTTTTTACAAATATGGGATTTAAAATGTATGTTTTTCTGTAACTTAGTTTTTTTTTTAATGATTTAAAGTGATATAGAAGTTTTGTGTCATGACACAAAGACCAGCCTCATTCTCGCCATCACTCACTATGCTTCACCCTGTGACCTTCTTTCAGTCCCCAGGAAGCTCAAGATCATTTCTTACTTATTAATTTATTTATTTAGGCCATGCCACAAGGTTTGGGGAATCTTAGTTCCCCTACCAGGGATGAACCCATGCCCTAGGCAATGAAATCGCAGAGTCCTAACCACTGGACCACTGGGGAATTCCCTCAAGTTCATTTCAAACTCAGACCTTTGCATGTACTCTGCCTGATACACTCTTCCCCTCCCTCTTTGGCTATCACCAAGCTTCAGCTTAAGTTCAGTTTTTCACCAATTCCCCAAATCAGAGTATATGTCCCTATTATGCATTATAATAGTACTTTATTTTTCTCCCACTTTTATGACCCTTATTGTCATTTAAATGGATATTTATATAATTATTTGTTTAACGTTAGTCTCTGACATTAGACTATAAGCTCCATGAGGGTAGGGATGATATTTGTCTTGTTTTTGCCAGTACCTCCAGTACTCAGCTCAGTGCCTGACACATAGAAGGGACTCAATAACTATTTGCTAAATAAAATGACTGAGCAAATTCTTATATGGGAATCATATCAGAAAGGGTTCATGAGAGTGTATCCCTAAGTTAAGGACATAAAATAGTACTTCCTTCTGTCTCCTAGGAAAGCCAACTTTATTTTGAACCTGTAAATCTGCCCTAAATGGTAGGACTCAGTTATTAAAAGGGTACCCAACATAGAGATAGAACTGTTTCCACCCTTAACATAGGATAAGCAAAGATATACCCATCTACATCTAAGGTCCAGCAGAGATATTGGGTTGCTTCTACCTACAGCATCAATTAAGGGGTGAGGGTGGGGAAAAGCATTTTAACATCATTATTTTTTAAAAGGTCCCCATATATTTTAAACTCTAATATAGGGTTACATTAAAATGAACTTGTTTACTTAATGGGTACCAAATATATGGTGATTTAGCTTTGTATATAGAAAAAAAAATTTGCTTCAAATTTTCAACGTCTAGACCCAGTCTAGAAGCTTATAATAGAACCACTACAGTCCTTGCCCAAATATGGTGATATAGCACTTTAGGTTGAGGAAACTGGCTTGAATTTATAGTCTAAAGTACTGGATGTAACTGACTGGATGTAACAAGACCCCAGTGAGTCTAAAGTACTGGATGTAACAGACTGGATGTAACAAGACCCCAGTGAGTCAACATGTGTCATTGTTCTAATGGTTTGGATGAAAGACAGTTGTTCATAGCTTGTCATTTCCAATGAGATTTCAAAACATGAATAATTTTAGCCTTATCATTAAATAACAACAGTAAAAAAAAATCTAAAACAGCAGTAACAAATTCCAGTTAAAGATATAAAATATACATTCAGATGGCTTAAAATGTAACATCATCTATGTCCACCCAGATTAGTTTTAATAACAAAGTCCCCATATTGTAAAGTCTGACAAGACAGGACTTTAAGACAAAGTGTTGATTGTTCAAAATAGGATATAAAGGACTTCCCTGGTGGCACAGTGGTTAAGAATCCGCCTGCCAGTGCAGGGGACACGGGTTCAATCCCTGGTGCGGGAAGACCCCACATGCTGTGCAGCAGCTAAGCCCGTGTGCCACAACTACTGAGCCCACGTGCCACAACTACTGAAGCCCGTGCACCTAGAGCCCGTGCTCTGCAACAAGAGAAGCCACCGGAAAGAGAAGCCCCCACTCGCCGTGACTAGAGAAAGCCCGTGCGCAGCAGTGAAGACCCAATGCAGTCAAAAATAAATAAATTTATTAAAAAGAAATAGGATATAGAGTCACAGAAACTTGTCAACACACATAAAATTAGAATTTATATAATCACCGTTTATTTTTGGATTTTTTCTCCAATGCCAGGCCAATATTTATAGAACCTGGACTGAGCTGAGTGGCAGCCAGTACTGTGTGGTGTGTGGCTTAGCTGGTGTTTCCAGGATGCTCTCCGCTCCAGCTCTTCCCTCCTAGCCGAAAGTCCAGGGTCTGGAATTTTACCATTAGACATCCGTATCTTTAAATTCCTTAGGATTAGAGTATCTTGCCTTCTATGAAAATCCAGACATGGCCAGGAAAGGCAGTAACACATCAGCTTATTAGCAATCTCTGCCAACATACCTGGAAATGAAAGAGCAGAAGAGACTCATTCTCAATATTTCCTTCCTACCTCCTCCAATTAAATTTTCTATTATTTAAAAATAATGAATATTTATTTTAGCCTACTTAATATTGATCACTGTAGGTAATGAAAAAGGCCTTGTAATGTGACTTGCAGTTTGTAAAGCACTTACGCACGGTGTCTCTTGCGACAGAGCACAGGATATTCTGAAGGAATGAAGGAAAGGAAGGAGACATGCCTGAAATAAGTTGGCAGAAGTGGGGAACAGTGGTACAAGGACCTTGTGTGGTGGTCAGGCGGGGACAAGTAATGAGGAAGGGAAAAGGAAAGGGAACATACAGAGGCCTTGAAATGGCCTTTGTCCACACTGCAGTTTTTCCTAAGAATTTTTTTTTTTTAACTGAAGTATAGTTGATTTACAATGTTTTGTTAGTTTCTGGTGTATAGCAAAGTGATTCAGTTATACATATATATACATCTTTTTTTCATATTCTTTTCCTTTATGGTCTATTATAGGATTTTGAATATAGTTCCCTGTGCTATACAGTAGGTCCTTATTGTTTATCTATTTTATATATATGTATGCTAGTTGGTATCTGCTAATCCTCAACTCCTAATTTATCCCCCCCTCCCCGCTCTTTCCCCTTTGGTAACCGTTAAGTTTGTTTTCTATGTCTGTGAGTTTGTTTCTGTTCTAAGAATGATTTTGATGTTGGGTTTGCCTATGCTTACTGGTTTGAGAGAAATAGAATTAACGTGATTTTAAAGAGCCAGGGGGATAATCTATATTTAGTCCTGTCTTTCTACATGATGCCACTGAAACCAACAGAAAAGTGAAAATATAGTAACAAATAAAAAGATCTATACCATATTTCTAAAATATAAAATAAGATAAAATAAATAAAATAAAATACCATTTTGCTGTTTTTCATGCTTGCATTGATAAAAGTTGTGGCTTGTTCTCACATCTAATATATTCAGCTTTAATCAAAAAGCCTTAGTACCTAAATAATTTTTTCAAGAGTTTGTATCATTGACCACAAAGTTCAAAAATGTCACTAAGGCACACATTAGAGATTGGCCAGTTTAATCATCCCTCAGGTGGCTTGTGCTCCCTTTAGCAGACACTGGTGGTGTTTTCACTTTGAATTATTCTTGCAGAGAATAAAAAGTAATATATCTATATTTTGATCAAGCAATAATTTTCCAAATTGAAATGACAACTTAGCGTCTTGAGTTTCTGCTTATAAACTTTTATGTGATCTATGTTATCTAAAGAAGCCTTATGCGATGATGTCATGGTGTGTGTCTGGTTGAATCATGCTTTGCTGCATGTGGTGTGTGTCTTGATACCCTGCACCACATCTGGACAGCTCATTACAGCAGCAGATTTAAAGACATTTGCATCACGAAGTGGGCTAATGTCAGGCTTCTTTAGTAAACTCTAGAAAGTTTCATTTGTGGTAGAATAATTTAATAATGAGATGAACAAAAGTTTATGCTATATAACTGAAAAAGATCTAAATAGTTCAAATTTCCATTATTATGTAACCTCAATTTTGTTATTTTTTTTTGCTTTTTATTTATTTATTTTTAACATCTTTATTGGAGTATAATTGCTTTACAATGGTGTGTTAGTTTCTGCTTTATAACAAAGAGAATCAGTTATACATATACATATGTTCCCATATCTCTTCCTTCTTGCGTCTCATTAAATTTTTAAACATCATGATTGGCAAATAGTTATTTGCTTCACCTATTTTAGTGGCACATATGATTTGCAGCCTTGCAGTCTTTTCTACTTCAAAAAAACATTTTTAAGTACAGAGAATTGAGTTAATCATTATGGCTTACTGTCATCATTGTTCTGGTAAGTTTCTTCTCTTAGTTTGTTGATATCATTTTTCTTTTTTTTCCCAGCCTCCACTTCAAGGGCCCCCACTTCAGTGCGTTTGATTTATGAACCAGAATTTTTATATCTTTGAAAAACAGTGTTGTTTTTATTATTGAATGAGTTGGATTTTTTTTTTTTTTTCCTGCAGTACATGGGCCTCTCACAGCTGTGGCCTCTCCCGTTGCGGAGCACAGGCTCCAGATGCCCAGGCTCAGCGGCCATGGCTCACGGGCCCAGCCGCTCCACGGCATGTAGGATCCTCCCGGACCGGGGCATGAACCCGTGTCCCCTGCATCGGCAGGCTGACTCCCAACCACTGCGCCACCAGGGAAGCCCTGAATGAGTTTTATATTACACAAATGGTACTACATCACAGAGCATGCTTGGTTTCTTACCTTTGGCACTTCCAGCACTGGGTGTTTGAGATTCATTCATGCTGCCGTATGGATCTGAAATTCATGGCTTTTGACGCTGCCTAGCATGGAAAAGTAGTCTATGGTATGCAGCTGCCACATCTTACCTAGCCATTGCCATGGCCCTGTAGGTTGCCTCTAATTCTCAGGTCTTCAGCTTGGATAACTGTGTTATCCAAGGGAGGGCCATTCTTTATACAGAAAGTCCACAATGAGGAGCAGGTCTTCTGAGGAAAACAATGGCTTTTGAGTTGAGTTTGAGCTGCCCACGGAATATCTAAGTGGAAATACAGAGGAGGCAATTGGCATGATAAGAAAAGCTTTCAGGCTATAAGAGCCTGCTTTATCCTAGAGATCATGATTTTACAGTCCTCAACCTAAAAGGTGAAATGGATCCAATTACCTTGGAGGAGTGGTAAGAAGACTCAGATCTGTCGACAGATCTCAAGGCCGCACCAGCATAGGAGGGTGGGTGGAGGCAGGGACTTTCAAGGCAGAGGAGTTGTGTGGTCACACATAGAAATGATGCACTATGGTGCTTCCTGGGTGGTGCAGTGGTTAAGAATCTGCCTGCCAATGCAGGCGACACGGGTTTGAGCCCTGGTCCGGGAAGATCCCACATGCCGCGGAGCAACAAAGCCCGTGCGCCACAACTACTGAGCCTGAGCTCTAGAGCCCGCAAGCCACAACTACTGAATCCTGCAGGCCTAGAGCCTGTGCTCCACAACAAAGAGAAGCCACCGCAACGAGAAACCCCGCGCACCGCAACAAAGAGTAGCCCCTGCTCGCCTCAACTAGAGAATGCCCGCACACAGCAACGAAGACCTAATGCAGCCAAAAATATTAATTAACTAATTTTTTTTTTTTTTAAAAAGGGGGCTTCCCTGGCGGCTCAGTGGTTGGGAGTCCGCCTGCCGATGCAGGGAACACGGGTTCGTGCCCCGGTCTGGGAAGATCCCACATGCCGCGGAGCGGCTGGGCCCGTGAGCCATGGCCGCTGAGCCTGCGCATCCGGAGCCTGTGCTCCGCAACGGGAGAGGCCACAACAGTGAGAGGCCCGCGTACCACAAAAAAAAAAAAAAAAGAAAAAAAGAAATGATGCGCTAGACCAGCGTGCAGCCATGCCTGCCCCGTTAGCCAGGGCTGGCCAGCTACTTGTTTTTGTAAAATGTGTTTTACTGGAACCCAATCTCACCGTTATTGTCTGTGGTTGCTTCTGTTCCACAGTGGCAGAGTTGTGTAGTATAAACACAGACGGTATGATCTGCAAAGCAGAAAATATTTGCTATGTGCCTCTTTACAGAAAATGCTTGCCGACCCCTGAGTAGGCAGTGAAATTAAGGGCTATGGCAGGTAACTCTGCGATTCTTTATATTTCTCCTTTGTACCACAAACCGGTTATATAATCATGAGTGTCCCGTATGCTCAATAAACATAAATCTTAAACTTCCGTAGAAATGCTTCGTGTTTCTTCATTTCTTTTAAATGTATCAGTTTCTTAATATAAATCCACTGGAGTCAGACTTGCTTTTCTATGGAAAACATGACTTTGCTTCTGCTGGCTTGTGCTTCCCAGCATCATATGATCAAGGTTGAAGCTTCTGCATTTCATATATTTGAGTTCCTCTGGACATGATTACCCAGGATGTTATGCAATGTAAATACATTGGTAAGAACGAAAGCTCTTTTCCATTATATTTTTAAAAATTGCATCTTAAGAGTGACTGAAGCCTTAGTAGAAATGTCAGAAAGCAGATATCTGTGAACTCTCAGATAAGCAGCTTCTGTTTTCTACTTGGAGCCTGAGATTGTATTCTCACATAGCTTGTGGCTCCCTTCTCTCTTACATTCTTAGGGAGGGATGTACTCACATGGTAGCACTCAGCTTTCGAGACCTTCTTTTGAAGCTAATCTGCATCAGAAACAAGTTGTAAATATAAGAAAAGAGTCCAAAATTTTGTTTCTATTAATGAGTTTTTATTTCTCCTCTTTTAATACTGGCCTTTACTAAAAAAATCATATTTTCAGTAGACTACTATCATTGACCTAAGTAAGGCATTGTCAACTTTCGTTGATATTGAATTCCAAGAAGAAAGTATTCTGTTTAGTCATTTTCTTTGCCTGCACAAGTATATGGAGTTTTTTTAAATGTGATTAATGGATTAAAAAGAGTATTTGATACATGGGTGTTCATATAACCAGATCCTGAATTAAAGTCCAAGATTAATAAAGAAAGATGTTAAAATAGGTTGCATATATATTCTATAACATAGTGGTTCTGAGTTCAGGCTGCACAATTAAGAGCTTGAAAAAAAAAAAAGTACTGATGTCTAGCTCCTACTCCCAGATATTTCAATTTAATTAGTTTGGAGTACATTCCAGCATTGGGAATTTTTTTGAAAAGCTCCCCTATGTGATCCTAATATGACATCAAAATTGAGAACTATTGCTGTAAATAAATATTTAATAAAATAAGTATTTAATGTGGTGGGAGAAAACTTTAGAGATGATAAAAGAAATTCTAAGAATTTGTTAATTGGAAACTACTGGAAAAAAGTAGACAAAATCTTATTGAATTGGAGAAGGGGAAATTATCAGGCCTTCTTATAAAATGTAGAAAGTGTGGAGCCTAAGAGTTCATGAAAGCACCTACATGCCATCGATATCTTGGGGAGAAATCAAGAAAATAAGGATGGAGAAGCAGCAGAACATTTACATTTTGCAACCCTTAACATCCCAAAGTTGTTGGATTGTAGGACCCCTCTCTCATTCACCTAGACGCCTGTTCCCCTTATGCTACTTATAAAATGAGAAAATCTTAAATGCAAATAAAACAAATTGTAATTAAGGTCAGTGTGACACATGACCTGGGCCTGTAGTTCTTAAATTTTAGTGAACATCAAAATCACCTCGAGGGCTCTTTTAAACACAGGTTGCCAAGCTTTTATCCCGGAGTTTCTGGTTCAGTGGGTCTAGGGTGGGACTTGAAATTTTATATTTCTCATCAATTCTCAGGAGCTACTGATGCCACTGGCATAGGGCTCACATTCTGACAACCTCTGGTGTAGCAAGCTGTCACCAAGGATGAAGGTCTGGGCAGGAAACTGGGAAAGGGTTTTGGGGAGGGAAAGGGAGAATGTATGCTTTATATTAGCTGCAGGTGACAAGACAATGAAAACTGTTGGTTCACTTTGCATTTGTGTCCAGCTGTGAAGTGCTAATTTGGGTCTGTTATCATCTCAACATTTTAGGTTGTGTCCTTATCTTTGAATTTAAAGTCATGAGAAAAAAGTGCTAAATCATTTCGACATTTGCATGAGTTTTTCTTATTTCATGTTGTAGCACAAATTCTAAGTACTTTTTCCCATTTTCTACTAGAAAAGAAGTGGACACTTGACCTAACCATTTCATCCTCTCTAAGGTGGATTAACTATCCATCTACAGACATGTCCTTGATTTTCAACAGTGACTACCATCTGGTACTGGGTAATTTTGCTGTGACAGCTGGCTTCGTTTACCCCTAGTCAACTTGGAAAATGTCTTCATTCTAATCAAGTTCCCTTTGCCAGGTTTGACACCTGATAGGGAGGCAGAGATGTATTAATATAACTAAGGCTCTGTCCACACTTTCAAGAAGGTGCTATCTATGGCTGGCATCTATTCTATGCACAATACTTCCAGAAAAAAAGGAGATTTCTCATTCCAAGTATTCATGGGGCTGGGAAACTAGGCAGTCCCATGGGGGCTGGGAAATTAGGCAGTCCCATGGGAGCTGTATTTCCAACAAAACAAAAGCTCTTGCTAGAGGGTTCAGAAGATTTACCCGAAGGGAGACTCAGAAACTTCAAATATGCTTGACGGGTAATGGTGAGATAGTTCAGAACTATAAATTTTACGAAAGGTTACACTGCTTTTTTAGTGCTGATGAATGGCAATGTTTAAACCCACCCTAATTACAACAGACATTTGGATGAATTTGACTTTGAGGTTCATTTTTTGCCACCCCTTTTGAAGCATAAAACACAACATGTTCCTCTAAGATAAAGAATTCATTAAAGTGTAAAGAGTTCGCTCATGCAGTCATAATCGATTGCTTCCTTTAAGATCTGAGAAGAAAAGACAAAAGTTGTTTTAGGTTTTACATAAGGGAGAACATGATGGATGGAAACAAACTTTTCCAAAAAAAGAGCAGACATGTTCTTGAAATATAGCAAAACAGGTAAAGGAGAATGGAAGACTGCGTTAGGTTTACTCTGTGAAGCCAGGCCCCCTGGAAATTCACTGTTAGCAAGTGGGAACAAAGTGTTATTTGACTTGGTCTGGCTATTAAACAGCATTTCGGGAGCACAAATTATAAGCAATATGGTTATTTTTGTTTTTTGAAACACTCCCACCTTTCATAATTCAAATTCAGTAAACAAAACACTTTCCCCCTCTCCAGATGTCTTACAAAATGAGTCAACATTTTGCCCATTACAGCTACGTGATTGAGAAGTGTCTAGCTTACAATCTGACAACAATAAACAAATACACCAAATTAGGGAAAGAAGGTCAAAGACAAAATTAGTATGAATCTTTGTGCCTGGAAAACAGGTGAGAATGGTCCTTCAATCATTCTTGCAGTAATTCTGGGGAAAGTGTTCCAGCTGGGAACAAGATGATTAATTGGAGGTGTGCTTTTCACATCAAATGTACACACTTGACTTGGAAATGTTTGTCCCCAGTGCTTTTTTTTTTTTTTTTTTTTTTTTGCGGTACGCGGGCCTCTCACTGTTGTGGTCTCTCCCGTTGCGGAGCACAGGCTCCGGACGCGCAGGCTCAGCAGCCATGGCTCACGGGCCCAGCCGCTCCGCGGCATGTGGGATCTTCCCGGTCCGGGGCACGAACCCACGTCCCCTGCATCGGCAGGCGGACTCTCAACCACTGCACCACCAGGGAAGCCCCCGTAGTGCTTCTTGACTGATGAGAAGAATTACATGTCTGTCCCCAGAGAATGAGAATTCCAGAATCTCAAGCACAGCTTTTTGTTAGAACTCATGCCCTCTTAAAGTAAAGCAGATGAATGGAAGTAACACACGTGGCGAAGGCAAGTCTACATACAGTGCGACCAGTGTGGAGTGAACTCTTGACTTTCTCTGGGCATTTGCCTTCGATATATGGGTGCCGGATAACATTGGGGCTCCAAATCTCAGCCTGAAAATGGCAATCTTCCCTTTGAAGTGCACGATGCTATCAAATAAAAGAACTGAGTAGCAGTGGGTTTTCGAGTTTTAGTATGTCTGAGATTCTCTGGAGTCTGTAATTAAAGGGTAGATTGCCATGCCACTATCCCTAGAGATTCTGATTCAAAGCCCAAGACTCTGCTTTTTATTAACCATCCACAGTGATTCTGATTCTATTGGTTTAGGGCTATGTTTGGAGCCAAGTTAAGAACTACCACTGTTCATGCTTCTTCTAGGAAACAGACCCTGTCCAGTTATAAATGTAAAATCATTCATTTTATCCACTGAGAAACATTTATTGAATACTTCAACCCTGTGCTAGGCTATGCAGATGTAATAGTGAACCAAACAATCAACCAATAATAACAGCTTAGAGTCAGACATCTGATAATCTTGTAAGGGGAGGTAGCCATTCATCACAGCATCATACAAATAATTGTGAAATTACACCTTTGGTAAGTTCGATTAGAAGTGATACAGGGTGTTATGAGAGTGGAAGAATCAATGCGATAGGATGCATCTGATTAACTCGGCAAGGGTAAACAAAACTAGCTCTTAAGTTTAAATTCTCCAAGGTTTTATTTCATATCTTGCTCCTAGGAAAGTTTATTTGTCAGCAAGCTACTCATGCCCTGCTGTGTTGCACAGTGCTGGAAATGGCATTTATGTTCTACATGCCCATGCTGAGATAATATCTAGGGCTCTAAGCCACAGGCTGAAATCAGAAATCTTTCCTTTGAAATGAATCATGCAGTCAAATGAAAAAGCCCAGTGTTAGAATCCGTGAGGCATCCAGCAAAGACTCATACATTTTGACCTAGAAGTATAATCTTCATGAAAAAATGATACACTTTAAAAGAACTGAATGGTGAAGACTTCGGAAGCTATTGCTAAATCCTTCTGTCTCAGAATGCCCAAAGTTGTTGGATATGCTGATGAGGAAGCATGGCTGTAAAATTCAACCATGGATATTCATTATATCTATCATGGGATGCAAATTCTGGAAATAGAAAGGTAGATTGCAGATGAAGATGTTTTCAATTTAAGCATAGTTGTAACATTATTAAAAATCTGAAAAGTTGCCATGCTTGACTATTCCACTAGAAAGTTATCATCTTGAAAATGGATGACAAAAAATGGTTAAGAATTGAAAGAACCTGCAGACTAGATACTGGTTATCTGAGAACTCATTCTTCTAACGTTTGCTTGGCTCCTCTTCTGTGTCAGGTCCTGGGCTAAGTGCTGAGAATGCAGTGGAAGGCAGAACAGCAGGACAACACTGCCCTCCGGAAGCTCACAGTCTAGGGCCACCATGAAATATCTACACCTATCATTAGTGACAAATGCTTTACTGAACATTTATGATGTTCCAGGCGCTGTTAGGCTTTGGGAAGCAGATGAATTAATCTTAAGAGCTCAGTCTAGGGGACAATGTCTCTCAGTGGATAGGAAATAATCAGCAGAAAGAACATGGAGAGAAGCTGGAGGGAACTTGATTCAAACCTCAACTCTGCTGCTTGACCAGAAGGTGACCCTGAGAATCCCATGGAGTTTTTCAGAGCCCCAGATCGTCTTCTACAATATGGGGTCAATACTTGGCTTCAGAGGTGTGGTAGTGTAGTCCAGAAGCAGCAGTCCTGTACACCATCCGTTTGTGCTCAGAGTGCCAATTCAACCCCCCTTCACATTCACGGTGAAGACTCCACTCTGACCATACCATTTTAGTAGAGTGGTTTTACTCAAAATTTGTATGGGAAATGGGAGGAGGGGCTTACATCGCACCCTCCACTGTATTTTATTTCCATATTTTCCAAAATCACTTTTCTCCTCTCTTGTTTCTTGCCAAGTACGGTTTGTAAATCTTCCCAGCTCTTTACCATAGCTCTCAATCTCCCTCTTTTTAATGCAGATTTATTTAACTTGGCCTGAGTCCCTCCAAGCTTGCCTACCCACATCCTTCCATCACCATATTCCACCATCCTTAGAAGAAAAGAGAGATAAATATACATGTGGGTATAAATAACAATTTTTCCTGTCCCAGAATAATTAGAAATAATGTACACAAAATACCAGAGCCCACAGATGGTGGAAAAACGGTCCAGAAACTATCAGGACTTCAATTGTCTCTCCTTGTTCTGAGGTTGTATGATAATGTATTTAGGAAATTGTTCCATGTGAACAGTTCAAAGAAATTTGTAACCTTTATTGTTTATGATATAAAATAGATTCAGAAATAATTGTTTTATGGGCAAAAAGATTGTAGCACAGAAATATTCAAATGTTTAAAATCTAGTGGTTGACTAGCTCCAAGAGGAGGAATAAAGCACTGTTTTGGTATCTGAGGAGGGCCATGAATAATGAACGGTATACTTTTGAATGAAAAATGAAATTTGTATTAATTATCAGGTGTTTATTCTACATGATGTTAATCAGGCAAGTATTTGGCTTTCTGAAGCCACAGGCCAGATCTTTAACTTAAACAGTTATTAAAATGATTTAATATTTTTGAGGAAACCAATTACCTTCTTACTACCTGAAAAATAAGCTTTTAAATTGATTACTACACAACATGTACTTAACATTGTTTGTAAAAATTTCAGCAGTATAGTCCTTATACTCTCAGTATATTCAGTACCAAATCCACTTTGAAAAAGTAATTAAAACTGTCCTTTCTGTAAAAATTATCTGTGATAAGAGAGAACAAATTTCTTCAATATCTTTTTGATGTGATCTGCTTGAGTGGTTCAAAATATATGTGCTTGGTAAAGCGGATGAAAAAAGAAAGAAAGAAGTTGTTCAAGTTGAACCTTTAATCCTATAACTGTTTTTAAAGGCCCCTAATTAGCAACAAATTCTAGAATCTTATTTAATAAAAATAAGTTCTCTTTGATTTGATTCCCCTCTTGGATAGACTTTAAAATAATAAATATGCAGAGTGTGGTTTCTCTAATTTTATGAATCAGGGTTTTCCCAAATGTATTTCCCCAAAGTTGGTGTTTTAGTCAGTAGCCTCAGCCCCAAACAGTCTTTCCATGGAAGTTCCTTTTCAGTGGCTGGTTTCATGAAATTCAGCTTCGAGAAGCTACTGTGCCCCAGGATCTGTGGAGGTGTAGTTTGAGGTTATTATGTAAATGGTCCCCTGGAGACTGTTGGTTACTGATAAACACTATACTTAATTGCCTTTATTACCTTGTCTCTTTCTCTACCCAGCTCTCCCTGTGTTAAAACCCCACTAATGCTACCCTGCATAATTTTTGCAAAATAAATATCATCGGGAAGGCCAGATGTAGAATATTAGACCGTTATATACTATTTCAATCCATAGTCTCTGGAGGATAATTTGTAATCAGTATATAAATAATTTCACATTAATGCAATAAGAAAAATAACAAGATAATAAGACTCTTCATTAAACCTTACATGTGAGACTGACCATTAAATTACGTATATCAATTAACTTTGTGTATGTGTAATGCTTACCACGTGTTAGAAACCGTTCTAAGCGCTATCCATGTATTAATTCAGTTAGTCCTCGCACCAACAAAAAAGAGGGTGATAGGATTATCTCCATTTTACAAATGAAATAATTGAGACACAGAGAAGTTAGATCAGCAAATAAGTGGCAGGGCATATCCCTAGGTGGTCTGCATACAGAGACCACACTCTTCCTTCCTCCAAGATGTCACCTTTATGGTTATTTTGTAAATTGTAGAAAAGGGTAACTGGGCTGTATAATGTTTAAAAAATGTTTCAAAAGAAAGAACGTTAGTAGGTGAATCAGGCTCATCTTGCTTTATGTGTTCATTGTAGTAAACCTTTCCCCTTGTATTACGCTTAGACTTTTCAGTATAGACACATTCTTTAGACTTAACTCCTAGCCGGTAGAGTATAATTCACAACCTTTTGCAGATGGAAAAAGCACAGCAAAGCAAAGTTGCCTGGACAGAGTACCTCCCATCCAGTGGAGCTTTCTCTGCTCTGCCACTGACTCTGTGCATGAGCTGGGACATTGCTGTTTCTCATAATCAGTGGAAAAGTCAAAAGACGGTACAAGAGAGTTTGCAGTGATATGTGTTATTATTAGTCACTTGAATTTCTTATTCTCACAATGTCTTTTTTATGCCAAAAACTCAGTCCTTGAAAATTAACCAAAACAAATATCTGCCTGGCTTTTAAGAGAAATTTAGTTAGATTACCACTTCGGGGCTAATTGAAGTAAGCCAGCCTCAAATCTAGATGTTTAGATCTAAACCCATGTTTAGATCTTCTGGAGGTTGGTTTCATGATTCTAATGTTTCAGTAGACCGTAGCTTGCACTAAAACCAAATTTGGCTTTCAGCATGATGAAAAGAAAATAATGTCTGTGTAAAACACAAAACTGAACTAGCTGACTTTTCAAACAGATAAACTATGAATTAATTAAGGCATTTATACTTGTCAGGGATTGCGTGTTACAGTTATCCAATGACTTTATGTTCACAATTCTCAGCTTGTGTTGAATACTTGGTTGTTCGATGAAACCAAAGGAGAGAGGACCCAGAGGATAATTGTTGGGTTGGGTCCATTGGGTTGGGAGGAACTGGGTTAGTGATTTAAATGAAAAAGGAAAAAATAAAAATAGCAAGAATGGAAAACTAAAACTAAGACATATTGTTATCCTTTTTTTTTTTTTTTTTTTTTTTTGCTTGGAAAATGTTACTCAGGATTAAAGAACATAAAGGAGAAGTGTCTTTAGCCAGAATTCCTTAACTTCCTCCTGTGTGCTATAATGATTTATTATAAAATTGCCTCAGATCAGATTTTTGTATCACAGCAAGATTACAGGATAATGCACATAGGAAGATAGGACCCCAGGTAAAAACCAGGTCAGAAGCCCAGGGAAATATAAAAACACCAAGAGAACACACCTGAGTTTGGGGAAGTAGGGGATTCAAGTACAGGCAAACAGTTAGGAACCAGATCCTCTGTAGAATCTGAGAAACAGAGAAAGCAGAGGAGAACAGATGCAAAGCATTATGGATGAGAAAAGACCTTGACAAGAGAGTCAAGCGTGGTTTTCTTAGAGCTACAGGGGGAACATTGTGGGATTGTCCGGCAAAAGAGGTTGGTGGGGGTGATGATGGAGAGTTAATGAGGAGTCAGAGGGGACACTGCAGAGCAGCTACCCTGACAGAGTCAGAGCCTGATGAGCTAGTGGCGCTATATGTACAACACAAAATATATACACAATATAAAACAATTGTATTAGTGTGTTATGTAATATATGTTATATAGTATACTATACTTATATTTTAATATACATAAAATATAAAGAGGACAGTGTATATATTATTGTTTATAGTATATATAATTGCGTTATACAGTATTAAAATATATATAAATATATATGTTGTAAGGAGGGCAATATACTGGTGGTTTGACAACAAAAACACCTCCAGAAACAGCCAAAGAATTTCAGAGCAAGAGGAAATATGATGTGGTGAAAAAGGCACTGTCATGAAGCTGTGAGTCGAAATTGTAGCCTTGACTGTGTTACATCCTTTTGATCTTGGGCAAGCTTTCCTCCAAGGGTCTCAGCTTCCTCACTTGTAGGATTAATCAGGTTGGAATGATGGGCTCTCAGGTTCTATCTGGTTCCAAGGAGGAATGGGTCTCAGGGTACTTGGATGGATATGAGAAGTAAAGAAGCCCTGACCCTGTCTGGTGCTCAATTTTCCGACCACGTGACCTCCACTTTGTACATATAATCGTTCCCCCTTCTCCAAGGGAGATATAGTCCAAGACCCCAGTGGTTGCCTGAAACTGCAGATAGTATTAAACCCTATACATACTACGTTTTTTCCTATACATACATGTTTTTTCCTATACATGCCTATGATAAAGTTTAATTTATAAGTTAGGTACAGTAAGAGATTAACAGCAATAACTAATAATAAAGTGGAAGGATTATAACAATATACTGTATTAAAAGTTATGTGAATGTGGTCTTTTTTTCTCTCTCAAAAGATCTTATTGTACTGTTCTCACCCTTATTCTTGTGATGTACGATGATAAAATGCCTACCTGATGAGATGAAGTGAGATAAATGATGCAGGCATTGCGACGTAGCATTAGGCAACTATTGCCCTTCTGACTGTGTGTGTGCTTCAGGTGATCCTGGGTCATTGAGCCACAACGGCGGTGATGGTTGGGTGTCAGGAGCAGAGGATGCCAATGGTTGGGGATCCCAGGCGGGATGGAACAAGATGGCTCGGGATTTCATCATGCTCAGAACAGCACACAATTTTTAAAAAATGGTACAAATGAACTTATTTACAAAACAGAAATAGAGTTACAGATGTATTATAGAAAACAATCTTATGGTTACCAGGGGGAAGGGGGGCGATAAATTGGGAGATTGGGATTGACATATGCATACTACTATATATAAAATAGATAACTAATAAGGACGTACTGTATAGCACAGGGAACTCTACTCAATACTCTGTAATGACCTGTAAGGGAAAAGAATCTAAAAATGAGTGGATATATGTATCTGCATAACAGATTCACTGTGCTGTACAGCAGAAAGTAGCACAACATTGTAAATCAACTATACTCCAATAAAAGTTTTTTAAAAAGCAAAAAAATATTATGAATCGTTTATCGTTTTGACCACGGGTGACTGAAACCTCAGAGAGTGAAACCGAAACCAAACCACAGGTAAGGGGAACTACTGTATACAAAATAACTACATTTCAATCCAGCGTTTTCAAATTCTCTTAAATTGTTGACTGATCAAGAGTGCACATGGGGAGGTTTCACAGTTTTCTTCTTTGGTCTTTATTTTACTGAATGCAACTGCCATTGATACATATTATCCAAACAAGACCTTGTTCTTCTAGCTTCACCGTTCCTTCTTGATAGAGAACCTCCAGTTGCCTTCTGAAACATCTACTTTGGCTAAGGAAGGGTTACAGGATATGACTGTATTTGGAGATAGGACCTTTAAAGATGTACTTAAGGTTAAATAAAGTCGTATGGGTGGGCCCTCACCCAATATAACTGGTGCCCTTATATGAAGCAGAAGTTAGAACACACACACAGAGCACATGAGGACACAGAGAGAAGGCACCATCTGCAAGCCAAGGAGAGAGGCCTCAGAGGAAACCCAACCAGCCCACACCTTGATCTTGGACTTCTGGCCTCCAGAAATGTGAGAAAATAAATTTCGGTTGTCTAAGCCACCCAGTCTGTGGTATTTTGTTACGGCAGCCCCAAATTCAAATACAGTATCTCATACAGTATCCAAAGTAATTCTCACCAATTCAATAATAGTCATCTTTTTATGTATCTCTATATCACCTCTACTACCTAGTTATACCTTTAATAAATGTTTCTTATAAAAATATTTTATTTCTAATCTAATGCCTTTAGGGAGGAAATGTAAAATATTGACATTTAACAGGATTGTATTTTAATTGCTTTGTACTTTTAAGAGTCACATTTCCTTTGAATCTTGGAAAAGCTGATGGGAAAAAGACATAAATGAACTGGACGCTCTTGTCATTTGTGTTGGTGGAATATCACCTTGCTGATGTGTTATTATTTAAAATATCTGGATAGATTGATTTCTTTTCTTTTCTGAAGAGTGTGTGGATTAATAACAGACCCCCTCAATTTAGCAGCACAGCAGGGAGGAACTAATACTCAGGCTTTGTCCTACCAGCAGGGAGCAGAGTGCTGAGTGAGAAGAATGCAGTCTAATGAAGGGACCATCTTCCTGGCCTGGACATGTTCCCAAGAGCAGTCAGACTGAGGGGACTAACCAGTTTCGTCAGTAGCAATTAACTAGAAAAGAGATGTGAGGGGCCAGCAGCTGTTCTACTCCATTTAACGTTCACCCAGCACCTTTCTAAGAGCTTTAAAATCATGCGATGTTGAGTTCAAATTCCATTTTTAATAGCAGAGTTATGGCCAGGACTTGAGGGCACGACTGCATTCAATTTATTTGTCTCCTCTCCATTCAGAAGCATGAGAGAAATTTGCCGACAGTTAGTACCCACGTGTCTGTGGAATTCAATCAAATATGAATGGGGAAATCTTTCGCATTGACATGGTACTTCTTACTGATAGGTAGATGTGAGTAAGTATGTGTGTAAATGCATAAATATGGGTATTCTAGGTGCATTATTTAAAAACTTCCCATAAATAATTTGTTAGGCATAAATTTTCTTCTCAGTGAACTAAGCATTACCATTATTATTTTGATCAGAAAAAAAGGAAAGATGCAAACAAATCTTTAGAACTGAGTCATGTGGCAAAGTGTTTTTACCACGTGTTAAGTGTTTAAAGCTCATCAAGGACCCCCTTCCTTCCAGAGACGCTAAACAATGGTGCATTTCCAACTAACTGCTTTCCAGGGTCTAGAGAATTAGGGCTACATCATTGCCCTAGAATTTAAATGAATGTTGTTTCACCAAAGGGCACCATAAACAGATGTTCTTCCTCCCCCTTCTTTAACTATAAAACACTTTAGCTGTTGTTGTTTTTAAAAAAAATCTGTAGTCATATTTCAAAGAGACTTTCATTCCCTTTGGGGCAAGAGGATTAATATTTATTATGTGGTACTACTTGCCATGAGCCTGGCATATGTTATCTCATTTAATTCTCCAAGTAACCCTTTGAGGTAGGGACTAGTAACCCTAATGTAACGCTGAGGAAACAGAGACTCAGGATGATTAAAACTTCCCTGAGGCCACCGAGGGAATAAGTACACAGTCAAATTTCAACCTGGATCCATAATCCTGCACAGGCCTTGCTCCTTCTACCCCGTTCACTGCTTTTTAAATTCTCTAAGGCTGACTGTTATTAGAATCTAAGCATGATCTATAAAAATTAAATGGCTTCTCTATTTTAATTAACACATCATGAAAAACTGGCTAGGGGAATTTTCATCAAATTTGGAGGCAATGTATGGGATGGTCTGACTTTAAAAAGTAGACAACCTGGCACATATAAGATTCACTTTGGAGGAAACTGAGGAGCGCCACAGAGCTAATGTCTTTGGGCAAATGGAGAAACATCTTCCTTCAAGGACAAATAAAAGTGACATCCAACAAAAAGGCATTTGATGATTGTCTAGAGAAGGGACGCTTAATCAAGGGCAACCGAGAAAGATGCTGTGTTACTCTGCTCGGGCTGCCGTAACAAAAGACCACACACTAGGGGGTTTAAACAACAGAAATTTATTTTCTCAGTCCTGGAGGCTGGAAGTCCAAGATCGAGGTGTCGGTGAGTTGGGTTTCTTCAGAGCTCTCTTTCTTTGGCTTGCGGATGGCCACCTTCTCACTGTGTCTTCGTAAGGTCTTCCCCCCTGTGTGTGCACATGTAAGTGTCCTAATCTCCTCTTATTAGAACACCAGTCATGTTGGATCAGGACTCACTTGCATGACCCGATTTTACCTTAACTACATCTTTAAAGACCCTGTCTTCAAATACAGTGACATTCTGAGGTACCAGGTGTTAAGACTTCAACAAATGGATTCTGGTGGGGGGACACAATTCAGCCCATAATAGATATTCAAAGGACATCTGAGTGCTAAAAATGGAAGGCAGTCGAGACACTATTCAGAGCATCTGAAACGGAGGTTCATGATATACCCAAGGGATGGCATGGCATGTCAAAGGGAGCCTGCTCTTTCGCAGAAAGGGAAACCAAAGCCTAGGAGAAATATTTGGCCGCCAATTAGGAGGGACATACCATATGTCTAAGATGTCATGGACAACAAACACAATGGTTTCAGTCACGAGCCCCAAATGAAATTATGCTAAGAAACCTGATATCAGTTGGATGTCTGAAGTTTGTTACAACTACTCAGACTGAAAGTGGGAGGTAGCATTAAGGGATATATTATTCAAGAGAAAGGTCCTATTGGAGCCTCAGAGTGTCCACAATATTCATCGATGAAACATCCAGGGCTCAGACACTATTAAAAATATAATACCTTCAGGATTTATGAGAGTGATATCAATGTGCTGTGATAAGAGGGAAGCAACATAGATCCCCTGTATATCAATGATTTCCTTCAACTGCTTTTTAACTCTCAAATCCCCAAGATTTTCCACAGGTGTCTATTTCACCAGGAATAGATCACAAAGCCAACATCCCAAATTGCAAGTGTTCATTTCTAATTGATATGTTTCAGAAACTAGCATAGGAGGATCCAAAGTGAGTAGCAGCAGAAGTTTGTTCATATGTGCCCCTACAAGAGCTATTTAGATACACTTCATTACAAATCTGAAAAAAACTTGAGGTTCTCTATCAGCCCCATCCAATAGAAATATAATGAGGGCCGTACATGTAACTTAAAATTTTCTAGTAGCCACATTGAAAAAGTAAAAAGAAACAGTGAAATTAATTGCAATAACATTTAATTTAACCTAATTATCCCCAAATCTTACCTTTTCAACATATAATCAATACAGAAGTTAATCATGAAGTATTTTATGTTCTTTTTTGTGTACTAAGTCTTTGAAATCCTGTATATATTTTTTTACAGAGTATGTCTCAATTTTCATTGAAAATAATACTTGCTCTTCATTTAGGTTTCATAAAATTTTCAGTTAGAAAAGTAGATTCACATATCCACATTGTTCTAAACCTAACTTAAAAGTTCTTAATAATTTAATCAAGCACATTTTAAATTTAAATTAATTAAGATTAATTCTTAAAAATTTAGTTCCTCAGTCATACTAGACGCATTTCAAGTGTGTATATTTGTCATGTGGAGCAGGTGGCTACAGATTTTGACAGCATAACTGAATACAATTACATGAATACATTTAAAGAAATAACTATAATTAAGGAAAATTAGTAGGTTCAACCTCATCTTTTCTTGTCTCTATTATGCTTTAATGATCTCTAATGATTTTTCTGACCCAGACAAGTCATAAGTAAGAAGGGAGGGTGACATGGTGACATAGTAAGATCACACAGAAGGTCTGGATGACAGTCTTGCCTTTGTCCCCACCCATTGGGGTGACCTTGAGCAAATCACCTCACTTCTCATACCCTCAGCTTCCTCACCTGTGAAAAGAGAGAGTTGGTCTAAAATCTCTTCTAGCTGTGACTTTTTATAATCTAAAGTCACTGAAGAATTGAAGTTGGCTTGTGTGAATTATATTATGAGAAAAATATTTTGCTAACATTATGAAAATCTGTTTTCCTCTATTCATTACACTCACAACACACAGGGTAATATCAATGTACTAAACTAAAATTTGTCAACCTATCAATTGTTAAGCAACTGGACGTGTCACATCCCCTGAGTCAGTAAGAGAACAGCCTTGTGAGTGGTGACTCCTTCCGGGGGAGACAAGCTAAGTTCGAGCCCCTCCTATGTCCCTTTTGGAAGAGCCAACTGGAAGTCTGCTGTTTGGCTTGTCCTGAGTCAGGGGAGGCTTACCAAGTGTCGAGATTCATTGTTCATGTGATGATGAATGACACTTTTTAATCTAATGCTTGATGTAGCTGACAGCAGCTTTTATAATAAGAGGTATCAATTAACCAAATAAGTGGCAACTTATTCTTTATTAATCTTATGTTCTTGAGTATTATTTAATTCTGTGACTTTTAAAAATTCTCTTTTTCTAACTAAAATAGCAATATTGTATGTTTTTTAAATTTCTGAGAAAGGCATTCTTATTCACAGTCATATAGGGTTCATCTCATAGAACTCTCAGTAACATTGAGCACTATCATAATTTTTAACCTTGCTTATTTGTTAGGCAAAAAAGGTATCTTTTATTGTTTTAATCTGTACTATGTGTGGGTATTTATGTATGTATGTATATGAGTACACATATATCTATGAAACACGTATATGCACGTACATACATACATACAAAATCACGAACTTTTTAAAATTTCAGGTGAAAATTTTCATAATAAGTATATCAGTCTGAGTTCCATCACAGAAACAGAGCCAGTAGGAAGAATGTATTTATTTACAGCTGGCCCTCCACATCCGTGGGTTTCACAATTGTGAATTCAACAATTTTATACATCATTTTGTATAAGGGACTTGAGCATCCATGGATTTTAATATTTGTGAGGACTCCTGGAACCAATCCCCCATGAATGCTAAAGGATGACTGGTATTTGCTTGCTTATTTATTTATTGCAAAGAACTGGTTTTTACAGTTGTGGGAGCTGACCGGGCAAATCCCAGATCCATAGGGCATCTGTCAGGAAAGACAGGCAGCAGCTCAGAGGCATGAGCTGAAGCTGTGCTCTCTCTCCACAGGTGGAATTTCTTCTTCAGAGGAACCTCATTTCTGCTCTTAAGATCTTTCAACTGATTGAATCAGGCCCACCTATATTATGGAAGGTAAGTAATCTCCTTTACTTAAAATCAATTTGTTAGAGACATTAACCGCATCTATTAAATATAGTTACACCAAGATTAGCGTTTGAACAATTGATTGGATAATAGTCTAGCCAAGTTGATGCAGAAAACTAACAATGGGTTATGTAAAAGAACTTCCCTACTGCCCACACAGCATACTACATTCTCCACTGTAATTTTCAGTTTGATTTCCAGTTATAACACTTTATTCTTCCAAATCTCAACTACCAAAAAGGAGTGACCTCAGCAGATAAATATAAAAATATTGTAGATGCAGTGCATCTGAATCTTGCAGTAGTATTTTACTTGCAGCCTTCATTCCATCAAAATATGAGGAGCATCTGCTTTGCCAAAAGCACCATGCTAGCAGGCTTTATGGGGGATACCAAGATAAGAAAGCCATAAAGGAGATGTATGGGTTATTATGAAAGAGAGGAAAATGTGAGAAATACTCTAATGAAACTTTATAACTTTAGTAGGTATTCCAAAAGGGGAGTTGGTATTTTTGACTGCGGGGGTGAGGTCAGGCTTCATGAAAGAGGGGATATTTCAAAAATAAGAGATATTTGGTGTTGGACATTCAGATGGAGAAAATATTAGTAAAAAACACACAGAACTAGAAACTTATAAGATACAGAAGCACATGGTATTGGAAGAGAAATAGTGAGGAAAAATTAGAAAAGATGTCAAGACCAGATGTCAGTGTTTCAGATAGTGCTAGGCTAAAGGAGGGGTTTCATTCTACAATCCATTGGGGAGCCCCTTGGGGAAGGGGGTAGTGGGTGGGCACTGGGATAGGACTGGAGCCTGGGTTCCCTGGGCCAACCAAGTGCTGGGGACCACTGGAGCGGGCCCAGGGAATGGGTCCTCAGAGTCCAGTGTGGTACTGGAACTGCCTGGGAGCCTGGTTTTGTGGAAGCCAGCCTGGACACTAGCCTGGTGCTAGGGTGAGCCTGGAGCCTGGGGCTTCGAGAATCAGCCTGTAACCTCAGTCCACAGAGCCAGTCTGGAGTCTAGGTCCGTGGCTAGCCTGGTGCTGGGGTGGGCCCGGGGCCTGGGGATGTGGGAGCTGTCCTGGCAGCTCTAGAATTCCTGAGGTCTGTAAGGAATAAACAAAGTGCAAATGTCCTCTAGAATATTGATGGAATCTCGTCTCTTGGCCTTCCCTAGAAGAAAAGCTCTATTACAGTCCAGGGTGTTTTCAGGACAAGATCCCCCACGGGAGGTTATACTCTCTAGAACTGTGCTTTTCCACCTGATGGGCAGGCCCCGCTCTTGGAGATTCTGAATCAGTGGGTGTGCAGTGGGGTCAGATGTACCACCAGCAGGACAGCTACCCACCTAGGAGCAGCCTGGTCCTGAAGTATAAACCTATTCCAAAATAGAAGGCCAGAATATGTTTCCTGAGTCAGCTTACTAAAGGACCCCACCTTGACGCAGCTTTGGAAATTCACTCAAAGCAATGTGGAATTTCAGGAGTGTGGCCTGAGGTCTGGGCGTATTTAGTCTGGGGCTTTGGACACATACCTGTCTGGGAAAAAGGACAGAGTAGACTTGTGCCTGGAAACCTTGGGTGTACTTTGAGTTCATATTCTCAATCTTTGTATAGTTAAGATTTGGGGCATATCTTTTTTGGTACATTATTTGGTATATTTTTTCCTGAAAACCGGGTTTCCTGGGCTAGAGAGTGTTTTTTCTTTAAGTATAATAGGAATTCATTGTTTATCATCTAACAGGCTATAGACTAGATTCAAAGATACCATGACAGAGTTGACATAAAAGATGAAGAAACTTAGAACTCAAGAGACACAGTAAAATCTGATTAAATATGTCAGCAACTTGTAAGTGTCTTTTTTGGGGGAGCATAGAGGAATGTAAAGTGTATCTTGCGTTGTAAATTAATGTGATCTTTTTGTTGTTTTTTGCGGTACGCGGGCCTCTCACTTTCTCTCCCAGTTGAGAACTTGTTGAGGCTCTAGACTATGCCTTTTCAGACTCCAGTCATCTGTTTGGGTTGTTTACAGTTGACCACACTGAGGAAACCAAGGTAGCTCATCAGGTATAAGCTGTGTGCTATTTTCAACTTTCATTTGATTAATAGGTGACTGTCAAGACTTCCACTATTCTGTGATACAGAGCACTAACGGGCAGGCTTTGGGCTATGCAAACTCTCAGAAATTGTATGCAACATTGCGTATATATGCAAATATCATCTTCTATCCCACCTCACCCCCAGCAGAAAATCGACAGTTTCATCAGTTTTTCACAGGACTTCAAGACCCAAACAAGATCTAGAACTTGTGCTCTGGTGACTCAAACAAGCTAAGAGAGTCTCAGAGAAAAAGGGAAAGGCAGGACTTACTGGAGATGGAGTGCCAAATTCATAATGACATTTTGCTTATAAAAAAATACGCTTCATATGTTTTAAAAATTATGTTGATGGTTAGTGGACATGCAGAAAGAATTACTGGTTACATAACACTTCATGTATAAATTGTTATTTTCATCTTTGTACAGAATGACACTCCCCTTTTTAGAAGTGGGATATAATAGAATTTAATCAATATTTTGTGTAAGACATTTCACTAGGTGTTGAAAAGTCAAATTGCTTTTTTTTCTCCTGAAATTATAGTGACAGGTCATTTGCCTGTTTGTTCTCTTGTTCTTCTCTGTATCGTAAGGAACTGTATCTCCCTTTTTAGGCTCCCTTGTCAACTGATTTCCAAGTAGATTTGGCTAATCAAGGCATTGGAGACATTTGAGGGGAGAAGAATTGTGTAATTGTGTGGCAATGCTGGCTGCACCTGAGTCTCTTCAATTACTACAACTCCTGGGAGACAACTATTTTCCCCATGATCCCAGATCTTGTTGGTTAGCTCCAACCATGCTTCTGGCCCTATGGTTCTGGGTTCTGGCAATACTGCCTCTACCACTTTCTCTCATTGTCTCATAAGCCTCACGTGAGGGAAGGGCTTCCTGCTATTGTTGATCTCTGGTTTGTCTCATTAAAACTATTTGTTTTTGTTAAATCTCTCATCACCTACATAATAAATTTCCTCAATTCTCTCTAGAGTGGTTCAGGTTTCCTTAGTGAATACTAACTATACAACGGTATAGAATAGGTACACAACTAATTTTAATAAAAGGCAGGCTAAATGAGATGCAATGAAAGAAAAATTGCCTTGAGTTTTTAAGAGGAGTGAGTATGTCTAGATATGGTGAGAAGCTCCTGGGAAAGGCTTCCTGAAAGAGCTGGCCTTTGAGATAGTCCTGAAAGGATGGAGAAAAAATTGACAGTAGACCTAGGGGGTGAGGGATGGGAGAGGAAAAGCACAATTCCATGCTAAGGGAGCAAAATAAGAAGAGGGATACAAACAGAAAACCAAAATCATTTTGTGGGGAGACAGGAATAATATAGGTTTGTTAAATTAAGAGAAATATGTAATGGGACTGTACTGGGGAGGTTCTAAATGCCAGGGGAATGAGAATGTACTTTCTAAGTTCAGGAAGCCCTGGACATTGAATAAAAGATGAACTATTTTGAATTATGTCAACATTTTTTGGTCCACATTTGTTTGTTCGTTGTTTCAATGACTATTTATTGAGTGTCTAGGTTCTGGAGCACACAGTGAAAGAAAAACAGATAAAAACCCCTTCCTGTGCTTGTATACTAGTAGATTTGTTTAATATCTGTGAATAATTTTGATCACCTATGGCTTGGATTTAAACTTAGGTTAGGAAAGGCATGAGGCGATATTGGATGCCAGCTGAGCAGGGAAGAAAGGCAGGACAGTACAGCACATTTACCATAGATGTATCCCTCTTTTGGAAACCCACCCTGAAATAATTACTAGGCCAAACTGGACCACTTTGTTTTAAATTACAGATGTTGCCTCCTGTAATATTCAAATCCTCTCGTGAAAGAAAGGTTCTGACAGGAGTCAGATCAAAGACAAGACTGAAATAAAACGAAAAGTTGTTCAAAATAAATGCAGCTTTCGTTAACCAAAAACGTTGGTTGCAAGTTTTGTCAAGTAGCACGTTCCTCTTTTTTTCAGTAGGATAATAATAACAGTGCCAATTTCAGCCAAAACTGAAAAATAGGCAAGGTTTTTCCAAACACCCCAACTTCCAAATGTTATGACTTTGCCCGTGGGTTGGTATTTCTGTTTCCTTACTCTTTCGCCTCTGCTTGATGTCCCCAAGCTCTAGTTTAGCTCAGAGAAAATTCAAACCTTTCTAAATGTCTTTGGATGGAATTTTATGCGTCTAGACTAAGCCATGAGCATCTCTCATTGAGACTCTTACAAAAGGCTTCTCACCGATTTTTCCATATCTAATGAACTTCATTCCCTTTCTGTATTTTCCTCAGCTTTAAATATATTTATAATCATATCATACCTACTGCCCCCTTAAATCCCCTTATGGTTTCCCACAGTCCCTTCCTGTGCTTCCAGCATCATCCCGCCCCCTCTCCAGCTCTCTCTCAACCCTTTTCACTGATTGATTCAAACCTCAGCTCTCACTTAGAGTTCTTTCCTCAAGGGAGTCCTTGGGGACACCTACTTTCTCCAACCTTTTGCTGGTTTAGGTCTCCTGACCCATTGCACTTCCCCATCACCCCTGTAGGTCTCCACCATTCCAGATATGGAACCAAGAGTTAATCAGTTATTGTATGTTATCTCCCATTAAACCCTGTGCTCCATGACAGCTGTGATTGCATTTGTTTGATTCAAATCTATGTTTGAATACCTAGTAGAGCTGATGGTGCATGGTAAATTCCAATTAAAATATACTTAATTAATAATTACTACCTAATGAAAAATTAGATTTTGTTTTAGGAACAGGGTTTGTGGGCCTCTTCCCCATATCTTGTACATTTCACACACTAGGAGGTCTCCTACCAGGTTATAAAACAAGTTCAGGGAATAAAGATGGAACCTCAAACCACGGAGATGAGAATTCTATGTCTCTGAGCATCTTTTTGAGCTGAGTTAGGATTGCACACTTTCAGAGAAAATTGTACAAATATTGTACAGTATTTTGAAAAATAAATGTTTCACATTCCAAATAGAAAAAGTTCCTTTAAGCTAGACATTAATGGAGTCTTCTGTAATTTTTTTTTCTTAAAATGGCTGCCTACAGGCCAAATGGAAGATACTGCTTGATTAGCAAGCCAGTCACCTCAGCAGGGAGTGGTTAGCCAGAAATTTCTGCTGTGTCCTCATCATCTAACTAGTGCAGGTATGCTGTAAAGGCTCTGTGTCTGACAATTTTTCCCACCTCCTCTAAAGCGTCTGGAAGTTACCATCACAGGCAACATAGCAACAGTGAATATTGCCCTAATAACTCAGCATTCTTTTTTTTTTTAAATTAATTTACTTATTTTTGGCTGCATTAGGTCTTCGTTGCTGTGTGAGGGCTTTCTCTAGTTACAGAGAGCGGGGGCTGATCTTCGTTGCGGAGCTCCGGCTCTAGGCACATGGGTTTCAGCAGTTGCGGTGCACAGGCTCAGTAGTTGTGGCACTCGGGCTTAGTTGCTCCACGGCAAGTGGCATCTTCCCAGACCAGGGCTCGAACCTGTGTCCCCTGCATTGGCAGGTGGATTCTTAACCACTGCACCTCCAGGGAAGGACCTAATTCAGCATTCTTATGTCCTACTTTCTCGAAGGAGGCCTAAATTTTATTTCACCTCACAAAAAGCATGTCAGAGGTTTTAATAAATCATGAGTAAAATAAGATAATAATGTTTCCTTCTTTGAATCCCATAGCATGCAGGTATTGAAATCAGAACAAAATATTCCAGGATAGGAGTCATGCCTATAACATGTAAACTGGATCTAAAACATAATATTGTTAATATCTTTCCTCGGGGATGGGGCTAGCCCATCAGTCATGGTGCTCAAAATTGTTTAAGAATCCCTTTCCTTCACATATCCTAAGGTGCAATCCTGTCACAGAGGGACATTATACTCTGCAAGGCACACATAAGTAAAACACTGTTCTGAGTTGTGAAATCTTGCACAGGGGAAATTTACAGGTTGAATGTGGTCAGACGTAGAGTTTGGGAATAAAACCCCAGGAATCTCTGGTTTTGGTGCCAGACATCACTCTCCCCTTTCCTATAAGGAAATCAGCCTTGGGAAAATCCAACAAGAAGGCCAGTGTGGCATCTCACTATGGCTTTTAGGAGGATCCTCTTAAGTGGCGTTTACAAAGGTGGCATTCATTTAAAGGTTACATCCTCAAGTGAATAGATCTGCTAGAGGCCTTCACTTCATTTATTAGTGAATGGAAGCTTTGGACTTTGCTCAAAGATAATGGAATTTGAGCTGATTAGAACACTGCCAGCTGATCAAAATCGAACTGTGTTATTTATGATTTTTTATGGGTTTCACAGAGGGAAGTTCACACTAAAATTACTTTAGAGGTTGTATTTCACAGCCATTATTGTTTTAATTATGGGTCCACTATCCTCTCCATTAAGTCTTTTTGGAATTCACATCAAAGGGATATAAAAATGGCACATTGGAAATATTTTGACTAAGAAGTGGATAGTTTTAAATTGTAAGACCCAGTAAGTTTACTGTGTTATTTTATTCCCTCTTATTTCCTAAATGACTAAAAATTTTGAGACATACTTAAATTCAGACCAAAAATTGATTTTTTACTCTTTGTTCCTGCTTCTAAGACATTTTAATACCAGGACTTGTTTTTTTTTTCTCCCAGTAGCTTACATCTTTAAGTTACTTTATTATAAATTTAGTGCTAAGAAAACTTACTTTAAAGACATAATGAAATCAACCCTGAGGATGGGATTTGATCTCATCATAGAAATATTAACATCAGAGTGAAAGCAAAAAAACAACTAAAACTAATTGTATTACTTTTTCACTTTTCTACATGATTTAAGATACATGTTTTACAGAATGAGGTAGTATATAGCATAGGGCCTGGCAAACTTAAAAATATAACTACTGTGATAAAAATATAATTACTGTGATTATTATTATTATGCTTTATGATTTCTTTTATAATATTAGATTATAACATAATATTGGTTTAGCCATTAACTTTAATGTAACATATTTAATATACTAAATTTAACTGAGTATGTCTTTTAGAATATATACATACTAATATGTATAATTTGTTCAGCTTCGAGACCTGTCTTCACAATAAAGGGGGAGCAAAAAGATATTCTAATTTTAATATTGCCAGACCTAAAACTTTGTTTTAAAAATTCCTTGTACAGTTTCACAAAATTCTCCTCAGATCTAGAGAAGCACTTTGTGGATTTATTGAGCATCAGTGCAAACCAAATAGTAATGAGCTCATTTTCATAGAAAGAAGTTTATTATGATTCCAGCTGTTAAGAACTTGCAAAGCTGGATACTGGCTGCAGCACAGAGCTCTCATCTGTTAGTGAAAAAAACCAATTTAAATTTATAACAAAAGACCCTTTCTATGACTTTGAGGAAACCATTTTCCACTGAAATCAATGTGTGTGACTTAGTATAAAGATAAAACACGTCCAACCCTTCTTTTTTTTTTGCAGTACATGGGCCTCTCACTGTTGTGGCCTCTCCCATTGCGGAGCACAAGCTCCGGACGCGCAGGCTCAGCGGCCATGGCTCACGGGCCCAGCCGCTCCGTGGCATGTGGAATCTTCCCGGACCGGGACACGAACCCGTGTCCCCAGCATCAGCAGGCGGACTCTCAACCACTGTGCCACCAGGGAAGCCCCAACCCTTCTTTTTAATAATCTGTACCCGTTTATTTTAAGAAAGTTAAGGTTAAAAAACAGCTTGACAACACAGCTTATTCTGGTTAGAATATAGGGTTCTTCAGAAGGAAATCATATTTCAAAGTCAAATCCTAGATATGGCAAATTTGGAGTAAACCATCCCACTCAAGGCACTGGAAAGGGGCTTTGGGCTGCTATTTCAAGGATATCTGATGCTCAGGAAAATTTAAGCAGGGAAAAGAAGATGTTATGGGCATTTATTAAAGAAAAGATTCTTTCATTCAATAGTATAAGACATATCCTTACAATTAAGGTGCATGTAGCATCTCATGCCTTGCCTTCACACTGCTTTTTATGTTTTTATCCACCGTCAATGATAAGCTCTCACTCTGGAGGTCATCCTTGCTTCTTTTTTCTCCCACACTCTGTAACTAACACAACACACAGTCCTGTCAATCAGGCCTTTCTGCAAGCTCCACCAGTACTCCCTGGTCCAAGCCACCAACCATCATGTTCCATGGGGAATACTATAGTAGCCCTACCTGGTGTCTGTACTCACCCTGCCTGTTGCTAATTCTCTACAGAGTGGAGGCAGTGATGCTTCCAAAAACTTAATATGAACATCTCAATTCATTGTCCAAAACTCTCCAATGGTTTCCTCAAACACAAATGTGTACGAGTCAGAATTCTTATGGAGCCCCTATGGTCCTGCGTACTTTGGCCCTGGCTGTTCTAGCTCCTTGACCTCATCTCTTGCCTCTCTCCCTTTCATTCTCGATGGCCCAGTCACACTGGATTCCTTGGCATTCCTCCAATAGATCAAACATGTTCCTGCCCTGAAGCATTTGTACGTGCTGTTCCGTCAGCCAGGAATGTTCTTCCTCCATACCCCCTACCTCACATAGCCTCTCTCTGCTGTCTTCCAGCTAAACTTTTGACTTAGCTGATGTCCTTTCGTGATTTTTTTCCCCATTTTTTTATCGCCCTTTCACTCTTCAATCCATCCTCTACCTATTGCCACCAGCATGACCTGTCTAAGGCAGGATTCTGATTGGGCCCCTCCTCTGCTATAGAGTCTTTCAGTGGCTACCGCTGCCTATAAGAGAACTTAAGACTCTTATGTCCTTAATAATCTGATCCTGACTCTTTTTTGGCCTACTCCTCCTTCACTTCTCAACTTCCACTTTGTAATCCAGCCGCACAACCCCATTCATTCTCCCCCTTACCTTCCACATGCTCCTGCCTCTTTTCCTTTATTCATGCTGTGTATCCTGCCCTTCATGCTTTTAGTTCTCTCTCACGGAAGTTCTACACCAGGAATTCACAGCAAAAAGACAAGTAGAATACTATTCATGGAAGAAGAAAGACTTAAACCAGATGTTGAAGGAGAAGACATTGGATAAGTAAGAGGGAGGAAGGAAGGTCCAGACAGAGTGACACGTGACAAAGCAGAATATTTTCAGTGTAGTTCCTGAACGCATCACTCCTTGAAATTTGCTACGGCGATTGGGGGATGCAAAGTAGAGAGATGTGAACGTAAAAATAGGAAAGTGGTATGGATGAAATCCAATTAGAGCAGCCAGGCAGAGGCGTGGGACAGGGGCTTGAACTGCTCAGAGTTCTACAGAACAGTATAAGAATTTAATAAAATGGTGTATATACAATCCCTGGCACAGCGTTGGGCTCATAAAGGTCCCTCAGTTTGCAGGAGTTGTAACTAGCAATAGAGATTTATTGTAAGTTTGTGATCAGGGTACTAGTGAAAGCAGGGTTTTCCAACTGGAGCAGGTGGGAAATGTCTGCCCCAAGGCAAACACCTATGATCCCAAACCCAACGCATGTTTACAGATTGATGAAAATGGTTCTGAAATCTACGTTTTCAAATATATCTGGTTCTAGTTTTAATTAAACTAAAACACTTTAAGGAATAGTCTCATGGACTTTCTTCTTTCTGTGGTAGTTTTAGGTTTGCAAACATACCATGTAAATGATGATATTGAACATGATTTATCATTTGCTTGAAATAGATCCATGATCCAATGAGCGAGTTTAACTATGTCATGTGCTCTTTCACTACCAACCAAAATAGATTATTAGTCCAACCTTACATCTTGTGACAGAAGAGTAAAGATGGATATTTAACTCCAAACTACTACATTGTAAATGTCTTCAAGATTTAAATGTAAGAAGTGGTAATATTCCTTTAGCGATATAATCTTAAGTATAAAGAGCTGAAGTCATGGCAAATGGTATGTCTCAATGGATTGAAGGACATTTTCTGTGGACCATGTAGTACACAGGAAGTATAATACAAGTGCTGGTGACGTGTCTGGAATGTCGACATTACATTAGAGTCCCACTACAGCCTTCAGATTTCAGAGACTTGTAAAGCCTTAGTATGTGACTTTCATTTTTTTAAAGAAGCTGACTTTACAGTTCTCTTGAGTACTACGATTTCTGAATTACAAAGAGTGACCTACCAAGTAAAATTAGAATCTTTTAAATGTTTAGTAGGGTGGGCACATGGTTCTTGAGAGCTGTGAAAGGAAAACTTACCTGCTTAAGAGAGTTACTGGGACTTTGGAACTTAATTATGATTTTGTCAGCTAAAAAGTCAAAGCTGATAAATGCACGGTGATAACTCAAGTCCTTATATAGATGTTTTTTTAGGCACAATGGAAACCTAAAGAAAAAGGACGAATGGATATTATTTGGAGCTTTCTCTTATTAAAGACCTTTGGAGTGTATAGGTTCTCATTTAGTCCCTCCTAATCTGTCTTCTATGTGTTGGATTGTTGGTCATCCATACAGCATCTTTCTCTTGCTGACTCAATCATTGTAGAAACTCTCTGCAGCAGGACTGGTTGCATAATTTCAGGACCCAGTATAGTACAAAAGTGTAGGTCCCCTTGCTCATAAGATAGACATTTCAAAAAGCAACAGTAGAGCATTAAACCAAGCATGGGGTCCTTCTAAGCATGGGGCCCTGCACAACTGCATAGGTTGCATGCCAGGAAGCTGGCTCTGATCTACAGTCAAACAGCAGTAGGAAAGGACCCAGCCTCACTGTTTCACACACTATCTGCAAAAGCATATTCAGTAGTTTAAGCTACACAGTAGTACTTAATCAACATCACCTCCTGAATTCCTTAAACCTCATTCCAATTTCTTCCAGCCAATAAACACTATTTTTTCCTAATTATAAAGATTAACTAAATTATATTTGGGGAAAAAATGAGCTCTTTATTACTTCTGTGCAAGAGAGGACTACCGTAAATGCTTTATATTTGTTGAAAACTGTTTTAGATGTTGGCGATACAGCCGTGAACAAAGTAATGGCTTTGCTTTTACGGAACACATATTCTAATGAATATGTTTCATACTTCAGCAAAGACCTCTACAATATTTATTTAATGTATATGTAACTGAAGAATTTTTTCTTGAAATAACTGTGCTTTTTGTTTCAGTGAACTTAAATTTGGTTGGGCAATAATAAAAAACTCTGGAAGGAAAAAAAGTGTGATGATTTAAAGTAATATGACTTAGCAAAATATCCTTTAATTAGTTTATATCACTTAATGAGTTTATTTATAAAAAAAAGCAGGAAGTTGTTGATCAGAAAATGCATGAGGACAAGAGAAAGTCATTATCATTTCCATTTAAATGTGTCAATAACTTTTTTTTTTTTTGCATTTTTTAACATCTTTCTTGGAGTATAATTGCTTTACAATGGTGTGTTAGTTTCTGTTTTTATAACAAAGTGAATCAGCTATACATATATGTATATCCCCATATCTCCTCCCTCTTGCGTCTCCATCCCACCCTCCCTAACCCACTCCTCTAGGTGGTCACAAAGCACCAAGCTGATCTCCCTGTGCTATGTGGCTGCTTCCCACTAGCTATCTATTTTACATTTGGTAGTGTATATATGTCCATGCCATTCTCTCACTTATTCCCAGCTTCCACTTCCCCCTCCCTGTGTCCTCAAGTCCATTCTCTACATCTGCATCTTTATTCCTGTCCTGCCCCTAGGTTCCTCAGAACCATTTTATTCTAAATTCCATATATATGTATTAGCATATGGTATTTGCTTTTCTCTTTCTGCTTACTTCACTCTGTATGACAAACTCTAGTTCCATCCACCCCACTACAAGTAACTCAATTTTGTTTCTTTTTATGGCTGAGTAATATTCGATTGTATATATGTGCCATATTTGCTTTATCCATTAGTCTGTCCATGGACACTTAGGTTGCTTCCATGTCCTGGCTATTGTAAACAGAGCTGCAATGAACATTGCAGTACATGACTCTTTTTGAATTATGGTTTTCTCAGGGTATATGCCCAGTAGTGGGATTGCTGGGTTGTATGACAGTTCTATTTTTAGCTTTTTAAAGAACCTCCATACTGTTCTCCACAGTGGCTGTATCAATTCACATTCCCACCAACAGTGCAAGAGGGTTTCCTTTTCTCCACACCCTCTCCAGCATTTATTGTTTCTAGATTTTTTGATGATGGCCATTCTGACCGGTGTGAGGTGATACCTCATTGTAGTTTTGATTTGCTTTTCTCTGATGATTAGTGATGTTGAGCATCCTTTCATGTGTTTGTTGGCAATCTGTATATCTTCTTTGGAGAAATGTCTATTTAGGTCTTCTGCCCATTTTTGGATTGGGTTCTTTGTTTTTTGATATTGACTGCATGAGCTGCTTGTATATTTTGGAGATTAATCCTTGTCAGTTGCTTCATTGGCAAATATTTTCTTCCATTCTGAGGGTTGCCTTTTCATCTTGTTTAAGTTTTCCTTTTCTGTGCAAAAGTTTTTAAGTTTCATTATGTCCCATTTATTTGTTTTTGTTTTTATTTACATTTCTCTAGGAGGTGGCTCAAAAAGGATCTTGCTGTGATTTTTGTCATAAGAGTGTTCTGTCTGTGTTTTCCTTTAAGAGTTTTATAGTGTCTGGCCTTACACTTAGGGCTTTAATCCAATTTGAGTTTATTTTTGTGTATGGTGTTAGGGAGTGTTCTAATTTCATTCTTTTACATGTAGCTGTTCAGTTTTCCCAGTACCACTTATTGAAGAGGCCGTCTTTTCTCCATTGTATATTCTTGCCTCCTTTATCAAAGATAAGGTTACCATATGTGCATAGGTTTATCTCTGGGCTCTCTATCCTGTTCCATTGATCTATATTTCTGTGTTTGTGCCAGTACCATACTGTCTTGATTACTGTAACTTTGTAGTATAGTCTGAAGTCAGGGAGCCTGATTCCTCCAGTTCCGTTTTTCTTTCTCAAGATTGCTTTGGCTATTCAGGGTCTCTTGTGTTTCCATAAAAATTGTGAAAATTTTTTGTTCTAGTTTTGTGAAAAATGCCAGTGGTAGTTTGGTAGGGATTGCATTTGAACCTGTAGATTGCTTTGGGTATTATAGTCATTTTCACAATGTTGATTCTTCCAAACAAAGAGCATGGTATATCACTCCATCTATTTGTATCATCTTTAATTTCTTTCATCAATGTCTTATAATTTTCTGCATACAGGTCTTTTTTCTCCTTAGGTAGGTTTATTTCCAAGTATTTTATTCTTTTTGTTGCAATGGTAAATGGGAGTGTTTTTTTAATTTCACTTTCACATTTTTCATCTTTAGTGTATAGGAATGCAAGAGATTTTTGTGCATTAATTTTGTATCCTGCTACTTTACCAGATTCATTGATTAGCTCTACTAGTTTTCTGGTAGCACCTTTAGGATTCTATATGTATAGTATCATGTCATCTGCAAACAGTGACAGCTTTACTTCTTTTTGGATTTGGATTCCTTTTAGTTCTTTTTCTTCTGTGATTGCTGTGGCTAAAACTTCCAAAACTATGTTGAATAATAGTGGTGAGAGTGGGCAACCTTGTCTTGTTCCTGATCTTGTGGAAATGGTTTCAGTTTTTCACAATTGAGGATGATGTTGGCGGTGGTTTTTCATGTATGGCATTTATTATGTTGAGGTAAGTTCCCTCTATCTCTACTTACTGGAGGTTTTTACCACAAACGGGTGTTGAATTTTGTCGAAAGCTTTCTCTCCATCAGTTGAGATGATCATATGGTTTTTCTCCTTCAGTTTGTTAATATGATGTATCACATTGATTGATTTGCATATATTGAAGAATCCTTGCATCCTGGGACAAACCCCACTTGATCATGGTGTATGATCCTTTTAATATGCTGTTGGATTCTCTTTGCTAGCATTTTGTCGAGGATTTTTGCATCTATGTTCATCCATGATATTGGCCTGTAGTTTTCTTTTTCTGTGACATCTTTGTCTGGTTTTGGTATCAGGGTGATGGTGGCTTTGCAGAATGAGTTTGGGAGCTTTCCTCCCTATGCTATATTTTGGAAGAGTTTGAGAAGAATAAGTGTTAGTTCTTCTCTAAATATTTGATAGAATTCGCCTGTGAAGCCATCTGGTCCTGGGCTTTTGTTTGTTGGAGGATTTTCAATCACAGTTTCAATTTCAGTGCTTGTGATTGGTCTGTTCATATTTTCTATTTCTCCCTGGCTCAGTCTTGGAAGGTTGTGCATTTCTAAGAATTTGTCCATTTCTTCCAGGTTGTCCATTTTTTTGGCATATATGTTGCTTGTAGTAAGCTCTCATTATCCTTTGTATTTCTGCAGTTTCAGTTGTAATTCTCCTTTTTCATTTCTAATTCTATTGATTGAGTCTTCTCCCTTTTTTCCTTGATGAGTCTGGCTAATGGTTTATCAATTTTATTTATCTTCTCAAAAACCAGCTTTTAGTTTTATTGATCTTAGCTACCGTTTCCTTCATTTGTTTTTCAGTTATTTCTGATCTTTATGATTTCTTTCCTTCTGCTAGGATTGGGGATTTTTTGTTCTTCTTTCTCTAATTGCTTTAGGTGTAAGGTTAGCTTATTTGAGATGTTTCTTGTTTCTTGAGGTAGGATTGTATTGTTATAAACTTCCCTCTTAGAACTTCTTTTGCTGCATCCCATATAGGTTTTGGGTTGTCGTGTTTTCATTGTCATTTGTCTCTAGGTATTTTTTGATTTCCTCTTTGATTTCTTCAGTGCTCTCTTGGCTATTTAGTAGTGTATTGTTTAGCCTCCATGTGTTTATATTTTTTTACAGATTTTTTCCTGTAATTAGTATGTAGTCTCATAGCATTGTGGTCAGAAAAGAGATTTGATACGATTTCAATTTTCTTAAATTTACCGAGGCTTGATTTGTGACCCAAGATACGATCTATCTTGGAGAATGTTCCATTAGCACTTGAGAAGAAAGTATATTCTGTTGTGTTTGGATGGAATGTCCTATAAATATCAATTAAGTCCATCTTGTTTACTGTATCATTTAAAGCTTGTGTTTCCTTATTTATTTTCACTTTTGATGATTGGTCCATTGGTGAAAGTGGGGTGTTAAACTCCCCTACTATTACTGTATTACTGCTGATTTCCCCTTTTATGGATGTTAGCATTTGCCTTATGTATTGAGGTGCTCCTATGTTGGGTGCATACATATTTACAATTGTTAGATCTTCTTCTTGGATTGATTCCTTGATAATTATGTAGTGTCCTTCCTTGTCTCTTGTAATAGTGTTTATTTTAAAGTATATTTTGTCTGATATGAGAATTGCTACTCCAGCTTTCTTTTGATTTCCATTTGCATGGAATATCTTTTCCCATCCCCTCACGTTCAGTCTGTATGTGTCCCTGGTCTGAAGTGTTTCTCTTGTAGACAGCATATATACAGATCTTGTTTCTGTATCCATTCAGCCAGTCTATGTCTTTTGGTTGGAGCATTTAATCCTTTACATTTAAGGTAGTTATCGATATGTATGTTCATATTACCATTTTCTTAATTGTTTTGGGTTTGTTATTGTAGGTCTTTTCTTTCTCTTGCGTTTCCTGCCTAGAGAAGTTCCTTTAGCATTTGTTATAAAGCTGGTTTGGTGGTGCTGAATTCTCTTAGCTTTTGTTTGTCTGTAAAGGTTTTAATTTCTCCATGAAATCTAAATGAGATCCTTACTGGGTAGAGTAATATTGGCTGTAGGTTTTTCCCTTTCATCACTTTAAATATGTCCTGCCACTCCCTTCTGGCTTGCAGCATTTCTGCTGAAAGTTCAGCTGTTAACCTTATGGCGATTCCCTTGTATGTTATTTGTTGTTTTTCCCTTGTTATTTAATTTTTGATAGTTTGATTAATATGTGTCTTGGCATGTTTCTCCTTGAATTTATCCTGTGTGGGACTCTCTGCACTTCCTGCACCTGATTGACTATTTCCTGTCCCATATTAGGGAGGTTTTCAACTATAATCTTTTCAAATATTTTCTCAGACCCTTTCTTTTTCTCTTCTTCTTCTGAGACCCCTATAATTCGAATGTTGGTGCATGTAACGTTGTCTCAGACATCTCTGAGACAGTCCTCAATTTTTTTAATTCTTTTTTTTTATTCTGCTCTGCAATAATTATTTCCATTGTTTTTTCTTCCAGGTCACTTATCCATTCTTCTGCCTCAGTTATTCTGCTATTGCTTCCTTCTAGAGAATTTTTACTTTCAGTTATTGTGTTGTTCATCATTGTTTGCTCTTTAGTTCTTCTAGGTCCTTGTTAAATTTTTTTTTGTATTTTCTCCATTCTATTTCCAAGATTTTGGATCATCTTTACTCTCATTATTCTGAATTTTTTTCAGGTAGACTGCCAATTTCCTTTTCATTTGTTTGGTCTGCTGGGTTTTTACCTTGCTCCTTCATGTGCTGTGTCTTTCTCTGTCTTCTCTTTTTGTTTAACTTACTGTGTTTGGGGTCTCCTTTTCACAGGCTGCAGGTTCTTAGTTCCTGTTGTTTTTGGTGTTTGCCCCCAGTGACTAAATTTGGTTCAGTGAGTTTTGTAGGCTTCCTGATGGAGGGGACTGGTGCCTGTATTCTGGTGGATGAGTCTGGATCTTGTCTTTCTGGTAGGCTGCACCATATCCGGTGGTGCGTTTGGGGGTATCTGTGACCTTATTTTGATCTTAGGCCACCTCTCTGCTAATGAATGGGGTTGTGTTCCTGTCTTGCTAGTTGTTGGCATAGGGTGCCCATCACTGTAGCTTGCTCGTTGTTGAGTGGAGCTGGGTCTTAGTGAGTAGATGGAGATCTCTGGGAGAGCTTTTGCATTTTGATATTACATGGAGCTAGGAAGTCTCTGGTGGACCAATGTCCTGAACTCGACTCTGCCACCTCATAGGCACAGGCCTGATTCCTGGCCAGAGCATGAAGACCCTGTCAGCCACACGACTCAGAAGAAAAGTGAGGAAAAAAGAAAGAAATAAAGAAAAATAAAATAAAATAAAGTTATTAAAATTAAAAAAAATTATATAATATGAAAAAAGTTTAAAAGTAATAAAATAAAGAAAGCAATAAAGGAGAGAGCAACCAAGACAAAAAACAAATCCACCAATGATAACAAGAGCTAAAAAGTATACAAAAAGACCAAAAAAACAAAAAAAGCGGACAGAAAGAACTCTAGGACAAATGGTAAAAGCAAAGCTATAGAGACAAAATCACACAAAGAAGCATACACATGCACACTCACAAAAAGAGAAAAAGGAAAAAAAAATCTATATATTGAAAAAAGAAAAAGGAAGAGAGCAACCAAACAAATAAACAAATCTACCAATGATAATAAATTCTAAATACTAAACTAAGATAAACATAAAACCAGAAACAGATTAGATGCAGAAAGCAAACCCCAAGTCTACAGTTGCTCCCAATGTCCACTGCCTCAATTTTGGGATGATTCGGTGTGTATTCAGATATTCCACAGATGCAGGGTACATCAAGTTGATTGTGGAGATTTAATCCGCTGCTCCTGAGGCTGCTGGGAGAGATTTCCCTTTCTCTTCTTTGTTTGCACAGCTTCTGGGGTTCAGCTTTGATTTGGCCCCACCTCTGCATGTAGGTCGCCTGAGGGCGTCTGTTCCCCTCCCAGACAGGAGGGAGTTAAAGGATGAGCTGATTAGGGGACTCTGGCTCACTCAGGCCGGTGGGGGTGGGGGGAGGGAGGGGTACGGAATGCAGGGCGAGCCTGCGGTGGCAGAGGCCATCATGACATTGTTGCAACAGCCTGAGGTGTGCCGTGTGTTCTCCCAGGGAAGTTGTCCTTGGATCACGGGACCCTGGCAGTGGCGGGCTGCACAGGCTCCCGGGAGGGGAGGTGTCACACAGGCTTCTTTGTGGTTGCAGCAGCAGCCTTAGCGTCTCATGCCCGTCTGTGGTGTTGCGCTGGTAGCCACGGCTTGTGCCTGTCTCTGGAGCTCATTTAGGCAGTGCTCTGAATCCCCTCTCCTTGTGCACCCTGAAACAATGGTCTCTTGCCTCTTAGGCAGGTCCAGACATTTTCCCCAACTCCCTCCCGTCTAGCTGTGGCGTACTAGCCCCCTTCAGGCTCTGTTCACGCAGCCAACCTCAGTCCTCTCCCTGGGATCTGACCTCGAAAGCCCGAGCCTCAGCTCCCAGCCCCCACTTGCCCCCGGCGGGTGAGCAGAGAAGCCTCTTGGGCTGGTGAGTGCTGGTCAGCACTGATCCTCTGTGCGGGAATCTCTCTGCTTTGCCCTCTGCACCCCTGTTGCTGTGCTCTCCTTTGTGGTTCCGAAGCTTCCCCCCAGCCACCCCCTGTCCCCACCAGTGAAGGCCTTCTTAGTGTGTGGAAACTTTTCCTCCATCACAGCTCCCTCCCTGAGATGCAGGTCCCGTCCCTATTCTTTTGTTTCTGTTTTTTCTTTTTTCTTTTGCTCTACCCAGGTACTCTACCCAGTTTCTTGCCTTTTGGGAGGTCTGAGGTCTTCTGCCAGAGTTCAGTAGGTGTTCTGTGGGAGTTGCTCCACATGTAGATGTATTTTTGATGTATTTGTGGGAAGGAAGGTGATCTCCATGCCTTACTCCTCTGCCATTTTGAAGGTCTCCTCATCAATCACTTTAAAAAAAAATATCAACCTTTAGTAGTTTTCTTCCTATGCTTTATGTCCAAGTGTGGAGTAATTTTTCCAAAGTTTTCATTATGTCCCTCTTCCATAATGACCATATACAAGGAAAAAAGAATCAGACAGCAAAGAGATAAATGTATAATACTTCTTTTTATGGCAGTTTCAAATATTTCTTCTCTTTTCTCTCATCTCTCTTCATTATTTCTTCCTTTTCATAGAATATTACTTCACTATTTTACTTGGAACTTGATTTGGGAGTATGCCTACCCATAATTTTACATTTAGGATGTTCATTATGTAAGTAGCATAATTCTTATGAATCACAATGGCTTTATAAATATTTTATAATACAGAAGGCTCTTCTGGAGTTGAGTGGTATTTCTTTTCCTATCGTATATTCTCTGCTTGTGGCAATCTCTTGCAGGATATTTGGTTCTGTACAAAATCTCCAAAAGACATTTGGCCCATAAGACATTTGAATTATGCCAAAAGGTCCTTGATATTTGCAAGACCATTTCGTTCTGTCCAAAATTTCCATAAAACATTTGGTCCACACCAAAATGTCCTTGATATTTGGTCTTGTATAAAATGCCCATAAAACATTTGGGCCATAGGACATTTGGTTTATGCCAAAAGGTCCTTGATATTTGTATGGTCCTTGATATTTTATGCCAAAAGGAACTTGGGATTTGTTCCTGTCCAAAACAATTTGACATGGACCAAACATGTTCATGGACATTCTGGAAAGAACCAAATTTCAAGGACCTTTTGGCATGGACCAAATGTTTTATGAATGTTTTGGACAGTACCAAATGTCTGCTAATTGTGGTAGTCCTATTGATTTCTGTCAACAGAAAAGTACTGAATCTGTCTAAAATAATAATTTTTATTTCAGGTATTAATTCTGCATTTAAACTTTACTCTCTTAGAAATATTGTATCTTTTCTTCTCATTATCAAACTCTATATTTTACGTTGCTGCTGTGAGCATTATTTGAATATCAAGATTTGACAGAAATTATACAGTTTTATTCTTGACTCCTAAAAGTGGTTTGGAGGCTTGAAGTCTGTAAAAGCAAAGAAATAGCTGTCTGGCTATTTATATGCTCATTTCAGTAAATAATCTGTTCTTATAATTTGCAGCATTTCCTATCAGGAGAGGTGAGAAACAACCTCAATTTCTATAGCATTTTACTTCAAAATTGACCTTGTGGCTTATGGCCATCTTGTTTCCAGCAAGGATAATCCAGGAATTCATTTTTAATAAAGGATCTATTTAACTTTTAGTTAAGAAACTACAAATAGTCCCCCATAAGCCTGCTGACCACAGTCTGAAAATATGAAATGTTCTTTGGAGGGTTTTGGGTGTGGATTGAGAGACACGTTTTTATAATATTCACTGTGTAATCGTCAAGTAATGTTTACAAACCCCAGCACCCTGGGGATGAGTGCAAGGGTTAGCAAGCAGATGTTAGCAGTCAAGGAAAAATTATGACTGCTGCCTGAAAGTATTCCCTCTTGTCTATCAGTTACATACAAGATTGTCAAGATCTTTTATTTTTGGTGTGTGTAATTTGCCTGGTTTATGGCACAGTTAATCTAAAAACAAACGTGAAAATTGCTGAAAGAAATCCTCCATAAATGGCCATTCAAGAACCTCTTGTCAGACTTCCCTGGTGGCACAGTGGTTAAGAATCCGCCTGCCAATGCACGGGCTTGAACCCTGGTCTGGGAAGATCCCACATGCCGTGAAGAAAATAAGCCCGTGCATCACAACTACTGAGCCTGTGCACTAGAGCCCACGAGCCACAAGTCCTAAGCCCGTGTGCCACAGTTACTGAAGCCTGTGCACCTAGAGCGCATGTTCTGCAACAAGAGAAGCCACAGCAGTGAGAAGCCCGTGCACCACCACAACGAAAAGTAGCCGCCGCTCACTGCAAGAAGGGAAAGCTTGCGCACAACAACGAAGACCCAATACAGCCAAAAATAAATAAATAATTTTTTTTTTACAACTTTATTGGAGTATAATTGCTTTACAATGGTGTGTTAGTTTCTGCTTTATAACAAAGTGAATCAGTTATACATATACATATGTTCCCATATCTCTTCCCTCTTGCGTCTCCCTCCCTCCTGCCCTCCCTATCCACCCCCCCCAGGTGGTCACAAAGCACCGAGCTGATCTCCCTGTGCTATGCGGCTGCTTCCCACTAGCTATCTATTTTACGTTTGGTAGTGTATATATGTCCATGCCACTCTCTCACTTTGTCACAGCTTACCCTACCCCCTCCCCATATCCTCAAGTCCATTCTCTAGTAGGTCTGTGTCTTTATTCCTGTCTTACTCCTAGCTTCTTCATGACATTTTTTTTTCTTCTTAAATTCCATATATATGTGTTAGCATACGGTATTTGTTTTTCTCTTTCTGATTTACTTCACTCTGTATGACAGACTCTAGGTCCATCCACCTCATTACAAATAGCTCAATTTCATTTCTTTTTATGACTGAGTAATATTCCATTGTATATATGTGCCACATCTTCTTTATGCAATCATCCAATGACGGACACTTAGGTTGTTTCCATCTCCGGGCTATTGTAAATAGAGCTGCAATGAACATTTTGGTACATAACTCTTTTTGAATTATGGTTTTCTCAGGGTATATGCCCAGTAGTGGGATTGCTGGGTCATATGGTAGTTCTATTTGTAGTTTTTTAAGGAACCTCCATACTGTTCTCCATAGTGGCTGTACCGATACACATTCCCACCAGCAGTGCAAGAGTGTTCTCTTTTCTCCACACCCTCTCCAGCATTTATTGTTTCTAGAGTTTTTGATGATGGCCATTCTGACTGGTGTGAGATGATATCTCATTGTAGTTTTGATTTGCATTTCTCTAATGATTAATGATGTTGAGCATTCTTTCATGTGTTTTTTGGCAGTCTGTATATCTTCTTTGGAGAAATGTCTATTTAGGTCTTCTGCCCATTTTTGGATTGGGTTGTTTGTTTTTTTGATATTGACCTGCATGAGCTGCTTGTATATTTTGGAGATTAATCCTTTGTCAGTTGCATCATTTGCAAATATTTTCTTCCATTGTCTTTTCATCTTATTGTCTTTTCATCTTATTTATGTTTTCTTTTGTCTTTTCATCTTATTTATGGTTGTCTTTTCATCTTATTTATGTTTTCTTTTCATCTTATTTATGTTTTCCTTTGCCTTTTTTTCTTATTGTTGTCTTTTGTCTTTTCATCTTATTTGTCTTTTCATCTTATTATGAGGGTTGTCTTTTCATCTTATTTATGTTTGAGGGTTGTCTTTTCATCTTATTTATGTTTTCCTTTGCTGTGCAAAAGCTTTTAAGTTTCATTAGGTCCCATTTGTTTATTTTTGTTTTTATTTGCATTTCTCTAGGAGGTGGCTCAAAAAGTATCTTGCTGTGATTTATGTCATAGAATGTTCTGCCTATGTTTTCCTCTAAGAGTTTTATAGCATCTGGCCTTACACTTAGGTCTTTAATCCAACTTGAGTTTATTTTTGTGTATGGTGTTAGGGAGTGTTCTAATTTCATTCTTTTACATGTAGCTGTCCAGTTTTCCCAGTACCACTTATTGAAGAGGCTGTCTTTTCTCCACTGTATATTCTTGCCTCCTTTATCAAAGATAAGGTGACCATATGTGTATGGGTTTATCTCTGGGCTCTCTATCCTGTTCCATTGATCTATATTTCTGTTTTTGTGCCAGTACCATACTGTCTTGATTACTGTAGCTTTGTAGTATAGTCTGAAGTCAGGGAGCCTGATTCCTCCAGTTCCGTTTTTCTTTCTCAAGATTGCTTTGGCTATTTGGGGTCTTTTATGTTTCCACACAAACTGTGAATTTTTTTGTTCTAGTTCTGTGAAAAATGCCAGTGGTGTTTTGATAGGGATTGCATTGAATATTTAGATTGCTTTGCGTAGTATAGTCATTTTCACAATGTTGATTCTTCCAATCCAAGAACATGGTATACCTCTCCATCTGTTTGTATCATCTTTATTTCATCAGTGTCTTATAGTTTTCTGCATATGGGTCTTTTGTCTCCTTAGGCAGATTTATTCCTAGGTATTTTATTCTTTTTGTTGCAATGGTAAATGGGAGTGTTTTTTTAATTTCACTTTCAGATTTTTCATCATTAGTGTATAGGAATGCAAGAGATTTCTGTGCATTAATTTTGCATCCTGCTACTTTACCAGATTCATTGATTAGCTCTACTAGTTTTCTGGTAGCACCTTTAGGATTCTATATGTATAGTATCATGTCATCTGTAAACAGTGACTATATTACTTCTTTTTGGATTTGGATTCCTTTTAGTTCTTTTTCTTCTGTGATTGCTGTGGCTAAAACTTCCAAAACTATGTTGAATAATAGTGGTGAGAGTGGGCAACCTTGTCTTGTTCCTGATCTTAGTGAAAATGCTTTCAGTTTTTCACCATTGAGGATGATGTTGGCTGTGGGTTTGTCATATATGGCCTTTATTATGTTGAGGTAAGTTCACTCTATGCCTACTTTCTAGAGGGTTTTTATCATAAATGGGTATTGAATTTTGTCAAAAGCTTTTCCTGCATCTATTGAGGTGATCATATGGTTTTAATCCTTCTATTTGTTAATATGGTGTATCACATTGATTGATTTGTGTATATTGAAGAATCCTTGCATTTCTGGGATAAATCCCACTGGATCATGGTGTATGATCCTTTTAATGTGCTGTTGGATTCTGTTTGCTAGTATTTTGTTGAAGATTTTTGCATCTATGTTCATCCGTGATATTGGCCTGTAGTTTTCTTTCTTTCTAACATCTTTGTCTGGTTTTTGTACCAGGGTGAAGGTGGCCTCGTAGAATGAGTTTGGGCGTGTTCTTCCCTCTGCTATATTTTGGAAGAGTTTGAGGATAGGTGTTAGCTCTTCTCTAAATGTTTAATAGAATTCGCCTGTGAAGCCATCTGGTCCTGGGCTTTTGTTTGTTGGAGGATTTTCAATCACAGTTTCAATTTCAGTGCTTGTGATTGGTCTGTTTATACTTTCTATTTCTTCCTGGTGCAGTCTTGGAAGGTTGTGCTTTTCTAAGAATTTGTCCATTTCTTCCAGGTTGTCCATTTTTTTGGCATATAGTTGCTTGTAGTAATATCTCATGATCCTTTGTATTTCTGCAGTGTCAGTTGTTTTTTCTTCTTTTTCATTTACAATTGTATTGATTTGAGTCTTCTTCCTTTTTTTCTTGATGAGTCTGACTAATGGTTTACCAATTTTGTTTATTTTCTCAAAAACCAGCTTTTAGTTTTATTGAACTTAGCTATCATTTCTTTTTCATTTATTTCTGATCTAATCTGCATGCTTTCTTTCCTTCTGCTATGAATGGGGTTTTTTTTGTTCTTATTTCTCTAATTGCTTTAGCTGTAAGGTTAGGTTGTTTATTTGAGATGTTTCTTGTTTCTTGAGGTAGGATTGTATTGCTATAAACTTGCCTCTTAGAATTGCTTTTGCTGCATCCCACAGGTTTTGGTTTGTTGTGTTTTCATTGTCATTTGTTTCTAGGTTTTTTTAAATTTTCCTCTTTGATTTCTTCAGTGATCTCTTGGTTATTTAGTAGTGTATTGTTTAGCCCCCATGTGTTTGTATTTTTTACAGATTTTTTCCTGTAATCGATATCTGGTCTCAAAGCATTGTGATCAGAAAAGATACTTGATATGGTTTCAATTTTCTTAAATTTACCAAGGCTTGATTTGTGACCCAAGATATGATGTATCCTGGAGAATGTTCCATGAGCACTTGAAAGAAAGTGTATTCTGTTGTTTTTGCATGGAATGTCCTATAGATATCAATTAAGTCCATGTTGTTTAATGTATCATTTAAAGCTTGTGTTTCCTTATTTATTTTTATTTTTGTTGATCAGTCCATTGGTGAAAGTGGGGTGTTAAACTCCCCTACTATTACTGTATTACTGTTGATTTCCCCTTTTATGGCTGTTAGCATTTGCCTTATGTATTGAGGTGCTCCTATGTTGGGTGCATACATATTTACAATTGTTAGATCTTCTTCTTGGATTGATCCCTTGATAATTATGTAGTGTACTTCTTTGTCTCTTGTAATAGTCTTTATTTTAAAGTCTATTTTGTCTGATATGAGTATTGTACTCCAGCTCTTTTGATTTCCATGGAATAGCTTTTTTCATCCCCTCACTTTCAGTCTGTATGTGTCCCTAGGTCTGAAGTGGGTCTCTTGTAGACAGCATATATGCAGGTCTTGTTTTTGTATCCATTCAGCCAGTCTATGTCTTTTGGTTGGAGCATTTAATCCATTTACATTTAAGGTAGTTATCGATATGTATGTTCATATTACCATTTTCTTAATTGTTTTGGGTTTGTTATTGTAGGTCTTTTCTTTCTCTTGCGTTTCCTGCCTAGAGAAGTTCCTTTAGCATTTGTTGTAAAGCTGGTTTTGTGGTGCTGAATTCTCTTAGCTTTTGTTTGTCTGTAAAGGTTTTAATTTTTCTATTGAATCTGAATGAAATCCTTGCTGGGTGTAGTAATCTTGGTTGTAGGTTTTTCCCTTTCATCACTTTAAATATGTTCTGCCACTCCCTTCTGGCTTGGAAAGTTTCTGCTGAAAGATCAGCTGTTAACCTTATGGGGATTCCCTTGTATGTTATTTGCTGCTTTCAGCTTTTAATACTTTTTCTTTTTATTTAGTTTTTGATAGTTTGATTAATATGTGTCTTGGCATGTTTCTCCTTGGATTTTTCCTTTATGGGGATCTCTGTGCTTCCTGGACTTGATTGACTATTTCCTTTCCCATTTTAGGGAAGTCTTTTCAACTGTTATCTCTTCAAATATTTTCTCAAACCCTTTCTTTTTCTCTTCTTCTTCTGGGACCCCTATAATTCAAATGTTGGTGCATTTAATGTTGTCCCAGAGGTCTCCAAGACTGTCCTCAATTCCCTTCATTCTTTTTTCTTTATTCTGCTCTGCAGTAGTTATTTCCACTATTTTATCTTCCAGGTAACTTTTCCATTCTTCTGCCTCAGTTATTCTGCTATTGATGCCTTCTAGAGAATTTTTAATTTCATTTATTGTGTTGTTCATCATTGTTTGTTTGCTCTTTAGTTCTAGGTCCTTGTTAAATGCTTCTTTTATTTTCTCCATTCTATTTCCAAGATTTTGGATCATCTTTACTATCATTACTCTGAATTCTTTTTCAGGTAGACTGCTTATTTCCTCTTCATTTGTTTGGTCTGGTGGGTTTTTACCTTGCTCCTTCAGCTGCTGCATATTTCTCTGTCTTCTCATTTTGCTTAACTTACTGTGTTTGGGGTATCCATTTCACAGGCTGCAAGTTCGTAATTCCTGTTGTTTTTGGTGTTTGCCCCAGTGACTAAAGTTGGTTCAGTGAGTTTTGTAGGCTTCCTTTTGGAGGGTACTGGTGCCTGTGTTCTGGTGGATGAGGCTGGATCTTGTCTTTCTGGTGGGCAGAACTGCACCTGGTGGTGTGTTTGGGGGTGTCTGTGACCATATTTTGATTTTAGGCAGCGTCTCTGCTAATGGGTGTTGTTGTGTTCCTGTCTTGCTAGTTGTTTGCATAGGGTGTTCAGCACTATATTTGAGTGGAGCTGGGTCTTAGCATTGAGATAGAGATTTCTCTTGCTAACTGATATTACATGGGGCCGGAGGTCTCTGGTGGCTCAATGTCCTGAACTCAGCTCTCCCACTCCGAGGCTCAGGCCTGACATCTGGCCAGAGCACCAAGACCCTCTCATCCACTCAGTTCAGAAGAAAAGGGAGAAAAGAAAAAGAAAAAAATAAAATAAAGTTATTAAAGTAAAAAATTATTAAAAATAAAAAAATTAAATAGTATTAAAAAAAAAAAGAAAGAAAGAAGAGAACAGCCAAACCAAAAAACAAACCCACCAATGATAACAAGAGCTAAAAAGTATACAAAAAAAAAAGGACAGAAAAAACCCTAAGACAACTGGTAAAAGCAAAGCTGTACAGGCAAAATCACACAAAGAAGCATACACATACACACACAAAAAAAAGCCAAAGGAAAAAATATATATATTTTTAAAAAAAGGAAGAGAGGGCTTCCCTGGTTGCTCAGTGGTTGAGAATCCCCTGCTGATGCAGGGGACATGGGTTCGTGCCCCGGTCTGGGAAGATCCCACATGCCGCGGAGTGGCTAGGCCCATGAGCCATGGCCACTGAGCCTGTGCATCCGGAGCCTGTGCTCCGCAACAGGAGAGGCCACAACAGTGAGAGGCCGGCGTACCACAAAAAAAAAAAAAAAAAAAAAAAGGAAGAGAGCAACCCAATCAATAAAGAAATCTAATGATAATAAGCTCTAAATACTAAACTAAAATAAACATAAAACCGGAAACAAATTAGATGCAGAAAGCAAACCCCAAGTCTACAGTTGTTCCCAAAGTCCACTGCCTCAATTTTGGGATGATTCATTGCCTATTCAGGTATTCCACAGGTGAAGGGTACATCAAGGTGACTGTGGAGATTTAATCTGCTGTTCCTTAGCCTGCTGGGAGAAACTTCCCTTTCTCTTCTTTGCACAGCTCCTGGGGTTCAGCTTTAGATGTGTACCTGCCTCTGCAAGTAGGTTGCCTTAGGGTGTCTGTTCCCCGCCCAGACAGGAGGGGGTTAAAGGAGCAGCTGATTAGGGGGCTCTGGCTCATTCAGGCGGGGAGAGGGAGGGGTATGGAATGTGGAATGAGCCTGTGGCATCAGACTGACGTGACGCTGCAACAGCCTGAGGTGCACTGCGTGTTCTCCCAGGGAAGTTGTCCCTGGATCACAGGACCCTGGCAGTGGCGGGCTGCACAGATTCCCAGGAGGGGAGAGGTGTGGATAGTGACCTATGCTTGCACACAGGCTTCTTGGTGACTGAAGCAGCTGCCTTAGCATTTCATGCCTGCTTCTGGGGTCCGTGCTGATAGCCGCGACTCGCACCAATCTCTGGAGCTCATTTAGGCGGTGCTCTGAATCCCCTCTCCTCGCTCACCCCGAAACAATGGTCTCTTGCCTCTTAGGCAAGTCCAGACTTTTTCCCCAACTCCCTCCTGGCTAGCTGTGGTGCACTATCCCCCTTCAGGCTCTGTTCATGCAGCCAGCCCCAGTCCTCTCCCTGGGATCTGAGCTCCGGAGCCCGAGCCTCAGCTCCCAGCTCCCACCCGCTCTGGTGGGTGAGCAGACAAGACTTTCAGGCTGGTGAGAGCTGGTCGGCACCGATCCTCTGTGAAGGAATTTCTCCATTTTGTTCTCTGCAGCCCTGTTGCTGCGCTCTCCTCCGTGGCTTCGAAGCTTCGCCCCAACCCCCCCTCTCCCCCCCGCCCCCGTCTCTGCCAGAGAAGGGGCCTCCTAGTGTGTGGAAACTTTTCCTCCTTCACAGCTCCCTCCCAGAGGTGCAGGACCCGTCCCTATTCTTTTGTCTCTGCTTTTCCTTTTTTCTTTTGCCCTACCCAGGTACGTGGGGGAGTTTCTTGCCTTTGGGGAAGTCTGAGGTCTTCTGCCAGCATTCAGTAGGTGTTCTGTGGGAGATGTTCCACATGTAGAGGTATTTTTGATGTATTTGTAGGAAGGAAGTTGATGTCCACATCTTACTCCTCTGCCATGTTGGAGGTCCCCCACCTCTTGTCCATTCTTATGAGATTTTTTCTATTGAAAAAAACCCTAGCTGTGGGCACTCTAATTGTACTATTTTAAATGATTACTTTATACTTAATTTTATATACATTAACCTAGAGTTTCCATCCTGCCTGTCCACTTCTCTGAATATTAAGTTACTGAAAACACTAATTGTATTACACAGCAACTTCAAAAAGATACTAACTTCAAATTCTTAGAACTAACAGATCTTTCACTGGAAAAAGATGAAATGAGTGTTTTGTCTTAATGTATTGATATTTAGAGAGCAAATCTTTCCTTCTCTAGATAAAGTATAAGGGTTTTTGAGGCAAGTTGAGGTGGTCTTTCCTGAAAGACTAGTTAAAGCTATTAGCCTAATTTTAAGTGGGCAAACACATTTTAAAAAATAACTTTAGGGCTTCCCTGGTGGCGCAGTGGTTGAGAGTCCGCCTGCCGATGCAGGGGACACGGGTTCATGCCACAGTCCGGGAAGATCCCACATGCCGCGGAGCGGCTGGGCCCGTGAGCCATGGCCGCTGAGCCTGCGTGTACGGAGCCTGTGCTCTGCAACAGGAGAGGCCACAACAGTGAGAGGCCCGCGTACCGCAAAAAAATTAAATAAATAAAATAAAATAAAAATAACTTTAGTGATATTACTTATGAACTTAGCTTGCCTTAATAGAAAATCACTCAATAAAAATAAGTAGACAACTAATGGGTACTTTAGTTTTGCTGTAATTTTGATTTAATCTTAATAATTGATTTTCTTGGGTCTTTATTTATATATGAGAAAATCTCAGGGATAGAATAATTATCAGTAGATCTAAGGGTTTGAATAAGAATAATTCCACACTGAAAAATCATTGCTTTCAATGGTGAGATGTGTATTGAGGAAACATGTGAATGGTAATGGCTTTTATTTTTTTATACTTCCTGCCTTAAAAAATTGTGAATCTTTAGTCTCTGTAACAGAAAAGGAAGTTAAGGAAGACAGAAATCAAATTCAAAGTAGTCAGTTATACCAATAGACTAGGATAAGAAATCTAGAAATATACCTGATTGCATACGGACATTTAGTATATTATAGTATTTAGTATATGAGACTACATGATAAAAGTGACATTTCAAATAAATGGGAGAAAGAAGAACTTTTTGGTAGATGTCTGGGTAGCCAAATCTAAAAGATAAAATTGAATCCATTCCTCTCACCAAACATAAGGGTAAACTCCCTAGTAATCTAAATGTAAAAAATGAAATCATACATGTCTTTGGAAGACTTAAAGATATGTATGATTTTTTAAAAAAATTATTATGGTTTAAAAACACATAATAAAATTTTTTCTATGATTTATAAATAAAAAGATTTTTACTATGATTTTAAAACACATCAAAATTTTTACTATAATTTAAAAACACATAAACAATAAAAACTAATGGATATTTTGACTGCATTAAAAAATTTTTGGCTAAAAATACCACAAGTAAGAAGACAAATTGCAAAAATTATATTTGTAATTTATATCACAGACAAAGATTTAATGCCCCTAATATATTCAGATCACTTAAGTTTTGAGGTAAAGAAGACCAACCACTTGGTTGAAAATGAGTAAAAGATATAAACAGAACTTTCACTGATAAAGAAACACACATGACCCATAAACATATAAAGGACGCTCAATCATGCTTTTGGTGGGAGAAATCAAAATTTAAAATACACAGATGTACCATTTCTCACCTATCAGATTGAGCAAAATGTAAAAAATTTGACAAAACACACTATTGACGGCAGTAGGAAAACAGTTGCTCCCATGCATTGGTAAGGAAAATGCAAAATGGTGCAAACTTTATGGATAGAAATTTGATAATAACTAGAAACACTACATTTTCTATATTCTTGGACCCACTATTGTTACTTCTAGGAAACTATCCCAAGGGTACACTGGAAAAAACATGAAATGAAGTATGGACAAGTCTTTTATTGCATGAGAGCTTGTATGAGGAAAAAAAGGCTTAGCAACAATCCAAATGTCCATCAGCAGTGTACTGGTTCAATAAACTCTGGGACTTTCATACAATACAGTCCTCTGTAAATATAAAAAGAAAGAGAAACATCTCTATATACTGCTATAGATCATTCTCTAGGATGTTTACATTAAGAAAGCCGGGTATAGAAGAGTGTAAATAGTATGCTTCCTTTTTTCATAGAAAAGGGTATGTAAATGTGTAAATATTTTTAAGATTTCAAAAAGAAGCAATTGAACAACAAACCAAAAATGAATAAAAGTGGTTACTGATAAGGGAGAAAGAAAATGAGTGGGCTTAATGTCTCTGGATGTGTAGTCTTATTATAGTAATACGATGTATTGTAATGTCATAATTTTGACTTTGAAATTATATAAATATTTTGTAAAATTAAACAAAAAAGTAATTTCTGTAAAAATAAAAAAGTAAATAGAAACAAACTTGAGTTCACGTCAAGTTGGTAGCATTATACAGATAAAGAATATTTCAAATCAGTTTAAAACATGGTTTCTCAAGACCAAAAGACAACCCTCAGAATGGGTGAAAATATTTGCAAATGAAGCAACTGACAAAGGATTAATCTCCAAAATTTATAAGCAGCTCATGCAGCTCAATAACAAAAAAACAAACAACCCAATCCAAAAACGGGCAGAAGACCTAAATAGACATTTCTCCAAAGAAGATATACAGACTGCCAAAAAACACATGAAAGAATGCTCAACATCACTAATCATTAGGGAAATGCAAATCAAAACTACAATGAGATATCATCTCACACCAATCAGAATGGCCATCATCAAAAACTCTAGAAACAGTAAATGCTGGAGAGGGTGTGGAGAAAAGGGAACACTCTTGCACTGCTGGTGGGAATGTGAATCGGTACAGCCACTATGGAGAACAGTATGGAGGTTCCTTAAAAATCTACAAATAGAACTACCATATGACCCAGCAATCCCACTACTGGGCATATACCCTGAGAAAACCATAATTCAAAAAGAGTCATGTACCAAAATGTTCATTGCAGCTCTATTTACAATAGCCCAGAGATGGAAACAACCTAAGGGTCCATCATCGGATGAATGCATAAAGAAGATGTGGCACATATATACAATGGAATATTACTCAGTCATAAAAAGAAATGAAATTGAGCTATTTGTAATGAGGTGGATGGACGTAGAGTCTGTCATACAGAGTGAAGTAAGTCAGAAAGAGAAAAACAAATACCGTATGCTAACACATATATATGGAATTTAAGAAGAAAAAAAATGTCATGAAGAAGCTAGGGGTAAGACAGGAATAAAGACACAGACCTACTAGAGAATGGACTTGAGGATATGGGGAGGGGGTAGGGTAAGCTGTGACAAAGCGAGAGAGTGGCATGGACATATATACACTACCAAACGTAAAATAGCTAGCTAGTGGGAAGCAGCCGCATAGCACAGGGAGATCAGCTCAGTGCTCTGTGACCACCTAGAGGGGTGGGATAGGGAGGATGGGAGGGAGGAAGATGCAAGAGGGAAGAGATATGGGAACATATGTATATGTATAACTGATTCACTTTGTTATAAGGCAGAAACTAACACACCATTGTAAAGCAACTGTACTCCAATAAAGATGTAAAAAAAAAAAACAAAACATGGTTTCTGACTGTCCGTCCTAGGTAGAGTATATGTAAGGACAAAAAGAACTGCATTCAGGAGTCCTATTATTAATAATAACACTGGTATGTTTTTTTGAAACTGTATGATAAAGTGAATAAGCAAATAAATAAATGTTGTTCAGCATAGGTGAAAAGAGATATAAATATAAAATAAAAGTTTTAAGAGGAAACCTTGTGATGTCCAATTCGGTTGTGAAATATTCCTATTAAATCATTTTTTTAAAATAAAAATATGCACTTCCTTGCTCTGTACACTTAAAAGGCCTGGAAAGAGGGCCAGTCCAGTAGCAATGAATATCCCTTGCACCCAGATTATGCTCTCTCTATACTCTTATCCATTCAAAGGAATCAGAGCTCCTTAGAGAAATGGTTGATTTCAAGTCCGAGGCAGAAATGTATTCTCTATCCTGGTACATGGACAGAAGTCAGCAAGGCTACTGAAAACTACAGGGTTTTCTCAAAAGGATATAGGACCCAATGCAAAGGGATTCCCACTGTCCTAAGTTGGGACAATTTGAGCATTATAAAGACATTGACTGAAAATGACTGGAATACTTCAAATATTTTACAACTCAATGAGTTTTTAGTGATATGAACAAAGCAAAACATTGGTCATTGTTAGTGGCTAGAACATCAACTCATTCTGGAAATAGCTAAATTAAAAAAATTTAGTATTTATCTTGTCTTTCCTGTACTCACTCTTATTTCAGGATGACTAAATAGATGAGGAAAAACAATGTCTTTTTAGAAGAATTCCAGCCAACACATGCAAAAGAAATAATAAAATGAGACAGTCATCATTTTGCAACAGCTAAGGAACTAATGGTTTGAGGCAATGATTATCCAGACTTCTTAAAACAATTAGTTGAAAAGTTGATGGAAATTTTATAAAGGATGGATCAGGCAGATACCTGGAACCAACTGATCATTATGGATAGCATTAAGAATGGGACAGTCAGATATTCTGTCCTTACTCATGTGATGCAGTAGGAAGTGTACAGTACAACCTGTAAGATGTTCTGACCTTAAAAATTGCATATGCATCTATTAAGTCACTAGGTCTAATAGGAAATAGAAGCCATTGGGAACATATTAGATACAACCATAAGTCTATGATCAGATGGAATCTTACAGAATACGAAAGGATACAAAGGAGGACCAACAGCCCAGTGGTTGGCTGGTTTGTTTGTTTTAACAAATTAATGGCATGGACAATGTGAAATAAAGAAAGGGAAAACTAGTATAGATAAGATTCTTAAAGTCAAATCAACCAAATGCAAACACAGTCCTTGTTTAGGACTTTGTGTAAATAAATCAACCATAAAAACACATTTTTGAAACAATAGAGGAAATCTAAACATGGACTGAGTATGAAATGATTTTAAGGAATTATTGTTATTTTTGTCGAGCATGATATTATTGTGATTATGTTTTTAAAAAGGAAGTTCATAATGGTACTGGGTACACACTGATGGGGTTTGCTTTAACTACTGAGAAAAAGAGTTGGAGTTACTGGGATAGATGAAACAAAATGGTGGAATATTTTTAATTATTGACCCTGGGTGGGTGATGGGTGAGAAGAGATTCCTTATATTGCTTGTATTTATTCTTATATCAATATTTATGTTTACATATGTATTTGTATTTAAACACTTCAATGTATACTATATATGTGTGTGTATTTGAAAAGATCCATAATGAATAGTTAAATTCAAATTAGTTAATTCTGTGATTCTGATAAATAGTAAAGATTTGGAGGCAGAGAGTTAACCTACAGTCACTAACCTCTTTTCCTTTAAAATGAAGAATAAGAAAGTCCCCTCACTTCTTATGAAAGCAGAAAAATGCATTTCAGGAAGATTTTCAGCAAAGGAGAAAATTGAAACTAAAAGTGGGAATTTGAACTTTCCACCAATTAGGAAATTCAGCTCATCAGAACACACCTGACATTCTGTGCATTGTGGTTAAATATTCTGTAGCTATAACTTTTATTAGATTTGTCTTGCAAGGAAGAACAGCAATTTCTCATGTAGTTTTATCATATGTGCTTGTTCAAAGAAAATCATTTCCTATGTAATTGCACCGAAACCATCCTTTAAGACTTCTCTTTTCTCTGGTATCAGTTCTTAATATGCATATGTCTGGTGGTGTGGTTGAGAATGGGAAGGTAATATGCTTTTACTGAAGAAATTAAACCAAGAAGAGAAAGTATGAGGCTTATACAACAGAACGCCTTTTGAAGTAAACCTTGAAGGGTTCTACTGGCTTACCTTTGGCACAACTTCATTTAAGCCTAAAAAACTTACAAGTATAAATATTTCCTTGATGTTATGATCCCCACTAGGTTCTGTTTTGATGCACTGAGTGCAATGAATCTGAATGAATGCAAAATAGGTAGATCTAAATGCCCATTAAATGCAATATTCATAAGGTAATCATTAGTGGTTAGAAAAATGTTTTGCCTTTCAGGTGCTTGGAGAAAAGAAATGTGTGAATATAAGTTATTACTTTGGGAGGGGGGAAGTTTATGGAATCCAAAACATTTCCATAACTCAAATTTATGCAGATTATAAATAAGTTCCTTTGGGATCTAAAATAACTGGGTTTCAAAAGTTAAGTGATTCCGGTGGGCCAGAGTAAACATTCTAAGGCATGTGGTCATGTGCTTGTTGATGCCCAGTGATAGCAACTTCATCCTGATCTGAAGGGGGACGGTGGATTTTTCAGTGATGAAAGCATGCTTACCTATGGCTTGCCAGGAGGGCTCTGCATCTCTGATTTGTGCAAGAACACACTTATCCAAGACTTGCCCACCTTCAGAGCAAGTCAGATACTGCTGGCAGACCGCCAGCAGTCTTGACAGTTGTGGCAGAGGCCACAACTACCTGTCCATTCAGCAGAACACCTGGGAGCCAGCTCTTTTGCTCTGCCTTGTGAATAGGAGGTACAAGTCAGGATCTTGAAAGCCATGCAGGGCTACTTCATGAGCCATGGTCTCTTTCCTTACACCTATTGCTTTATGTCTACCTGCTAAGGAGTAGATAAATAAATTGGCGTTGTCCTGGCCAAGATATTTTTAGTTACCTGAATGCAAAAACTTTACCTTCATCATAAAATGGGGATGCAGGCAGGGTTTGAGAAGAAGTATAGCCGGGTGTAAGGAGAACAGAGATCACGTACATGTGGTCCATAGATCAGCATGGGTCCCAGATAGCCAGGTGGTCACATGTTCAGAAGTCAGTATGGTAAAAGCAGGAGTCTTAAGCAACTTCTGTTTTCCTGATTCTAGCCTTTCTTAGAAAGGCTTTACTTCTGTGCTCAAACCTACATTTTCCTCTGCCTGGCACGCAAGTTGAAATCCAAACTAATAAAACTAAGTTTGATGTGGGGAAAAATGGTTTTATGCTTGAAAATGGAAAAGAAATGTAAACGTAAGGATGCAGGATTATAGAAAAACCATTTTAGCTCTGCTGCAATGCACGGTGGAAACTCTGATGAGCTGGATTATTCAAGGAAAAAATCTCTAAGCCAATTTTTCAAAAGTAGACAGTAACTGAGGAGGTTGATTTCTGGTTAATAATGTCAGAGGTTGTTCTCAAAGTTTCTGTGGATCAACTGAATAGTATCTTTAAAAACAAGCGTGAGACTGGCACAGCAAGCATCTTGATGACCAGCGCTAAATTTGTTCTTTTGCTGAGAGAACAGATAACTGTAATTGTTGTATCCTTGGCATAGCTAAGGTGGCCTCTGGTCTCTTTCAGTTTAGTATGGTGACCTTATTTTAAAAGTTACCTGAATTGCTTCAATCATAAAGCCCAACGTCAGAAATAGACACAATTGGTAATTAGAAACGTCACGTGATTCTAGGATTGTCCAAAAGGATTCCAGTTTGCCACTGCTTCTTACTGCCCAATTCCTGATGCCTGAAATTCCATCATCTAAGCTTCATCCTGTTGGCTTAAAACTTTGATCTTTGTCAACGTTCAAATAACCGTTGAAAGACTAATACAAAGCTGTCATCAAACGCGAATACTGCTGTCTCTCAAACAGAGATCCATGGACCCATAGGAATTCTCATGTATATTCTTCACATACTGCATTTTTACTTCCAAAATCATATAATAGTTTTACTAGTTATAAAGTCAAAACTCTTTTGCTCTGGTAACTAGCACCCATTTCTTTGGAAGTGACCATTGTTTTCTTTTTAAAGAGGTTTTATGTTTATCAAGTTTAGAAACACAGAGTTGTGTGCCAGTATTCATGGATGGTCTGACGGCAGGTTTTGTTAGAAGGGAGAGGAAAGTCCCAGGGAGAAAAACAGTGGTGCAAGGATGAGAAGATAGCATAAGGCAAAGTTCCCTTCTTTAGTGCTGCATGCAGGCTGGCCTTGTGAAGGAGAGCTAGGTTCTCTAACAGCTGCAGGCAGTGACCTGGCAGCAGATGGAAAGCTGAGCTAAGAGTGAGATCAAGAATAAATGTAGGACACAGGGTGGGGATTAAAGCCAGGAGTGGAGCCATCATTGAAGACTTGGAAGCAGATCCTTGGCATTGTCTTTCCTTTAAGAAAATGATCCATGCTGTCTCTCAGCAAAGTGTTTATCTTGGGACCTCTGCACAGCCAGCTGAATGGAAAGCGGGGCCAAGAAAAGGAAAAGCTGAATCGTCAAGAGTCATGTCACGTGCCCAGGATCACACAAGAAGTTTCGGTAACGGCAGAGTCGACAGGCCACAGGGTTGTCCCGACTTCTTACTCACCGCTTTGGTCCTCAAAAGATTCTTTGTCTCTGCTTCCATCTCAGACATGCACTCCATGACCCAGGATTATCCGATCTGACCTCAAAGGAAAGGTTTCACACTTTTAAGTGGTCTTCTGATTCTTCCTTCCCCTCACTTCCTTGGGAATTTAGGTTCTTAATGTTTTTACTTATTTCCCTTTTTCTTCCCCTTAAGGGTGGAAGTATTGTATAAATCACCTTTGTCTTCAAACTTTAAATGAGATTATAACTGAATATGGGGTTGGTCGGACCCTCCTTTCTTTTCCTTCTGACACATAGGAAGGACGGCCTTATTGCCCCTGTGACTCTTTACCTCTGCCTCCATTGGTTCTTTTCTTTTTTAAATTAATTTATTTAATTAATTTATTTTTTGGCTGTGTTGGGTCTTTGTTGCTGCGTGTGAGCTTTCTCTAGTTGTGGTGAGCGGGGGCTACTCTTAGTTGCGGTGTGTAGGCTTCTCATTGCAGTGGCTTCTCTTGTTGCGGAGCATGGCTCTAGGCACACGGGCTTCAGTAGTTGCAGCACACGGGCTCAGTAGTTGTGGCTCACGGGCTTAGTTGCTCCGCAGCATGTGGGATCTTCCCGGACCAGGGCTCGAACCATGTCCCCTGCATTCTTAACCACTCTGCCACCAGGGAAGCCCATGCCTCCACTGGTTCTTAACCTCTTCTGTGCCACTGACACCTTTGACCTTCTGATGGAGCCTGTGGACTCTTTCTCTGGATTATGTTTTGAAACACTTAAAATAAAAGACCTAGAGTTACACAGAATCACAAAAGAAACCAATCACACTGAAGTACAGTTTTCAACACATTTAAACACCAAAAAAATAAAAACCCACTAAAACACCAAATTTTTGATGTAGCAATATATGTGTTTCTTTATTAATTCTTAAATAACAAGACGGAGTGGCAAGTTTACCAACTTTCATCATTTCAAAATGGTGATGAGAGTAAGTGGCTTGTAAAGACATCTACAACTACTGCGTTGTGACAGAAAAGTATCTGATTTCTATTACGAATGAATCATAGTAACAGTCACTGTGGTTTTTTGCTTACCTTCATAATTGAAGGAAATCATAAATTTCAATTTGAGGTTAGGAAAAATAAAGATGTCTTTTTTTAAAGTCCAGAAAAAAACTGTTCTTCTGACACTCTTCCTCTTCAAGCTGATCCCTGGGACTTCGGTTTTGGTAACAGTCAGCATTATATGGCCTCATTATAGGCAAATTTATGTTCTGTTTTAATGCTGTTCATTACCACTGAAGTCACCTACTAAATGACTCCAGAAGCTAAGTGTAACATCTGTTAGAGATTCAAGCCTTACACCTCCAACAATCCAAGTTTCACACCAGCTTTTTGCAGGCCACACATATTCCAGTTAACTAGGGAAGCCATAAAAAATTTCTTCTGATGAAGCAGGATCTGTATTCAAGTAAGTATTATCTAGAATGAGATATTCTTCAAGCAGAAACATTTCATCTTTAAAATACTTTTAGTATACCAGAATCCTTTTAGTTGAAATCAGGGTGCATTATGTCTACAGAACTCCCCCAACCTACCAAAACTGTCAAAAGGGAAATGGTGTTGATATAGCATGGACTTACATTAGCTCTTAATGCTCACCACGTCCTTTCCTAAATGTTTGTAAACTCTCTGTTCTGGAAGTTATAAAAAGGATGCTGACCAGTGGCTTCTAGAATCAAACTCTTTTTATTTCTTCTTTGAAAATTGGGACAGTTAGGGGCTACATGGTTAAGTTGTTCAATCTTTCCTCTGTTTTTCATCATTGACAAAACACTGCCCCAGACTCTAAGAGAGTAATTTTGTATATTGAGATACAATTTACATACCATACAATTCACCTATTTAAAGTGTGCAATTCAGTGCTTTTTTAATATATTCACAGAGTTGTACAACCATCAGCACCATCAATTTTAGAACATTTTTATCACAGAAAAGAAACCCTGTATTCATTAATAGTCATTTCCCATTCTCCCCACCCCGTGGGCCAAGGTAACCACTAATCTACTTCTGTCTCTGTAATCTGGCTATACTAGACGTTTCATAGAAATGGAATAATACAATGCATCGTCTTTTGTGACTGGCTTCTTTCACTTAGCATCACATTTTCAAAGTTCACCTAAGTAGTACCATGTATCAGTACTTCATTCCTTTTTGCAACATGATTTGTAAAAATTTTCTTCTATGCTGTAGCTTGTTTTACCTCTTCCTTGATGGTGTCTTTTGCAGAACAAATGTTTTTAATTTTAATGAAGTCCAATTTATAACAAATATTTTCTTTTTTGCTTATGCTTTTGTGTCACTTCTAAGAATCTATTCCCTAATCCAAGGCCATGAAGACTTATGCCTATGTTTTCTTCTAACAGTTTTATAGATTTAGCTCTTACATTTACGTCTCTGATTCATTTTGTATTAATTTTTTTTATATGATGTGAGTGTGGTCCAACTTCATTCTTTTGTGTATAAATATCCAGTTGTCTCAACACTATTTGTTGAAAAGACTATTCTTTCCCCATTGAATTACCTTGGCACTCTTGTTGGAAATCAGTTTAGCATTGAGCCAATCTTGATTTAACTAGATGGAAGACTTAAGAAACTCTAAGTCTACACTTAGGTGACTAATAGAAATTCAACTTGATTGTCAGTTCTCCAAATATCCTTAGGTTAGTTTGAATCCGCATACCACAAGTGAGGAGCTGTGTGTCCATGTCAGCCAGAGAGAAAGCTCTAATGAAGTGCCCCAGATATTGCTCTTGACTTTGTTCTGTTTAGCATTTTACTGATGATTTGAAGGGGAAACATGTTTATTAAGCTTTCAGAGAACTCAAAGCTTAAAAGAGAGTTATTTAATACTACATGTAATAGAATCAAAATTCAAAATACTCTTCGTAGGTCAGAAAACTAGATTAAAATGAACAAAAAGAAGGCAACCTGAGATAAATAGGAACACTTAGTTTCAAAAACTAATTACGTAAGTATTGGGTATTAGAGACTTGCCTGAAGGCTTTAGTTAATAGAATTATAGTTCCTAGATTTGGGGATTGATAGTCCCATCATACTCTGCATTAGTCCTGCCATATGTTCAAGTAGACCTTTATGCAGGCCCTGGAATCGACTTGATACCGTGTAATAACTTGCCAAGAAGCTTATGTAGCTCATAGGATTTTGACTATTATTCCTGGGCAAGGTACACTAAGGTCTAAGTGCTCCTAATAAGAAACAAGATACACACACACACACATTTCTGTAGACACACAATACACACACACATAAACACACACATACATGTACACTACACACACATATGCACATTTATGTACATATATACTTATGCAGATAGATGGATAGATGGGTTATACAGTTTCTGAAGACACTTTGTTCAACGTTTTCTTTTTGTTCAATAATTATACGTCTAGGACTTCCCTGGTGGTGCAGTGGTTAAGAATCTGCCTGCCAATGCAGTGGATATGGGTTCAATCCCTGGTCTGGGAAGATCCCACATGCCATGGAAAAACTAAGCCCGTGTGCCACAACTACTGAGCCTGTGCTCTGGAGCCCGCAAGCCACAACTACTGAGTCCATATGCCACAACTACTGAAGCCTGCACTCCTAGAGCCCATGCTCTGCAACAAGAAAAGCCACTGCAGTGAGAAACCCATGCATTGCAATAAAGAGTAGCTCCCACTCACAGCAACTAGAGAAGGCCTGCATGCAGCAATGAAGACCCAATGCAGCCAAAAATAAATAAATAAATTTATTAATTTATTTTTAAAAATTACATGTCTAAAAGTTTTTGGCAAATAGTAGTCCCTCTCTATGTATTTCATTTGCTTACTCTTTCAATATATGTACGTGTACAGATTAGGGACAAATATTTTAACCCATATAAAGTTGAAAAAAAGGTAAAATAAAAGGCCGTAATTAGAATTTACTATGAGCCTTAAATGTGTACTCTAAATAAGATTCTGAAAGTAACCAGAGTGTTCTTTCTACCTCTTTCTAATACCACCATTGTCCTAATCCTAATCCTAGGTCCTAATCCTAGGACCCCTAATCCTAGGGTCCTTCAAGAGTCCTGGAATGAGATCTTGGGCATCCTCTGTCGTGTGTCCCTGCTAGTAGCCTCAGCAATCTAAAACTTGGAATAGCTGAAGACCCTACATCTTTAGACAAAGGGTCCAGATTTAGTATGGTTAAATCTAGCTTTATGTCCCTAATAGGACGTGAAGGGAAAATGTCACCCTGAACAGCCCTGCTTCTTGTATACTTTGCCTTAACTGGAATACAAGGCTCAATTCTTAGTGTGAAAACATGAGAATAATACTAACAAATTGAGAACATTTGCAGAACAGCAAAAGGGTCTGTGAGAGATATGGAAGCATGTCAGATGGGGAACATTTGAAAAAAAAAAAGAAATGGTCTAGCCTGGAGAAGAAAAAATTAAAGAAGATATGATAGGTATGTTCAAACATTAAAGCAGCTACATGTTTCATAGAGGAATATGTGATTTTTAAAGCTTTCTGTTTCTGGACGTCAGTACTGGGCACAATGGCTATATTATATTTTTACTCAGACTAATAAAGAACTTTCTAACAACTGCAATCGTATGGCCAAAGAAAGGTCTGCTTGGGAGGGATAAATACAATCTCTGTGGCCTCTAGAGGAAGTTCACCTGTTGGGGATGCTCTGAAAGAGAGGGGGAAAAATGATAAGGTAAGATCCCTTTCAAATAGTAATGTCTGTGATTCTCGCCATCCATTATTGCCATAAAGCTGTAGGCACGTGACTCTAAACATAGATTTTTCTTCTTCAAAATAACTGAAGGGACACAATGATAGCATTACATCCTGCTCTGCCCTAGGATATAGAGATGGGCATCCCTTTTCTCATTCAGCCACAGGCTGTACATATATGGCTTCTCTCCACAATGATATCAAAGCTTATTCATCTTACCCCAACCCACTTTTTAAAATCAGTTGAACATCTGGTCTCAGTTTTGCATTATGTTCATTGAAGAAAGTACATTCCATTTCATAAAAAATTGGATTAGGTTCACATTTAGTGAAACTTTGTCCTCTTTTTTTTCTTCCACTTATAAGGTGCCTTCTGGTGACCACTTCTTGGAAGCCCGGTGGTCTGTCTACAAACACTGAGTCATGGTGTTAAGTTCTCCACCTCTGCTCCCCCTTCAAAGGAGCAAATCAAGCCTATACTTGGGAATATGAGGCCCAAGAGGCTGATGGTAGAAGTTGTGTGAGCCAAATACCTGCTTCTTCTTGAAATGTGTTACTGGATGAGAGCAAAATGTCCCGGTAGAACATCTATTTTTTGAATTATGCCTCAATTGATCTAGACCAACAATGCCATATCTAGTAGCAATGCTTACATCAAAACGTTCATGTTCTGATATGACCTGTCTCATGTATATCCTGATTGTGAACAGAGTATAAAGAAGAATACATCCATTCTTTCTGGTTCCTATGCTTATTTCCATTTTAAATAATAAAATCTGTGATTCTAGAGTAATCGACTACAAATGGTAGTCTACAGATACACACACACACACACACACACACACAGCCCCTTAGCAATTCAGTAAGAGTGGCTTTTTTGTTATTATTTTTTAAAATTTGAGATGTCAGGCAGCATGTATCAATAAATTTTAAAATAACTCTTCTAATGTTTTCCTTTCTTTCATGTACCCTAAACCCTTCTCTCTTAAACATGCTACACAAAATACTAGTTACAGATTAACAGCGGGAAAGCAGAAAATCTACCTATTTTCCAGTGCTGTCATCATGAAAATATAATGAACTGTGTTGTATTGGAGGAACAAATATTGGCACATGCCCTTCAAATGATTTGGTTGAAAGGGGAATGGCCCTTTGTCACCCGTCTCCCTCCTTCTACTGTCACAAACAAAGCATTGAGTAAGAGACATTTCTACATCTTTCAGTTGATGAAAGGAGGAAAGTTGGCTTGTCCTAGACAATTAATCACAAAAATAGGTAAAAGTTTAGATAAAAGGCCCAAATGATTTCCTCTTTCAATCTGAAAACAACCTCTACAGAAATAAGTATTTCCGTAATCCCTAAGGCATGAACCAGAAAGGAGATAATGCTTTGAAATATGGGAGTGTAAATATGCATCATCAGTTTAATGGTTCCTCTTAAAAAAGACAAATTTTTGCAAATTCTTGGTGAGGTGCAAAGAGACTTGAATTCTCAGCCCAGCACTGGTGATTCCTAGCTCTGTGAAATAGAACAGGTTACGTAACCTCACAGAATCTTAGTTTTTTCACCTGTAAAATAGACTTTCTAAATGTCACGGCATCGGAATATTGAAAAGATTCAATAAAATTAACATGTATAAAGTGTTGAGCATAATATTGGACTCTGTAGGTATTTGCCTATCTTCAGCATAGAAATAAGTCTGATCATTTTTTAAAAAGTAAATTGGAATTAATCTCTTATTTTTTAAACATTTTTATGATTGAATTTATCATTTTAAAGGTAGTGTATACACTTGTGATTCAAAACAAAAATAATATTGTGAGGTTTTGTGAGTGTATGTATTTATGGGCATATTCACATATTCATACACACACACATAATTCATTTAATAAGCAGAATAGTGACATTCAATAATTATTGAAGACCTTCCCTTGAATGTCTTTTAATTTCGCCAAATTATCACATCCCAAACTCGATGAGTTGGGACTGTGAAGTGTTAAATTTCATTCCATAAGCTCCCCAGTCTCACTGGAGGCACAGAAAACTCACGTCCTGCTCCTTACGGTGGACAGCCTTTCCAGGCACCTCACTCGATAGGATGCATTGCCACTGCTGCAAAGCGGCCATTAGCAAGCTTTCACTTTGCTGACAGGGAGCACATCTGAGTGAGCTTCAATTTTAAGTGATCCCAAACTAGTACATACAATCTAAAAAGCTGGTGAGCATTCAGCAGGTAACTAGGTGTAGCTTTGTAGAAAGAATGTTGGAATTGGACAGAGCTGGTTTGGAAGACTGGCGGTCTTACTAGTTGTTCAATATTGAAGGTATTGCTTACTTTCTCTGAATTTCCATTCTCTTATCTATCAACAAATGCCAGCCCATTTACCTAAAATAAAAACAATACCTTATCTTTGAACACTTCTCTCCTTGCTGTTTCTGCTTCAACTCCACTGGTCTTCTTTAAGCTCTTTAAATATACCGAGCTCATTTTCCACCTCAGGACCTTTGCACAAGCTTCACATTAAGTCAAGGACTTCTTGTTTTGGATCAGCTTCAATTTTACCTCTTCATAGAGGCCTTCCCTGACCTTCTCTATGATTTTCTGTCTCATACCTCTTGTCATCATTTACAAGTGTTTCATTTGTTTGGTTTAGGTGTAACTTGCTCAGCTACTTTACTGAAATATAGGTTCATTGAGGGACCTGTCTTGCTCACCACCATATTCTGAGGGTCCAGTAAAGTGCCTGATAGGGTTCAGCAAAAGGTGTTGCATGAATAAATTAGCATTTTCAAAGTTGCTGAACAAATTAAATAATTTATAACATAGTCTACCTTCTCGATAAAGTAAATCTTTTAAAAAATAATCTTCAGGGGCACAGTAGGCACAAGATGCATCTAGTTCAAATGTTAAAGTAGCTTTATTTGCGCTGTAAATGCAAAGTATGCCAGGGCCGCTGTCTGTGTGGAGTCCAAGTCTTTACTGACCCCCTGAAGGGCCAACTTCTAGAGGAAAATCGCCCTTAAACAGACATGATGTCTCCCACTACAGATATTCCTAGTTTTAGAAGCACCAGCAGCAATTTTCAAAGCTTTCATTTCCTAGATACCAGTAAAAACCTGAGCATTTACTCAAAGATAACATTTTCTCCACCCCACTTAGAGCACGGGCGAAGTTGTCATTCCAAATCTGGTCATGCATTCCTTACACAAGTTTGAAATATGCGGGCTTTTCTTTTCACTGTTTTCTTAGAGCAAAAGAAATCCATTTCAATGAGCCTTGTCTGTATTTTAAATAAAAATGACTGTAATTTAAAACCCATTGGAAAACGTTAGTTAAGCTATTGAAAGATGCTTCTACTCTATTTTTCCAATTGATGACTTCAGTCCAGGTGTCTTTAAATGAATCCAAGCTGATTATTGGAGAAAGGAGGGTTTCCTTCTTAAAATCGGGAAAAAAGGCCAGTAAAAACTAATGATCTAACAACAAACAACTGCCAATTCTGTGTCACTGAGTCCTCTTCTGTTGGGAAGTGTTTGGATTTCGTTAAGCTTCTAAGCACCGCAGGCTGATTTATTATTTTCATTTTTATTTTCTTAGTGGGTTGTCATGACACTTCACATCATTAATATGAAGAATAAAGTACCAAATAAGCTATAATTTCCTAGATGAGTATAGTAATGATGATAATAATAATCACTGATGGTTCTCACATTTATTTATACCAACTGAACTCCAAGATGGTACAAAAATCATCCTTCAGAATATTTAATCACCTCTTTCCTACTTCATCTTCCCATCTCTGCTCATCTGATCTCTTGCAGCTTTTTTTTTTTTTTTTTTTCTCATGATACCCAACCCACATCTAATATCTAGGCTTGGCCTTCTTTCTAACATTGTTCACATCCTTACATTACTTTCCATTTTTTTTTGATGGGAGTTTTCTGTGCAGTATTTATTATGCCATCTCTAAGGATACCATCATAAAAATCACAAATAACTTCTGAGAGGGCATTAAATAAAGTTACATAGAGAAAATAAAATAAATTTCCTTATTTCAGGATGCTGGTCAAAATGGAAAGTTTAAACAGTACATGAGTTTTTGTATGTTTTCTCTAATTAAGAAAGTTATTCCCTCCTATGTGTCTTCAATTAATATGTGCTACTAGTTCTTCAAATGTCCATACCTCGATGTTAGTATATGCCTACTTTCTTAGTGATGAAAGATGTTAAATTAAATTATTACATGGTTTGGGAGAAATCCTGTGTAAAGTCCTTTTACCCAATGAATAAAGACCCCAAGAGAAATGTGCTATGCCCAGTAATCTGAACAGCCTAATTAATTAGAACCTCAAGTCTCAGGAGTTGAAACACTTAGATTATGTTTTTGGGGTTCTGTTTTAGGTACGCAACAAGATTACAAATATTAGATAGACTACTGCAGAGAATATTGAAACATAAATTCACGGAGTTTTCAGTCCTTCATCAGGAAGGGCTATCTGATTCAGGTGAACATCTAAGCAAGTATTTTTCTAACTTTTTTTGAAACTATGGCCCAAAATAAGAAATCAATATTATATAGACCCCAATATACACACAAGCACATACATCATGGCTAAAACTAAGGTTTCATGAAATAATACCCTCATTGTATATGAGAGGTGAGTGTGTTTGTCGTGTTCAAGGTGCAATAAAGGGTCAATGTTGTTGAAGCAGAGTGAAGGAAGCGGGTAGAGGATGAGCTCAGTGGTCACAGAAGGTAGGCCATTCTAAGCGTGTGATGGGAAGCTTCTGAGGGATTTCTGTGGAGCAGGGACATAGTACGACTTAGTTTCAACAGGATCATCCTGACTGCTGGGTAATGAATAGATTGTAAGGGACCAAGTATGGAAGCTGGAGACCAGCTAGGAGGCTATTCTGATAATGCAGGTGAAGAACGATGGAGGTGGGACCAGAGCAGTAGTGATGAAATAGGTAAAAACGAAACTGAACAAAACAGTTCATTTCTGGATATACTGTGAAGGTAGAGGTGCCTTGCGAGACTGGATATGTGATGTGAGAGAAAAGCATAACAATAAGGATGACTCCCAAGTTTAACCTGAGCAACGTGAAAGTTGGGGGTGCTATTTACAGAGGTTGGAAAGATAAAAGATGAGCATATTGAGAGGAAGAACACATTTGAGTTTAAGTTCGAGCTTCTTACTGGATATCCAAGTAAAGACATCTGATTGGAGGCTGGAAATAGCAGTCCCAGATTCATGAGAGTGGACCTGGCTGGTGTATACCTTTGCAGGTTGTCAAAGTCTGTTGACATTTATAGAACTGGGACTAAGTATCCCCAGTAGCCAAAGGAGTAAACATTGACTAAAAAAAAAGAGATCTTAGCTTGAGTTCTCCTGAAAGCAGCCCTAAGACGAGGACTGGAATGAATACAATTTAACGGGGAGGTCAGAGCCTGGAAAGCACAGGCAAGGAGGTGGGGAAAGTGAAACAAAGAAAGGAGAAAAACCAATGAAAGGAATAAAGGGAGTGTTTATAAGCTGGAGTTCAATTCCACAGCGGATCCTCTGAGGGACCGTATAGAACACATTTCAGAATTGTCCTACCAAGAGATGGGAATCTGTAATATCTATCTCTCAATTCCTGTCTTCATTAGTTGAGAAATGCTTCTGAGGGGGTTGAGTCCTTGGCTCTATGAGGGCCAAGGAGCTGGAGAAAGTCCTTAGGCAAAGAAGCAGAGAGATGGACCCAAGGACATGGGAATGGTACCAAGCACTGGTTATTAGATTTTGCATCACAGAATTTGAGAACCCTTTCATTGCAGTAGGCCAGGATGGAAGCTTAATAGCATTAGGTGCAAGAGGAAGAGAAAAGTTGGAAACAACTAATTTGGGAAACATCGGAGAAGTGTTACTCTAAAGAGGGGCAGGGGAGAAGGAGGCTGGAGAGGTAGCAGGATGTTCTTATGTGAAATTCATACTAGGGTGGAATGGAAAGGTGATATCTGATAGATGTGTTTGAGACTTCTGGCATCATTCAGAGGAAGGACCCATTGGTTTGGCAGTGCCAAAGTTGAGTGAGTCTACATGTAAGGTCTATGGCTATTGGCCTTGCATGAGTCCCACTGATGACCTTGTCTCTCCCTAAACCTAGAGGATGAATAGGTTCAGAATCATATTTAAAACTACTCTTAAAGGGACTTCCCTGGGGGGCCAGTAGTTAAGACTTTGCCTTCCAATGCAGGAGGTGTGGGTTCTATCCCTGGTTGGGGAGCTAAGATCCCACATGCCTTGCAGCCAAAAACCCAAAACATAAAATAGAAACAGTATTGTAACAAATTCAATAAGGACTTTAAAAATGGTCCACATCAAAAAGATCTTTAAAAATAAATACAGGGCTTCCCTGGTGGCACAGTGGTTGAGAGTCCGCCTGCCGATGCAGGGGACACGGGTTCGTGCCCTGGTCCGGGAAGATCCCACATGCCACGGAGTGGCTGGTCCTGTGAGCTATGGCCGCTGAGCCTGTGCGTCGGGAGCCTGTGCTCTGCAACAGGAGAGGCCACAGCAGTGAGAGGCCCGCGTACGGCAAAAAAAAAAAAAAAAGTAACAAAAAAACCCCCTACACTCCATGTAGTTTTCTTTATACTGTATTTGAATGAGGAACTGTTATAATAAGTTTGTTTCATAAATACCTAGGTGTTTATGAAAGACAATAGTTATGTCCTACTTTCAAATGCCATTTACAGAGAATTTTCAGATATACATACGGATAGTGTTTAACACCAAGCATAGTCTAACAAGGTGATTCGAGTTCTCCTTTGGAACATAATCACAAAGATGAGTTGATTCACTGTTTAGTTTGAGATCTAATGGAACTAGTTATGCAGAAAAAATACAACAACAAAATTGAAGCTGTGGGCACACCACAAATGAGTGCCTTCCCGTATAATGTTTATATTAAAAATTAAACATTAGCCAGACCCAGATGTTAGACACCAGCCTCCGTTTATGTCTGTGTAAAACGAGTTGGAATGGCATATAACAAACAGCCATTTTCAGAAATCAAATCACCATAAGGGGTTATGAGAAACAGTGTTTTAATTTAAAAGCCAATTCCATTTTCCTTTAAAAATATTTTGGTAGTACAGAAGCTAATTTTTCCCTCCAGGTGGTTGAAGAGTCCCCTTTTAAAAGTCTAACTTACATTTACCATCTTGTCTAGTTGTAGCTGCTCCAAGGACCATGCAGGTGATGCGCATGCATGAGGTCAGCTGGCGGGAGCGCACACGCTGACCTTATATAAGTCTGGGGACAGGTGGCTCCCCTTTCCTCTGCTGGTGTCAAGAGGGCAGCCACTACCCAGCTCCAGGTGATTTTCTCCAAGAGGGGATACACAATTTCTCATTTTTTAAAGAGAAACTCCTCTCCCCCTGTTCATATTTGGATTTTCATGTGAAGTACCTTAATTTTAAATATGGTTCAATGCTTAAAAGACATTTTGCAGTCCACACAAACCATGTTTGAAGAGCAGATTTCAGCCACAGGCAGCCAGTTTGCAAACTGCCTATGCGGACAATACAGAGGCAACACAACAAGCTCTGGGCGGGATTTCTGTGAACTGCGATAGATTTTTTTCTTTTTTTTTTTGGCAGTACCCCACCACATGTAGGATCTTAGTTCCCCGACCAGGGATCGAACCTGCACCCCCTGCAGTGGAAGCGCGGAGTCTTAACCACTGTACCACCAGGGAAGTCCCTGCCATAGATTCTTAAATGTTCAGAAGGCATTCTTTGTCAGCAGGGTTAGGAAAAAATAATTAGAGGTTAATTAAAAATCGCACATGTAAAGGCCTGGGGAAGAACACAAGGAAATCTTCTGGGGGTGCCGGTAATATTCCAGATCTTGGTGATCTGGGCAGGGACATGAGTGTATCCATCAAGCTACACATTTAAGATTTAAGATTCATGCACTTCATACATGACTGTATATCTAGATGTGTGTGGGTGTGGGTGTGGGTGTGTGTATGTGTGTGTGTGTATATTTCTCAACCAACAAACTACCAAATTTAGAAATTTAAAATAATGAGATGGATTATTATTTATTTACTCTGTGTAGGAGTAGATAGGGAAATGACCTCTTCCTTGGGATGTGCAGCTGAGACAAAGCAAGTTAAAGCCCACTGTGTTATATTTAGTGGAAAAAAGACTTCATAAAACAAAAAGGTGAAAACTAGTCCTATCTACTCCCCCACTCCATCCCCACTAGTATCTTTCCATCCCAGGCTAGTAGGCTCATCCTAAGTAGAGGCTCATTTGGGACAGGCTTCATTAAATTTTTCTCATGAGTCACAATGGACCGGGGATATGATTGAGTGAAAGGCAAAGGCTACAGATTCCTTTAATGAAGGTAAAATGTACATCTGATTCCACACACTTGTCTACAAGAACTGAGGGGGGTAAGCTTCCCAAGCCTGAGTGTCCTTATGAAACTGGTATAGATGCTTCAGCCCCATCAAATAAGCATCCCATCTGGTCCATCAAGACACTTCTTTGTCGTCCTCTTTCAGAGTGGAGGTGGACTGTGGAATCATAGATGCTCTGACCACATGCTTGTCTTTTCCTCAGGTGCAAGCACTTAGTGTCAACCCCAGCACATTCCCGAGGGCGTATCTCAAGACCAGGAGGAAATCTTGCTAGGTCCCATTTGCAGGCATCTCATTGCCCTACCTGGCTCAAGATTCAGGTCCACTGGGGTCTATGATTGCAACTTTAGCTCAGCCAACATTCATGAGTCCCTGTGGGGCACACAAACATGAGGGAACAATAATCCTCGCTGTATGAGTTGGTTAGGGCTACCATAACAAAGTGCCACAAACCGGATGGTAGCTTAGAACAACAGGAATTTATTGTCTCACAGTTCTGGAGACCAGAAGTCTGAAATCAAGGTTTCTGTAGGCCCATGCTCCCTCTGAAGATGCTAGGGAAAACAATCTCTTCCAGGTTTCTCTCCCAGCTTCATTGGCTTGTGGTAGCATAACTCCAGTCTACACATGTTATCCTTGCTGAATGCATGTCTATATTCAAATTTCTCCTTTTTTTTTTTTTTAAGAACACCTGTCATATTGGATTAAAGGCCCACCCTAACCCAGAATGACCTCAACTAGTCACATCTGCAATGACCGTATTTTCAAATAAGGTCACGTTCTGAAGGGTTAGGACTTCAATATGAATATGAATTTGGGTTGGGTGATGCAATTCAACCTATAACACTTGCCCTCCAAGGGTTTATGGTCCAGTTATGGAGAGAGGCATATATGTTACTGGAGTCTGTTAAAAATTACTAGTTACTAGGATGAAATCATACTGGAATTCGTTCCCATAGCAAGGATTTTTCTACTGATATCTACCTATCAACTGTTTCACAATTTGTCAGCATGGTAATAAATAAAGTTGGTTTATAGACATGTCAGTATTGTACACATATTTCAACCATGACAAAAAGGTGAATAACAATACTACTCTAGAGAAATATTATGTGCTTTTAATACGAGGCAAAAAGTCAAAAGGCTCAATAATGGATTCCATTAAAGTAAGGCAGAGGGAAATAAAAGTGATATTGATGAAGGTGTTGCATTTCATTTTATCACAGCCAAGAGACCAGAGCATTTAACCACTTAAACTGTGTCTACATGACAGGGCAGAATGGGATTTTGGTGATTATCTGGTTAATCTAATCAGCTTGGGTATCCATTTGGATAGTTTAAGCTCCAAGTGAACAGGGCAGGAGTTTGAAAGAATTATGCAGAACATTCATCTAAAAATGGGGTTCAAAGAAGGGGGCTTAGAAAGTAGAGGTCAGTAAAGATGGTCTTGAGACTTTTCTCCTGGATTTTTCAGGCTGATAATGATCATCACAGAAATGCAAACATCAAAAACATATTTAGATAAAGTTCAAAAGATAAAATAGAGAATTCCAGCTACGGTGGAGGAGTCTTACCAGGGCCATTGCAGTGAATCCTGCATCTGCAGCTGTGAACGTTGGGCACATTATATAACTTGCTCCATCACTGACAGCTTTCTGCTAAGATGGAATCAAGTAGTGCCTCATCCAAATGCTACTTTGTGTTCTATAGACATATTTCCTCAGGTATATTTTGTTGTACACTTTCTTGCCACTTGTGCTCAAATAATAAAATATCATGAAATTTGTGTCTGGTGAGGGGGGTGTCATCTCAGGGTTTTTTTTGTCTCATACAAAAGTATCATAGCAAAGTTGTTTTTCAAACACTTTTTCCTTCCAAACTGCTATTTTCTCTTATATGTACTACTTTAAAACATATACCAGTCTGATGATGTCAGTCCTTTGCTGAAAATGCTTTCACAGCTTCCCATTGCCCTTCGAGCCAGGTCCAAACTCTGAAACACAATCTGCAAAGTCCCGTAGGATCTGACCCCAGTTCACTTGTCTAGTCATCAGGCATGTTTTGTTTTTATTCTTTCAGATCCTCAAATATCTAAAGCTCTTTTTTAACTCTGAGCATTTGTCCCTGTTGTTCCCTCTACTTCTGTATTTCCTCATTGCTGACTGGTTAGCCCTTACTCATCCGGCAGTCTCAGTATAGATGTCACTTGTCCCAGGAGACAGCTGCAATCCCCAAGTCCACATGCCTCTCCCTTTCTTCTTGGCATCTGGCACGTCCTCATTTTGCAGCATTTATCGCACTGTGACATAATTGCCTGCTAACGTGTGTGTATTCACCCATACGCTCTAATTTTTCCTAAGGACAGCCACTGATTTTTTCTTGTTCAATATTGTATTCTCAATGCCTTGTAGACTAAGTTGGTACTAGATAGTGTTTTGAACAAATGAATACACAAATGAAGGAAAAAACAAATATACTGTCTCTAATGTCTCTGGAAGATGAGTAACTACTAACAACTATGTTAAATACTCTTTCTGTTCAAAAACAAGTAAAAATTATTGATTGTAATGAAGGTCAGAAGAGTGGTTACCTTTGGGAGTACTAACTGGGAAGAGGCACAAGGGGAAGTCCAGAGGAACAGAAAATTGTCCCTATCTTGATCTCGATATTAGTTTCATGGGCTTCTGCATATGTACAAATTCACTGAGCCATGCACTTAGGATCTACACACTTTGTTGCATAAGTTAATAAAAAGAAAAAAAAATTTAACTATTTTTATCTCACTCTAATGCCAAGGATATATTTTAACTAACAGTAGCTCAAGAAAGTCTGGGCTCTGGTTTCAAAGGTAGTCTTATAATTCTGTGTAAGACTGCAACTGTTTGATAAGATTGCCCCAAACTTCTGAACACAGGTTGGGTGGGTCAGTGAAGATTTTTACTTCTACCTCTGGAGCCCAGAGCAATTTCAAACCAGCTAAGGGGCTAGGGTTGGTCTTGTCTAAGCATCATTTGGGAATCAGCTCTCTTCCAGGTCTTCCAATCACATGAAATCCACTCTATCCTGGTTCTAACCCCATAAGCACCAATCTTATTGCACTTCCAAAACCTTTTTTCAAATGGTTCTCAGCAAACGCAGAAATCCTTCTTAGTCACCCCAAACTGAAGCCACCTCCAACAGTAATGGAAGATCCCCTCTGACCAATCGTGGAATTCCCCAGTTCTCAAACTGACTCCCTCAAGGGGACTTCCAGTGAACTCAGCAGAATTTTTGTGTAATTAAGCCATCTTTCCAGCATATCATCATTCAAGAAATGATTCCATACTTTGAGGGTAATGGAATTAATTTTCCTCTTTTAAACTGATTTAAATTTGTATGCATGTTCATAGAATTCTCGAATTAACTTCATTTATAGTTACATTTGCTCCACATATAACTATTAACATTTTTGCAGATATACTCTTTATTCATTCTGGTGCCATGTTTGAGACCAATCATAACATTTCTAAATCAACTTTATTCTAACATTTCTGCCTCATCAAACCAATGTTTATTTTCTGTACTTCAGCCTTGCAGTGCTTAAAATCCTGTCTGTGTCTTCAGCCTTTTGGAGGGTTAAATAGGCTATGCAAATTGAGCACAAATTGTCTTTGCATATTGGTCTACATCGTTTTTCTGTCTGTTGCATCCAGCAGTTATTCAGTCTGGAATAATGGTCAGAAGCAAGTGCAAACTTGTAGTTGTCTTTGACTGAGGAATATTTATTATTGTTATTAGATGATATACAAGCTACTGGTGCACTATATATGGAGTCAGGAGCCCGATTGTCTCTGAAGATTTTATCTTTTAAAGGGCACATACAATTTTTAGCCTTGCATTTCAGCCTCATGCATACACATATAGTTGCATAGAGTTAACACAGGTCATCCATCTTGAGTTTCTTTTGGTTCAAGAAGCCATGGAACTAAATCCCATACAACCTATATAAGCCTGTGTGTTTAAATCAACTTTAATGGGGGAAAAATGTTCAACTACTTCCTAATTTAGGGTAAGAAAATATTGTAACTTGAATTTAACAATATTTTCGACAAAGTTATATGCCCTCAGAAAAGTGAGCTAGCTGTAGGCTTTTTCAACTCTACGTGTATTAAATATATCAAACATTTTTCAGAAGTTTCTAAAGTCTGATTTGAAGCCATGTCGATGAAGATTTCTAATTCTAACGTTTGCAAACTAAGACATAAAAGAATACTGCAAGCTCTCTATTTAGAGAAATATGAACAGACATTCACAATATAGGATCAGCATTGGACAATGTAGGTACATAAGAAACTACTCCAGAATTTAATAGCTTTTTTGCCGTAGTAAAGATTTTCTCTCTTTTTTTTTTCCGTTGCTCTGTCCCCCCTTCACTATTCAAGCACATAGCCCAGCTCTGTGTTCATAAGGCCAGGGAAAAGCAAGACTGTGTGGGAAATAGAAACAGCCTAAAAATCTCTAGCTTTTGTGTTTTCAACTGTTTGAATCCTTTAAGGAGCTGCTGCCAGATGTTTGGGACACAAATATCACTTAAAGAGGGATTCCCTCTGAGGGAAAAACATCAAGATTATGTGAAAAAAGAATCCTTCCCCCAGATATCAGTCAGCGTCCTCCATCTAAATCTCACCGGCATGTCAACAGAGTGGGTTTAATTTTGGAAGTTGGCTCTCCAAGTGTCAAAGGGCTAAGAGACCAAGAGGGAGCCTCTGAGGTGAGGCTCTGGAGGTAATAACAATAGGGGGCGGGGACCACTGGGCTGCTTTAGGGGAGGGCCTCCCTGAGGAGGGGCTCAGACCTGGGAGGATGGGGCACCGCCCAGCTACTGCTGGCTATTATGAGGGGCCCGAGGGGCAGGTTCTGGAAGTGCTGACAGATGCTGGGGCTGAGGCCTGAGCCAGCTGCCGCTGGTGGGACACAACCCCTGTCCTGGGCAGCACTGACAGGACCAGCCGTGCACAGGGATGAAGCCACTTCTCCTTTCCTCCCTCCCTGCCTTCTCCTCTGCTGCTGCCACCTGGCAGGATGAGCAGAAGGGCTGCTGGCAAAGAAGTCTGGGAAATACAGTTTCCAGAATCCCAGTCCCAGCATCTCAGAGCAGGGTGTAAACAGGGTGAATTTGGAGCTGAGAGGCAATAGGTAAATAACAAGCATATTCCTGTACCTGAAAAAAAAGGTACCACTGGATCTAAAAGAGAAGAAATTGGGAGTTGATAAGAGCTAGAATTTGGTGGGTCCTGGGATGGTGTTTCCTAGGCAGAAGCATAGAAACTGAAGAGGAAGAAATCTAACAGGGACAAGAAATGTCTTAGCAGAGACATACGTAGATGATTATTCGATGATCACTTGCCCTCTCGCATACCCGATGCAGCGTCACCCTCAACCCCTGTCAACTTAGATACACCCCCAGAAACAGAAGGTGTGCTCGAGTTGATCAAGTTGAAATTTTGCTTCCCAGGCAGAATAGGACTTGATATAGAAATTAATTTGAGCCTTAGAAAAATGAAGAAAGTGAGTATTTTAAGTATGTCTGAATTTGTGGACTAATAATTATACCCTCTATAATATATTTTCAATTGTGTAAAAACTGCAGACATGGGAAAAACGTTGGAAGTTTAACACCAATTATTTTTGCAATTATTGTTTGCAGTTATTATTTGTTGGGTCTAGCATTACAGCTGTTTTTTTTCTTCTTTATATCTCATTATTTTCCTAATTGTTTTCCACAATAAACTTGTATCACTTTTCCAATACAAACTACTTTTTAAAAACTTGTTGATATGTTATATTGTGACATTATATCATGTCTCAACTACATTTCTGAATTGTCCTGATAAAAAGTCTAAATTTCCCTTTTATTCTCGCATTTTGTATTAGGAAGATTAGAAACTAGCAGATTTTGTGAGTTCCATTCCTTGATGTGTCCTTCGAAACCTCATGCATCTTCTGAATAAAAAGAGGAGTGTAGTCTTCATTTTCTATTTCATTTTGATTATTAATTAACAATTAATTATTTAATTATTTTTATTATTAATTAATTATTTAATTAATATATTATCAAATATTAATTCCAATCATTTTCTAGGTTGAAATTTTTATAAACCCTTTCTTCTGCCTGTTGGCACCAAAGTCTGGCTCTATTACAGTAGCATATGATTGATCTTGAAAATATGGCAGAAATGACTTGCCGAAAATTTTGCAGAACGGTTCCAAAAGTTCGGACAGAGTTCTGTTTTTGTCAGTAAAACGTGGGCAACAGAATAAGGTCTGGGAGATAAATATGATAAATATGATTAAAGGAAAGAAAGGTCAGGCACTTTATTTTCTACAAAAGCCCTTTTCACCATAATACTTACAATATGAAAAACTCTTTTCCATTGAAAAGAGAAGAAGGGAGAGAAAGACAGAGATTATTTAACTTTGGGGGAGGCTTGACTCCCAGGACAAACAATGAGCTGGGAGTTTAAAATCTGCATCTGCCTTTAGGCATTGTGCCTTGAAATCTGTTGTAAATTCCCTGTGTTATTAGTTCAGATTTCCGCCAAGAGCAAGATTCATGAGCTTCCAAAGAAAGAAAATACACTTGTTTAGAGATGCATTCCAGTTAGCATCTGTAAACAAGCCAACACCTGAAAGTGTATTTTAGGAGAAAATAAAAACAGGTAAAGAAGGATGAATGCAAATGTGTGATCATCATTAGAATCAGATATCAATATTGTTAATTCCAGGAAAAATTTCTCTTTCTCCACTGCAGCCCTTGTTGGACGGCTCTATCTTACCTGCTCTGGGGTTAGGCTTGGCCAGGTGACATGTACTGGCCAAGGAAATGTGAATGGAACTGGTCTGCGTCACTTCTGGCTTCTAAGGAGATTATGACCCAATACATAACTCCCCAGTTCTCTCCTCCTAGCCGGTAATTGGCATCAGCCTGGGTTCTAAGCAGACCCCCAATGAACAAAGTAGCCCTGTGGATCCTTGATGGACATATAGAATGAGAAAAAAAAAAAAAAAAAGCAACTGTGTTGTTTTAAGTCACTAAGACCTAAGACTTTGAGGTTGTTTGTTATTACATCATAACCTGGCCCATCGAATGTTACAATATTCATTCCCCAAAGCATTTTAAAGAATCTGTGTTCTTATTTCCCATTGAGTGGGAAAGAGTTTCCGTGGGTTATCATTTCAGTGATTCGGAGCAGGGATTTAGATATTTTATAACTTCCCCTATTTAAAATATATAACATTATATTATGCCTCCATTTAGTATAGACACTTTACTTCTGCCATGCCTTTTGAAAAACACGTTTAAATCTTGTGTTTTTGGGCTTCCCTGGTGGCGCAGTAGTTGAGAGTCCGCCTGCGGATGCAGGGGACACAGGTTCGTGCCCCGGTCTGGGAAGATCCCACATGCCGCCGAGCGGCTGGACCCGTGACCCATGGCTGCTGAGCTTGCGCGTCCGGAGCCTGTGCTCCGCAATGGGAAAAATCTTGTGTTCTCGTATGTTCCTTTACTCCTATAGTTATTTCTTAAAATCCTTTTGATGAACGTCTAATGTATATTGCCATGAATGTAATGAATAGGTGTCTGCTTCTTCAACTATTACATTTTAAAACATAGGTGTCTGTGTCTATGTAATAAATCTAAACAAATTTTTCATTTTGATGTTTAGGTACTTTATCTGGCAACCATATAATAACTAGAAGATTATATTCTTCTTCCCTTTAATAAATCTCACAAGAAACAGAGCTAGTAACAGGAAATTAGTGTTTGAAAAATCAGTCATTGCATGGCTGTGAAAAAAAAAAAGCTCTCCAAGGATAAGATTATTATGGCTATAAATTAATGAAAAAATATTCACCTATTTTCTTTAAGTCAATCTTTCCTCAAAATCTTGTGAGGCATTCTTCTGGGCTACTAATGGTCTCTTTTATTTAAACTTGATATTGGGCTCTTTTTTTTAAATCATTCCGTTTTTTCAGGTGCTCTCATCAGTAGGGTGAATTTGAAATTATTTCTGCTGGGTGTGGATCTTTTTGAGAGAACATGGCAAGACAGGCACCTTTGAAGCTGCTGTTTTTTCATCAGCTGGGGGCAGGAACCTAATCCCTGCATTGTGACCAGATCTGACATAAGTGAACACAGCTTGCCTCTAGGATCAGATTGGAGGGAAGAGCTAGGCTGCAGGTCCCCAGCTGACAAAAGGGAAAGGCAGGGAAAGATAAGAACTGTGGTTTCAAATATCCTTAATGGGAATTCTCTACAGTCATTTGTCATCAGGGCTGGGTGCTGTCAGAGCTTTGATTACTGCCTCCTCTTCCCTGGGAACCCTTTTATTTGGTGCCTCTAGTGTTTGGACTTGGGCCAGAACTTTTTTGTGTGTTTTCTAGGTAACTCTGGGTCTGTCTCAGTACAACCCTGGAGTGATTCATACATCTGTAACCGATAGACCGTGGTCTGACTTTTAGCAGTCCACGTTTTCCTCACATATCCACGCCCTGAAAGGTGATGGTGAGATTTTGTTCTTTTCTTTTGTTTTCCTGCCTATTATCTCGTTGGCTCAGAACGCCTAAAATGTGTGCAAGCCGCGGAACTGGGCATTTTTATCAGCATTTTTTTCTCATTTGACATTTATTTATTTTTTATAATTTATTTTCTATGGAAGTTTAGTTGATTTACAATCCTGTGTTAATTTCTGCTGCACAGCAAAGTGACTCAGTTGTACACATATATGCATTCTTTCCTATATTCTTTTCCATTATGGTTTATCCCAGGATATTGAATATAGTTCCATGTGCTATACAGTAGGACCTTGTTGTTTATCTGTTCTATATGTAATTGTTTGCAATATCAGTATTTTTATGGGTTTGGTTTATTTAGGTTATGCGTCCTGAGACTCAATCAACACGTTAAAAAAAGAGCAGGCAATCAGCAGAGGAATGAGAATGCTCGTGGTTTCCGATGAATGAGTCTGAAGGACCTGTCACGTGGAGCCTGGAAAGACTTTAATTAGCTGCAAGGCTGAAATGCCCTGTAGGCGCGTCCCATTAAAGCCCTGCCATCCTACCCCTCCCGGCTGGCTGGCGAGGGGAGCCGTGAAAAGATGCGCTGCGGCCGGCTGCGAACACAAGCCGTGCCGCTCATTTTTGCCTGCACCTCCACACGGCTAATAAAAGGTTATTCACCTGGACACATTTTCCAATTCTTGGTTTGTAAAACCAGCTGTGGATATTAATGAAGCCCCACTCAATTTTTGCCTGTTCCTAACGCAACACCTGAAAGGGTGAAATAGAAAAAGAACCAGTTTTTTCTGTCAACAATGAAGGGGATTCCTTGAGGAATTTCAAGTCGTGTGCAAGCAGACTTGTCCTGGCCAGGCCTCAGACCCACTCAGGGCCTGCAACCCCTTTATGCGGATGGAGCCTAACAGGTTGTGCAATGGGGCTGAGAGCTCATGGTCAAAAGAAGTCCAGAACTTTCAGGGATGCTCATGACCCAGTCTGTACGGGGGGCCACGAGCTGAGTGCATTGTCTATAGCTCCATTTCTTCTGGGACATGGTGATCTTCTCCGTTATGAGTCTCAGGAGTGACCTTTTGCTGTCACCAAAAAGCTCAAACAATGCAGGGTGTTGTCAGGAAGGCTACTGAAAACCTAAGAGAAGCAGGCTTATGTATGTTTTGGGTTGGTCAAAAGTTTCATTTGTTTTTTTCCATAAGGTGGCTCTAGTAGCACTTAGTTGTCTTTAACTTCATTCAAAACAATTTTGTTAGATTGTATGTGACAGCTGTCATATCAGCGTGCATTTAAAAAAGACATCAAAATTGGTGAATTTTTGTGTAGCCATTTTAATATTTAAGATGGAAGAAAAAAAAGCAACATTTTCGGCATATTATGCTTTATTATTTCAAGAAAGGTAAAAATGCAACTGAAATACAAAAAAAAAAAGATTTGTGCAGTGTATGGAGAAGGTGCTGTGACTGATTGAACTTGTCAAAAGTGGTTTGCGAAGTTCCATGCTGGAGGTTTCCCGCTGGATGAGGCTCCACGGTCAGGTAGACCAGTTGAAGTTGATAGCGATCAAATCGAGATATTGATTGAGAACCATCAACGTTACACCACGTGGGGATAGCCAACATACTCAAAATATCCAAACCAAGCGTTGAAAATCACTTGCACCAGCTTGGTTATGTGAATCGCTTTGATGTTTGGGTTCCACATAAGTTAAGCAAAAAAAACCTTGTTGACCATATTTGCACATGAGATTCTCTCCTGAAACGTAATGAAAACAAATTGCCCTGTTTTTAAAACAAATTGTGATGGGCGATGAAAAGTGGATACTGTACAACAGTGTGGAACGGAAGAGAGTGTGGGGCAAGCGAAATGAACCACCACCAACCACACCAAAGACCGGTCTTCATCCAAAAGAGGTGATGTTGTGTATATGGTGGGATTGGAAGGGAGTCCTGTATTATGAGCTTCTTCCAGAAAACCAAACAATTAATTCCAACAACTACTGCTCCCAATCAGACCAACTGAAAGCTGCACTCAACGAAAAGTGTCCAGAATTAGTCAACAGAAAACGCATAATCTTCCATCAGGATTAGGCAAGACTGTGTGTTTCTTTAATGACCAGGCAAAAACTGTTACAGCTTGGCTGGGAAATTCTGATTCATCCGCCATATTCACCAGACATTGCACCTTCGGATTTCCGTTTATTTCAGTCTTTACAAAATCCTCTTAATGGAAAAAATTTCAATTCCCTGGAAGACTGTAAAAGGCACCCGGAACAGTTCTTTGCTCAAAAAGATAAAAAGTTTTGGGAAGATGGAATTATGAAGTTGCCTGAAAAATGGCAGAAGGTAATGGAACCAAAGGGTGAATACGTTGTTCAATAAAGTTCTTAACAAAAATGAAGAATGTGTCTTTTATTTTTACTTAAAAACCAAAGGCACTTTTTGGCCAACCCAATATGTATGTATGTATCTCTTTTTTAAAATTAAAAAAAAATTATACAATTTTTAAAGGTTACTTCCCATTTAAAGTTATTACCAAATTATTGGCTATATTCCTCGTGTTGCGTAATACATCCTTGAGCCTATCTTACACCCAATAGCTTGTACTTCTCACTCCCGTATCCCTATATTGCCCCTCTTCACCTCCCCACTGGTAACCACTAGTTTGTTCTCTATGTCTGTGAGTCAAAGCAGACTTATACTTATTCCAACCCTGGGAGTACCGTGGGTTGCTCCAAATGCCAAGATCCAGGTGCCTCCTGGGCAAGGGCACCTTCAGGAATGGGGGTGGGACGGGAGATGGCTTGTGAAAGCAAATCAGGAAAAGACCACAGCTTTTCAATCTGAGGAGGCAAAAGCTGAGAAAAGACATGCTGGATGTCCCTAAAACAACAGTCTAGCACAAATAAGAGAAGATCGTGGCTTTCTGTTAGAGATGGCCTGGGAATTTTGCCGGCTCTACCTCCCACTCCTTTGCAACTCAGAAACTCCCCTCAAGTCAAGAAAGTTTGCTTACTGTTTCACAAACATGGCCTGCCCTCTCCTGTGGCCACGTTCACACCCTTACTCATGTCATTTCCCCCACATAGATGTCCCTGTTCTCTGCTGCTAAGTTTAAATCTGACTGTATATACAAAAGACATGCTGTATGGTTTGCAGGAATTAGGTGGCTTCACACAGCAAAAATCTTAGGAAAACAGTTTAACAAGATAACTTTCTCTCTTATGTAATAGAAGTTTGAAGATAGGGAGAGAGTCTGGGGTCATTCAAAATAGACACCTTCTCTCTTTCTGCTCCACCATCCTGCTCCATGGCTTCTGTCCTGAAGGTTACTTAATGAGGCAAGATGGCTGCCCAAGTTTCAGTCATCTTGTCTGCAGTCAAAGCTCAGGAACAGAAAGAGAAGAGGCATAAGAGAGTCCTCCCAGCTAAGTCAGCAACCTCTTAAGATGCCTTCTCAGTAGTCCCTCAAGACCCTTTTCTTGTATCTCATTGGCCAATTCATTGCCACTTGTCTACCCTTGGCAATAAGAAAACAGTCTTAGCTTGGGTCATTTCCACCATGTATAAAATACTGATTTTGATACAAAGGAAGAAAGGAAGACTAGATATTGGGTGTCAGCTAGCAGTCCCTGCTACATGGTCTGACAGATAATTTTGCATCCAGGACTCAGGTAAGTACTTAGGCTATCAAAAAAATGGGAAATTCTAGGAAAATTTTAAATGAGTTATAGAGAGGAAATGAACTGGTGGTTTACAGACCAAATGTTGCCTGAAGACACATTTCCTTCAGCCAATATAATGTTTAAAATTTTGTTGACCCAATATGTAAAATTGGGAGAATAGATGTAATTTCCAATGCAGAAGGAACAGAATAAAGAGCTCTTCAAAGGGATCGTAGCTATTCCTCAAAATTCCCCAAAAGGCTCCCATGTGCGCTCACAAACTGACACATCAATTGCACTTGTGACCACCCAGTCCCCACCGTGTTCCAATCCCACTTGTGCACGGACCACAAAGGCTCCTCACAGCTGCCCCTCCAAGAATCCACCTGGAAATCACCAATGCTACCAAGGCCGCGCCCAAGGAAGCCAGTCCTCAAGGTGCTGGGAAGGTTCTTTGAGGTATTGCTCAAGCTCTGCCTCTCCAAGTTCTGCCTGTGATTCTAACTTCCACCCCACCACAATTCCCAAGTATCTAATCAAAGAGATGCATCCGCTTTTGGCCCCCAGACACCCTAACTGCCAAGGTACTGACTCAGTATAAGATGCCAAGAAGAGAACAGCTGCTCTGCCCTCCTGTCCATCCTCCAATTCCTCTCTCCTCTGAGTCTGTGCCTCCAAACCAACCTTTCGCTCCTTCACTTGTAAATAAACCCAACCCAGCCCATCAGTGGATGGAAACAGATAACTGCTGTGGTCTCGAGAAGGCTGCACGAAGCCATATCAGAGCTTTCTCTCAGCAAGTTCAAATGTCCTGTTCCTCAATGAACGGTCACCAAATCCTTAGGAAGCCTGGGCGGGGAGAATCCACTTGAATAATGAAGAAACTGAATCAGAGATTACAGTATTTATTAGGGAGTCAGAAAGCCAAAGACAGAGAGGCAGAAAGGCAGAGAGAGCTCTTTAATTGCTTGTTCAGTGTGGTCTCCACTGAACTATACTCCCCTAACCATGAGCAAGATACATTCCATAAAAGTTCAGAAAAAATCAGACGTGGAGAACATCCATCACAACCATGGGACCGAGTGTGGGACAAACATTTTATTGTTCCCCAAGGGCTCGTGAAAACACAGAGGGGTGTTTGATAATGCAAAGGAGACATGATAACTTTTGCTTTCCCTGCTTCTTCCAGGCATCTGATAAGCCAGGATTAATGTTTATGTTTAGCTATGTGAGGCCACAGCAACTTCTCATGGTTACCATGGGATACCTTCTAAATACGCGTCTGATGTGATTTCCTCAAGTTATTATGCGATGAAAATGTCATAGATGTTAAGTATGGAGTTTTCTCAATTGCATACCCAGAGAAATGTGATAGTTCCCCCTAGGATTGTATTATATCAGGCTTCGCTATGTGTTAGTGGATCCCAGTGTTGCAGGAAGGAGGACCCTTTCCAGGGCTCGAGAGCGGGCTCTTGTTTAACACTTGGAAAAGAACTGTCCGAGGAGACACACTTGCTGGCAAAGCAAGAGACCTTATTGGGAAGGGGTGCCCGGGCAGCGAGCAGCAGGGTTACGGAACCCAGGAGGACAGCTCTGCCATGTGGCTCACAGCCTCTGGTTTTATGATGATGGGGTTAGTTTCCGGGTTGTCTCTGGTCAATCATTCTGACTCAGGGTCCTTCCTGGTGGTGAGCCACTCAGCCAAGATGGATTCCAGCAAGGAGGATTCTGGGAGGTTGGTAGGACATATGGACTGGCGTCTTCTCTCCTTTAGACCTTTCCCGATTTCTTCCGGTCGGTGGCAGCTTGTTAGTTCCGCATTCCTTACCAGGACCTCCTGTTTAAGATAACTCATGCAAGTGGTCACTATTGTGCCTGGCCAGGGTAGGCGGTTTCAGTCAGTGGTCCCCCTAACATCAGTACTCACTGGAGAATTAAAGCTTTTCTAGCTACAGGACACCAACAACTAGGGACTGATTAATTTGGGGTTAATAATTTGAATGACACTAACATGGTTTTTTTTAACACGGGAAATTTCCTTTCTAACAGAAAACGTAAGAAATGTTCTCTCCCTGGAGACATTTATTTGTGCAAGATGTGCTCATCATACCTTGTACAGCCTTTGACTATGGAACTTTTATACAGTGATTATTTGTTCAGTTGTCTCTCTTCTTTTCTAAACATGAGCTCCTTGAGAGCATGGACTGTATTGTTTGTTTTTATATCCCCAACGTCTGATGCATTAGAGGTGCCATAAATGGTGGTTAGTGAATTAGTGGGTGATGCAATGCAGTGGTCTGCATATATTAGCGGTACTTAGTGGAAAAGAGGCCTTGGAGGAAGGGCAACAACCAGGAATAAAATTTGTGGCAAATAAAAGTCTTTGCCACACCCACAATTTTTGCTACAGGATGAGAGTAACAGAGATTTAACTGGTACTTCATTTCCCTACAAATATACACAAACCCAGAAAACAGACTTAGGACTGAGAGCAGTGAGAAAAAATCCTAAGAGTCTACTGAATCAGTCTGGCCATCTTGTCATCCTGAAGGTAATTAAATTTGCAGTTGGGAAGGGATGATGCATCACTTTGTGTTCCCCTGTTCCTCTGTGCTTCCACCATTTTTCTATGCTTCCTTCTGCAGTTTCTTTCCAATGAGAGTGATTATTGTGGGGTTGCTAATAGGAAAGAGATGGTAATTTTTTTTTTTTTTTGCAGTACCTAGGCCTCTCACTGTTCTTGCCTCTCCCGTTGTGGAGCACAGGCTCCGGACGCGCAGGCTCACGGGCCCAGCTGCTCCGCAGCATGTGGGATCTTCCCGGACCGGGGCACGAACCCGTGTCCCCTGCATCGGCAGGCGGACTCTCAACCACTGCGCCACCAGGGAAGCCCAAGAGATGGTAATTTTTAAAACAAGATATTCAGCCCTGTCTATGTAAAATTTTAGGTTGATACTTTAAAAAAGTATTAGTCAGGGCTTCCCTGGTGGCACAGTGGTTGCGAGTCCGTCTGCCGATGCAGGGGACATGGGTTCGTGCCCCGGTCCGGGAAGATCCCACATGCCGCGGAGCGGCTGGGCCCATGAGGCCACAACAGTGAGAGGCCCGCGTACCGCAAAAAAAAAAAAAAGTATTAGTCATTTCTCATCTCCCTTTTCCATGTTGGTTGTGTTTCCTTTGAACTCTCCTTTGTTTAAAGATGGTATGAATGTCCTTGCACACAGATTCCTCTTCCTTTCCTCTCTTCCTTACCTTCCTAGTCATCCTCAAAGACTCTTTCCTGTCCGGTGGGAAGCACAGATCCTCAAAGCTTATTGGTTTGCAGCAGCTACCAAAGAGAAAGCTGGTATGAAGTTCAAGTTTGCTTATTTATTGGAGGGGGAGGAGTGAGGAAGTTCTGCCCCACCAGTAGTTGCTAGCTAGGGGACTCCTACCGATTCTTCACTGCTTTCTTTGAAATTTCTTGGGTCCTACCTGGGCCTTGTCTTCCAGGCTGTGGTTGCCATGTCTTTAAAGGTTTATGCAAATTCAGCTCTCAGAAAGTTGTTTTCTCCATAATGCTTGCCTGTGATTATGACCTGCAGCCATAACCATGGTTCTCTGCTTACCTGATTGCAGCCAAAAAGACTTAGCACAATATAGGTAAGGAGCAATCTCATGGGCTCTACACAATCAGACAGCACCGGGCTCAAATACCGGCCGTAACTCTGTGACTGACTTTGAACAAGTCACTTACTCTCTTAGCCCTTTTGTTTTCCTATCTGTAAAATGGGAACAATGATATCCGCTTTGCTAAATCGTCATGGAGTTAAGTAAGATGATGCATGCAAAGTGCCGGGGAAGGAGCAGGTGCTTTATAGACAGTGCAAATTAAATCCACTTTGGGTTACTTCCTTCCTCTCCCCCAGTAACAGGAGCTGAAAGATGGAGGAGAAGATGGGAACAGTGACTTTGTTGGAATATCATTTTCACTCTTTCTGGCCCACTTCTTCTATGTTCTCTTGATATAGGAGTTCCGAAGGTCTCAGACAGGATGCGTGAGGGAAAAAAAGTGAAAACATGGTAAGTGACAACTTTTAAGAGTTGCAACAATACTTGGCCTAGAAAATTCCCTTTCATCCACATTTAAAAATTACAAATAACCACTGTATATTCTTACCACTAATATTAGAATGATGTCCAAAAAAGTCCTAGATAAAACAGCTAATTCCAAACTTTGGAAGCGTGTTTCTGTGGCCATGTATACTTAAAGAAAACAAGTGGGTAGGGCAGGAGCAAGGGAAGAGATTTCTCCGAATCCAAAGGTTAGGTCAGTTTTAAACCTCAAGTTGATAACACCTGCTTGTCTGGTCACAGCATTTTCTTTGTCTCACCAGCAAGGTCTCTGAGTTCATGGCATTACATGCAGAGTGTCAGGATCTACACAGCAGTTTAGACATGAGCCTCTACCTTCAAATATCTTTAGTGAAAGACACAAGAGAAACACAGGTGAAGTCAATAGAAATGCCTCTCAATTAGCCTATTTCCAAAATTGTGTGGGGCTGGAGCCATATGTTAGGGCCTCCGGTTCTGCATTACTTAGGAGGGTAAAATGTGCAGAGGAAATATGTTTGGCCACAGAGTCAGACATTTGCTAGATCCAGCTGTAGTTCCTAAACGCTGAACATATTGTTCCGGCTGTTGATATTCTTGGCATCCAGCACCGCTGTGCATTCCCAAGCGCCAAGAGCACGCAACGCAGCAGTAGCTTTCCCTAAAAGGCCTGTAAAGCCATGACTGGTTTATTCTCCCAAAGATCCAAGGTACTTGTTAAAGCACAAGATCTGTTTCAGCTGACACGGCTCTGAGTTAAAAGTGTCGCTACACATTCTCAGGGAGACAGAGCTCCTTTGACTAACAGTCTCCGTATTTGTCAAAACTACTGTTGGCCAGAGGTTAGCAGCAGCGTCTGGCAGCACAAAGCCAAACCTAAAAAGCTAAAATAAGAGCTGGGCCAGTGAGCCCAGTTCCTGCTACAGCTTCCTCTCCCTGCTACTCAAAAGTCTGGGTCCACGCTGCTGCGGAGTAGGAGTTTATAGGCAACATTTGATGCGCACAAACAAAGAAGAAACCTCAGTGATTCTTTCACTCCCAGAGAGGGCTGCACAAGCCTGCTTTGTCACAGCTCTTGGGGATGTTATAATATTTCCCAAAACATCTGTTTCTATTGACTGTGTCTTTAAAATACAAAAAATAAGATTTTTAAGTAGTTCAGTTTAAGACATTCAAAATCTCAGAAAGAGGCAGAAACATTTAAAAAAAAAATACATGCTAAGATTGAATGTCATTGGAACACAGTGAAGGAACATTAACCCAGCTTGAGAAAGGATGGAAAGCAATGTTGAGACAAAGGGGCCACGACCGGTCGCCCAAGGGACCCTGAATCACTCTACAATCTAAGTAACTGGAGAAACATACACCATCCGGATTGCATGCACTGTCACCGAACACCTTCACCTTGAGCCATCACTGACACAGGAGGATAAATAGGCAGGTTTCCTAGAGGACATGAGGTCTTAATTAAGGTTTTGAATGCAAACTGAAACAAAAGAGAGGGTATCAGTCTAGTAAAGTCTAGGATGAAGCTCTCATCTGAGGCTGAATACTTCTGACGTTTCAGATCTATGTATTTTACTAATTATCGAACACGATACATCAAAACGCACTGTGTCCTACCTCTGACCCTGACCTAAAGAGGGAATGAAATGTTGCATAAGCATGGAAGCTCAAGAAAAAAGAGGATTTGTTACAGCAAAAGTCTTTAACATTTTTTAAAAGTCTTGATACCTTTAGATATACAAGTTTAACTTAAAGCAATTTATTCTAAGTAAATATTTAGAGAATATTTAGTTACAAGAATATCCATCACTGTTTCTTTGGTGGTATAGGAATGAAAAGCTGGAAGTCATCTAAATATTTATCCAACAATAATACATTGTATGATACATGTATCATAATGGAATAATTTGTAACTTTTAAAAAGTGATGTTATGAAAGAATAATATAGCAAAACGTTAATGACATATTGTTGAATGAAAAAAAGACAGATTAAAGGAGTAAATACTACAAAAGACACTGTTAAGAGGGTAAAAGGACAAAATATTTGCAAATCATACATTGGATAAAGGACATGTATGCAAAACATAACAAAAACTCCTAAAACTAAACAATAAGAAAAGAAATAATCCGATTAAAGACAAGCATTGGTGAGGCTATGGAGAAATTGGAACCCTTGCACACTGTTGGTGGGAATGCAAAATGGCGAAGCTGCTACGGAAAACAGTATGGAGGTCCCTGAAAAATTGAAAATACAACCACCATGTGATCCAGCAATCCTACTTCTGGGTATTTTTCCAAAAGAATTGAAGTCAAGGGCTCCAAGAGATATTAGCACTACCATATTCATTACAGCACTATTGACAGTAACCAAGATGGGGGAACAATCTAACAGTCCATTGACAAATAAATAGACAAAGAAAATGTGATACATTCATTCAAAGGAATACTATTCAGACTTAAAAAAGAAGGAATCTGTGCAATATCCAATAACATGGATGAACTTTGAGGACATAAGTGAAAGTCACAGAAAGACAAACACTGCCTGATTCTACTTATATGAAGTATCAAAAATAGTAAAATTCATAAAATCAAAGAGTGGATTCATGGTTTCCAGGGGCTGGTGGGGGAGTTTCCAGGGGGAAATGGGGAGTTATTAATCAATGGGCATAAAGTTTCAGTTAAGCAAATGAATAAGTTCTAGGGGTCTGCTGTATATCTTTGTACCTATAGTCAACAATACAGTATGGTGCACTTAAAATTTTGTTGAGAGGGTAGATCTCGTGCTGTTATTACAGTAAAATTTTTTTTAAATTTAAAAAATGAGTAAAGATCTGAATAGTTACAACCCAAACGAAGAGATACAGATGGAAATAAGCATATGAAAGGATGCTCAACATTATTTGTCATTAGGGAAATGCAAATTAAAACAACAAGATGCCCCTACATATTTGTTGGAATAGCTTAAATCCAAAAAGCTAACAATACCAATTGCTGGCAAGGATGCTGAGCAACAGGAACTCTCATTCATTGCTGGTGGGAATACAAAATGGTACCCTTTGAAAGACAGCTCATCAGTTTCTCACAAAGCCAAACATAGTCTTACATATGACCCAACAATCAGGTTCCTAGGTGTTTACTCCATTGACTTGAAAATATGTATTCACGCAAACCCCACATGCAAATATTTGTTACAGCTTTATTCATAATTTTCCAAAACTGGAAGTAATCAATATATCTTTTGATAGGTGAATGGATAAACTGTGCAACATCCATACAATGGAATACTGTTTAGTGATAAAAAGAATGAGCCATCAAGCCATGAAAAAACATGGATAAATCTTAAATATGATAAGTGAAGTAAGCCTGTCTGAAAAGTCTGCATATCGTGCGACTCTATTTATATGATGCTATGCAAAAAACCAAAACTGTAGAGACATCAAACAGATCAGTGGTTGCCAGAGGTTTGGACGAGGGGAGTATTGAATAAATGAAGCACAGGGAGTTTTTTTGAAACTATTCTGTATGATACTGCTATGGGGTACATCACTATGCATTTGTCAAAACCTATAGAACTTTATGGCAAAAAGAGTGAAGCAACGTATGCAAATTAAAAAATTATTTACGAGATCAGGGGATCCCAGAATGGATTGCAGACTATGACAAAGGAATCTGTCTGTATTACAAATGTATGAAATGACCTAACTGAAGGGGATGGGGATAAAAGGGCTTACCTAAATAACTTTGGAAATGAGTGAAAACTAAAATGAAAGGCAAAAAGAAATGTATATAAGCACTGAATCCTAGTTGGTAAAGTTGTTTCCCATGAGGGCAGGAGTTAACAGTTCTGAAACCACTCTATATGTATACTAGAATTGAACGATTAAGTAAATGGATGACAAATGGCAGAAATCAGGACTCTCACTCTTGGAGAGGGAGTTTACAGGCAAGCAAAAGAAGTCAGGAATGAGCCATGTGGTACGGGATTAGGGCTGAAGACATCAGTATGAACTCATGTTTTATTTAATATAGATGCAGATAAATACATGGGAATAAATAATTACAATATGTGTGTATATACCAGTATATATATATATATATATATATATATATATATATATATATATATATACATATATATATTTCCTTGCTCTGTCAGTTAAGAAAGCCTACAAGCAACAGTATCCAAGTAACAGTGAGCACACGTAGTGCCCAGATCTTGTTTCGAATACCATTCTCCAGTAAAAAGGAACCAGGGCTCTGGGGAGTAATGACTGATTCCAGGTCTAGAGCAGGGTAAATACAAGATGATTCTAGAGCATCTTGTAGGGCCACAAAGTAAGGGAGTGCTCAAGAAAACCCACAATAATGGGGGTGTGTCAAAGGGTCATATGAAGAGTTTCCAGTGGTCAAGTCTGGAACAATTTGAGCAACAAAGTAAATAACATAATATTGGATTAAAATCCAAAGTATAAAACAAACATACATGAGCCCATACTCATATAAATAAATGATTAAATAAATAAATAAGAAGGAACAGATTGTCCATGCAGAAGAATTTCTAATAATTTATGTAGGGTTCCCTGGGCACAGTGGTTAAGAATCTGCCTGCCAGTGCAGGGGACATGGGTTCGAGCCCTGGTCCGGGAAGATCCCACATGCCACGGAGCAACTAAGCCCATGTACCACAACTAATGAGCCTGTGCTCTAGAGCCCACAAGTCACAACTACTGAGCCCATGTGTCACAACTACTGAAGCACGCACACCTAGAACCCATGCACTGCAACAAGAGAAGCCACTGCAATGAGAAGCCCGTGAACCTCAACGAAGAGTAGCCTCCACTCGCCACAACTAGAGAAAGCCCGCGTGCAGCAACAAAGACCCAATGCAGCCAAAAATAAATAAATTTATGTTTTTAAAAATAATAATAATTTAGGTAGGCCCTCCCCACTCCAAGGAGTGACGTATAACTCCCTACCCCTTTAGTGTGGACTCCACACAGTGACTTCCTTCCAAAGGGCACAGTATGGAAAGAAGGCCAGAAGGACAGAAAACGAGTAAATTTACTATGAAGAAAACTGAAAAACATGACCTCAGCTAGATGACTGCATCAGCAGTGCAAAATCATGTTGATAGTATGTATCCTTGATATGATGTGATGAGAATGGCACTTTGCTTCTGTGGTTCCCTGCCCACAAATCCATGACTCTAATATCAACATGAGGAAAATCATCAGACAAATCCAAGTGAAAGACACTCTACAAAACACCTGAGTAGTACTCCTCAAAATTGTCAAGGTCACCACAAAAGGGGAAGTCTGAAAAAATGTTCTAGTCTGAGGAGTCTAAGGAGACATGACAACTACATGTAATGTGATATCCTGGATGGGATCTGGATCAGAAGAAGAATATTAGGTAAAAACTAAAGAAATCTGAATAAAGCATAGATTTCAGTTAGTAATAGTGTATCAATATTGGCATTGATGATAACAATGAGTTGATATTTGTTCATAGATGTGACATTAGTACAATGCTAATATAAGATATTAACAATAGGGGAAGTTGGGTGTGGGCTATATGGGAATTCTGCACTGTCTTCACAAATTTTCTGTGCATCTACCAACTATTATTTATAACTTATAAAACTATTATAAATTAAGCAAAGAGTGTATGGTATAATTTTCCTAAATTTGTGGATAGATGGATGATAGATAGATAGGTAGGCAGATAAATGATAGATAGGCAGACAGATAGATAGATGATAGATATAGACATATGTATGCATAGAAAAAAGATGAAATGTTATGTATATCAAAACATTAACATTAGTTATTGCTGATGATAAAATTAGAGAGTAGTATTTTCTTATTTTGCTCATCTGTACATACAATTTTATAATACAATAAGAAAAAAGAAAATTGTAAACCTTCATTTGGACCAGACTATTTCCCTGACTTAAGTACCAAAAAAAGAATTATATCTAACATTTTAAATTTCTTAAAAGGCACACAGTATGGAACAATTCTGTCAGGAAGGAAATGTAAAAATTACTTTTTGATTCAATACTTTCTTCCCAGTATGTTCTTTGATAGTACCTAAGGATAAAGGTGAAGAGGAATGATTATACCTGAACTAAGAGTTTGATAAAACATAGTCAAGAAAGAATCTCAAATTAACCTTCAAGAGGAATTCCAGCTCCTCTTTCTAATCCATTCATTTCTCTCATTCTAATTTCTTATGTAATTTAAGATGTTTAAAACCTCTAGAGAGGCTGGTATGAGGCTGTAAGAAGATGCTGATAGATGTCCCTTGAGTTCCATTCTAAGCACACCTGCTAACAGCCTCTCACACTGGAGAGTAGAAGATGGTGGTCATGATAATATCAGTGTGCTGGTGATGTCATTACTTCCTCCTCTAGTGACAAGCAATTAGCTACTTTAAATAGAAATATATTCTTCATTCCCATGATGGCTTGGCTTATTCTGCTTTAAATTATTAGATCCCTCTTTGCTACCTACCTTTTTTTTCATGGATCATTTCATTGACTTATTTTTTCATTATATCAATACTTATTCAGGGCTTTACCATTTGTCAGTTACTATGTTAATAATTGAAGAATATGAAAGCATGAATAATAATAAATAAATAATAATTTTAAGGAGATTCTAGGAAAGAGGAGAGGTCACAGTGAAATAGATCAATTAGTACACTTACAAGACAGAATAAATGCTATAAAGAAAAGTTCAGATAAGGTGAAAGTAGCATTCAAAGCAAGGAGAGATCCTCTATGCCTTCTTCTGTGTAGAAGGGCATAGAGTAGGATGGGCAAAAAAGGTGACTGAGAATTGGTCCTGCTTAATACTTGGAAGGTGAAAGGGTGAGGAAGATGTTTATTCTCCTTTCTACATTTCCCCATGTAGAGGAACTTCAGCTGCTATAACATCCTTGGCCTCTCTTCCCACTCATTACTCCTCCCACAGAGGGTTAAGTAGTGAGTTTGAGAGCAGAAACTGAACATTCTCTGCTTAGCTCCATCTGGTTTCTCTTTAGTTGGAACCTGTCTGCATGACCCCTGTGTTGTGGTCTATTTTCTGACATTCAGTGAGAGATCCTTAAAGCTCCTTTCTTCCAGTACTTTATCAATAATAAAGGTGACCATTTAATCTCTGCCTGACTCCTGAGTCCATCACAGAGGAGGAAGAAGGGTGTTATTAGCTCATAGGAATTCTAATAATAGACTTTGGACATGTTAAGATAGAAGTGAGGGGACAAGAGGTACAGATACAAAGTTTAAAGAACATTATGCCAAATTGACAGGAATTGAGCATGAATAAAGGGGAGAAGTGAAAAATGAAGTAAAAAGGGAGGTTGATGCTATAAACTGGATGTTTGTGTTTCCCCAAAATGCACATATTGAAACTGTACTCTCCAATGTGATGGTATTTGGCAATGGGGTCTTTGGGAGGTAATAAGGTCATAAGGGTAGAGCCCTCATGATGGAATTAGTGCCCTTATAATGAGAGACAGGAGAGAGCTTGCTTCTCCACCCCCAGTGTGAGAAAACAACTGTCTACAAGTCAGGAAGCAGGGTCTCAGCAGAACCCGACCATGCTGGCACACTGATCTTGGACTTCTAGCCTCCAGAACTGTGAGAAATAAATATTTGTCATTTAAATTTGTATATTTGTTATGGCAGCGTGAGCTAACTAAGACAGTTGGAGACTATTCCTAAAGGATCTTAAAAGCCAGATATAGGGTTTAGAATTCTTTCATGGTCAATAGAGAAATTCTGGTTTCATGTAATTGCAGAGTATCTTATATTGGACTGACACTCCCGAAGAAAACAATTATGAACTGTGACCAAAAAATTAAAAACAACTGAAGACACTGGAGAGTAATCAAAAGTAGGCAGAAACTGGAGGAGGTATGATCCTTGAAAAAAAAAGAATTGACGCTGGGTAAGATCCACCCATGGGGGCTTCCCTGGTGGTGCAGTGGTTGAGAGTCCGCCTGCCGATGCAGGGGACACGGGTTCGTGCCCCGGTCCGGGAAGATCCCACATGCTGCGGAGCGGCTGGGCCCGTGAGCCATGGCTGCTGAGCCTGCACGTCCGGAGCCTGTGCTCCGCGACGGGAGAGGCCACAACAGTGAGAGGCCTGTGTACTGCAAAAAAAAAGAAAAAAAAAAAAAAAAAAAAAATGATCCACCCATGGCTTTCCCACTGGAGGCAGTCCCCTACCCCACTGAACTGGAAATAAAGCCACACTCTTATTATAGGAGTCAGAAGATAAGAGAGTCTGGGATTGACAGAATGGCTGGAAATTGAGGAGTGAAATCTCAGAGAAGGGCTGCCCAAAAGAGAGGGAACCCCAAAGTCTGCATATAAACTTCTTTTAATCCTTGGGTGACTGCTGAGCTATGCATGTGAGAGGTGAGACTCCAAGGAAATCCAAAGGAAAACAAACAAACACCTAGAATGCTAAAAGAGCTAAGAACATATTTTAGCAGATACCCAATGCAGGAAAGGCAGTTTGAAATTAGAAGGGCTTAGTAAAAATGTCAAGCTTTCAATAAACCCCCAAAGAGCCATGGCTTAGGAGTAAAGACTATGTTCCTAGGATTGAGGAATTCACCCTAGGACTGAGGAGCAAACCAACAACTGTTCAAGATGATATGCCAGTAATTTAATTCCTGACTGGGATAAAACTCAACACTTTCCAGAAAAAAAGATGACAGAATTCGTATCTCTACAATATTTAAACCATACTGTTCAGTATACAATAAAACAATTACTAGTTATATAAATAAACAAGAAAATGTGATATGGAGTCAAGAGAAAAATTAGTCAAAATAAACAGACTCATAGATGATGCAGATTTTAAAATTAGATGACAAGGATGTGAAATTAACTGTGAAAAATATACTAAGGGACCTACCTACATGAAAAAAATGAATATAATGGGTGAAAAGATGGGAATCTCTGGAGATGTGAAAACCATCAAAAAGGTCAAAATGAAAAGCCTAGAACTGAAATAAATCTTGAATAAAAAAAATGTGTCAGATGTGATTGACAGTAGAGTGGACAAAACAGAAGCAGAGTCACTGAAGTTGAAAGAAGTCAATAAAATCATTCAAACTGAAGTACAGAGAGGAAAAATTGCAATAATGAGCAAAGCTTCAGCAACCTGTGGGTTAGTATCAAGTGGTCTATAATTATGTATTTGGTGTACAAGAAAGAAATAAAGTTGGGGGACAGACAGAAATAGAGCAAAACAATATGAAGAAATATGGGACAAAATTTTTCCAAATTTGATCTAAAACAGCAACCCATAGATCCAGGAAGCTCACTATAGCAGGATATACAACTAAGAACAACAAAGTTAAAGAAAAAAATCTTAAAAGAAGTGAGGGAGAGAGAGAGAGAGAGAGAGAGAGAGAGGAAGACATGACATACAGTGGGACAAAGATAAGAATATTAGCTGACTTTTCATCAGAAAACAACAGAGACCAGAAGACAGTGTAACGTTACTTTTAAAGTCTATTATCAGTGAAATGTCTCTCAGAAATTCAAGTTAAATAAAGACATTTTCAGATGAACAAAAACTGAGACAATTTTTCACAAGCAAACCAATATTATAAGAAATGCTAAGGGAGAATATTCAGATTGAAGGAGGATGATACTAGGTAGAAATTTGGATCCACAGAAAGTAATGAAGACACAAAATAGGTAAACATATAGGTATATATGAAAGAATATTTTTCTTTTTAAGATTAAATTCATCAAAAGTCAATTAAATGTTTAAAGAAAAATGACAATATATTTTGAGGTTTGTAATATTTGTAGAAGTAAAATATATGTCAACAACAGGATGTAAAGATAATGAGGGAGTGTACATGGACTCATAGTCAATGGTGAGCATCACAAGTTTTGAACAGGGGAGTGGACAGAGAATTGACCTAATTTAAACTGTGCCTTTAGAAGAATCCATCCAGCAGCAGGACACGGGGTGGATAAGAAGGAACAGCATAATAGATGTATCAAGGAAGAACCAATAGGACTTGGAAATTGATTGGAAGTGGTACAGGGAAGATAAGAGTGATGTTAAATAGCGCTTCCATTTTTGGAAGTTCAGTGATAAAGAAATTGTCAGTGTCATTAGAGAAGCAAAGAACCTTGTGTGAACTACCATGGGAAGAAAATAATGAAATTACTTATAACCTTACCAAGTCTGAGATGTAGGTGAGATCATACAGATGGAGACGGTTGACAAGCAATTCAAAATTCTCCTATTATAAAAATTTCCGAAATGCCAGTCCTAAAAAATGTATGGTCTTTATTGACTTGTTTTCACTATATGCTACCTGATTTATTGTAAACGTTTTAATATATCCAAGCTCTGAGCAAGAGAAACAAATGTGAAACCATGGCAGAGTGGGGAATTTGTAGGATAGTTTGTCAAGAGGTCTTTTGGTCCAGCCTCTCCTCTCTTAGAAAAGATCCAAGGCCAAAAGCCAGCAGACCCTGAGCTTCCGGCCAGAGGTATACTTGCTTTGCTCTGTAGACTGGCATGCAGGTTTCTGACTACTCTTTAGCTCCTGACCACATTTCCACTTGTCCTTCCTTCTCTACATACTTCCATTTTTTGATGCTATAATCCAGCACTGTGAATCTAGAAAAATAAGATTACTAACAAAAACCAAGACGCCAACCTTGTTTTGGTTACCCATCCCCTTCTCCCTTTACCTCTCCCCTAGCAGTTATCCTAATGAGGGACCATTTATGCACTTAGCTGTGACAGATATCACTGGAATGGTCTGCCTTATGCCTACCTCATAGTCAAGTTCTCGTTCATTAATCCTTCTAAGTGTCCTGGAATCAGTCCTACTCTAAACCAAATTGTGAAGAAGATAGATATTTGTCTCTCCCATGCCCCATTCTGCAATACTTTCCCACATTTGGTACCTATATATTACCAAAGGTGACCAGTGCCCTCTTACTGCCCTCTGACTGCCCAATGTCCTGCTCTGATGCCTTGCCCAGCCTCCCCTCTCCATTGTTTTATCCCCCTTTTATATCCTCTCACTTTTGAAAACTTCAGACTTCTTAGTATTACTGACTTCTGTAAGGAGTTAGAAGAAAAACAGGCCGATTGACCTAATTCAAATAATGATGTAATTACTGGAATCTAAGCCTGATCCAGAGCACTTGCTTTTTTTCCCCTTTCTTTTAAAAAAGCTCTTACATACTTAAGTGACTCTCTAGACCATGTGACAAAGGGGTGAGAAAAAGTTCCCTCTGTTTTATTCTGTAATTTTATAATACTTAAAAAATTAGTGCTAACCTACACTATTCATTTGAGTATATTCTGTTTCATAAAATCATGTTTAACATTCCAGGGTAAGACCCAAATATAAAACAATGAAATAGTATCCTTTTACATATTTAACAACTACTAGACAGGGCCGCTTCCCTTTCTCATCCTCTGATGTCCTTACTTTCTCCTCTTTGGTGCCGCATTACTGATAAACGTGTGGAAACCCCCATTTTCTCCATCTACTTCACATACTCATGTTATTTTAATGACTTGGCTGCCTTACTTCATTTTCTATTTATTCAGGGATGTTTTCATCTTATTTTCACTCTCTTGACCACTCATAGGGAACAAATAACTACAAGTCAAAAGGACCTACGCTTTCTCCCCTATTGTGGTCCAGTTTAAGACTTATATCTATATAATTCTGCAAGAGTTGAACGAAAGTTGAGAGTGGAATGACTGGGTTATTTCCTTACCCTGAGAGTAAACTCTTCGTTATGTAGATTGTTTCTGACCAGTGGAATGTCTCTGCCCCCCTCCCTGTTTACCAAAATTCCTTCCATCCTGCAAAGCCTGTCTCCATCCTCATTTACTCTTCCAGGAAGCCAACACCAACATCCTCACCTCATCTTTCATAGAACTTCTTCTTGCCAATATCACACACTTAATACTCTACATTTCAGCAGTCTCAGCTTACTCCACGGGTGTAAATACTGCTTCCCCAGTGAGACCAGGAATTCTCAGAGATGAGAGCATTGCCCTGTAAATCTTAATACATCATGTGGTTCAAGGTGTGTAGTAAAAACTCAGTGACCTGAAGTGTCGAATTCTTTACATTAACAGAGAGCCAATGCTTAGAGTAACTTAAAGGTTTGTCTCTTTGCCTGCAATTTTCCAACTGGTTTTCTAAAATGAAAATCCCAAATATCTATGGAGTGTAAAGCATGACAGAATCAATGAACACATTTAAAGTATCAAACCCCAAATCTAATCAGTGAAGGAATTCTACATTCATTTAGCTGATGTTTGCCAAACATTTCCTGTGTTCAGGTACATGATTGCTAGGGGAGAGAGTTGGAAGAAGACACAGTTCCTGGGCCCCAGGAATGCAAATAAGACACTAACAAATGGTTCAGCCACTATGGAGAACAGTATGGAGGTTCCTTAAAAAACTACAAATAGAACTACCATATGACCCAGCAATCCCACTACTGGGCATATACCCTGAGAAAACCGAAATTCAAAAAGAGTCATGTACCAAAATGTTCATTGCAGCTCTATTTACAATAGCCCGGAGATGGAAACAACCTAAGTGCCCATCATCGGATGAATGGATAAAGAAGATGTGGCACATATATACAATGGAATATTACTCAGCCATAAAAAGAAACGAAACTGAGCTATTTGTAATGAGGTGGATAGACCTGGAGTCTGTCATACAGAGTGAAGTAAGTCAGAAAGAAAAAGACAAATACCGTATGCTAACACATATATATGGAATTTAAGAAAAAAAATGTCATGAAGAAGCTAGGGGTAAGACAGGAATAAAGACACAGACCTACTGGAGAATGGACTTGAGGATATGGGGAGGGGGTAGGGTAAGCTGTGACAAAGTGAGAGAGTGGCATGGACATATATACACTACCAAACGTAAAATAGCTAGCTAGTGGGAAGCAGCCGCATAGCACAGGGAGATCAGCTCGGTGCTTTGTGACCGCCTGGAGGGGTGGGATAGGGAGGGTGGGAGGGAGGGAGACGCAAGAGGGAGGGGATATGGGAACATATGTATATGTATAACTGATTCACTTTGTTATAAAGCAGAAACTAACACACCATTGTAAAGCAATTATACCCCAATAAAGACGTTAAAAAAAAAAAAGAAACAGGTGAAAAAAAAAAAAAGAGGTGACTAGATTTGAGCGTTTTCAGGAATGAAGAGAATAATAAATAAAAGGAAAATTTAGAGAAGGCTAACGAGGATATACCCATTTCATCTTAATCATTATCTTTAGTTCATACTTAATTTTGTGGCCAAACTATGCAAAAACATTGAGTTTACCACAGTGAGTTAAAGTGTACATAACAGAACCCCCAAAACATGTACCTTTGTGTGTTAAAATAAGAAAAAAATCAGAATTTAGATTATTATATACTGAATAACTGGGTGGCACTGATGGGTAGGGAAATAAAGGGTGCCTATTCATGGTACCATTTAAACATCGGTACAACACATTGAGAGAAAAAGTAATTGCATATGGCCAAGACATGGCTGAAAAACACATCCTATTGTCTTTATCTTTAAGCTGATTTGCTTTACATGTTTCTCTAAAACAGGATCATAACAGGCCAGCGGAAACAAAATAGAATCGAGCATGTTATTCTGCCTTTTGTTCCTTTGGGATTAAGCTCAGTTCTGAATACATTGATGAAAGCCGTCTGGCCCTGTTGCTGAGAATCAACATGAATGTGCTGATGGAGTCTGCAGTCTGTGATCATGGGCTGAAATCAGATGGAAAGTAGGCAAGCATGATCTCAAAACTCTAGGTGGGGAACAAAATGCCAGGAATACTAATTATTCACTATCCCACTAACTTTTAATATGTTCATTTTATTAAAACCTTGGAGGAGAGCAGTAAAATGTGAAAACCATTGAGTGTTCAAGTCCACATTATAAGAACACACACAGCCACACAGCTCTAAACTGCTTCATCCACCTGAAAGCGTCCTCCTTGACCTATTTAATAGCAAGACCACTCACTTTGATCAAAGGTCGCCTCTTCAGAAAGGACCCCTAGACCACACTATCTGCGATTTCAGCACTCTGCACCTACCACTCCTTGACTCTTCATTATACTTCCAGGGTAATCTATGTTATGGCATCATACCAACCAACCCCGCAAACATCAGTGGCTTAAAAAAAAATGTTATCACTTAAGAAAAATCTACTGCCAGTCTGGGCAACCCTCCCAGGCAGTCCTCCCCCACAAGTCCTTATCAATTTGAACCAACACACTAGCCACAGAGAGGTAAAAGTGAAGAGGAGAGTCAAGGCCAGCAAATAAATGCTTCCACCCAGAGGTGACATAGATCACTTCCACTCAGAGTCCATTGGACAAACCAACTAAAGTGCAAGTGGGCAAAAAGTATCATCCTGTGTCCAAGTGGATATAGTAATGTCTGAGGCACCATGCTTTATTTATCTTTATAACGCTTTCCCCCAACATCATATATTCTATTTGTGATTATCTATCTCTCCTCACTAGAATATAAGCACAGTGATGGCATGGACCAAATCTGTTTGCTCACTGTAGTAACTTCAAATCTTGGAACAGTGATTCTCAATAAATATTTGTTGGATGAACAAATAAGAATGCAAGAAATCATAGCTTTACACCATAAAGTACAATCCCAAATGCCTAAAAGAACCTGACTTTTAATATGAAGAGGGAGGCAAACAAGGTTGGAACTGTGGTTAAGTGGAGAACTTTGGCCACTGCCTAAAACTTGCCAGTTATCGCCTTGATGAACTATAGACCTAGGGTAGCCAGATTCTCTAATTTTTCATGAGAAGTTGAAAATCAGGATTTTTAGATGAAATTCCTGATTTTTTCATTATATGATTCAAAAGTTTTCAAAACTGTATGCAGGTCATACCCAGCAAACATGATGTCAGTCTCTGCCTTTCACTTTAAGTGGAAAGACTAAAAGTGTGTGTTTTGCAATTGACCGAGGTTGAGTTAAATGGAGAAAGAAAGAGAAGAGAGAGGAAGAACAGAACCGCCACATTCATTTCTCCATCACTTAAACTGCAATTTGGAGGGCTCTCTGCCCTAGGTCTTCACCTTTCACCCCTGCCCCTCTTTACCCGGGAATTTAGAAAACTACCTCTTTATATTTATAGCACCAGTTCTTTTATGTATTGTTCAATCCTCCTGTGAAAGATAAGAAGGGATCAATCCTGCCTTCACCGATGCTATTGTGTCTTACATAACAATATCTAAATAAATAAGAAGCCCTGGGGAAATGTCTTCCAAGGTTAAAATATTTAGAATAAAGAACTGCTGTGATTAAAATGGCACAGGCAGAATAAAAGATCTAATATCTACTTCATGTAATAGATTAAGTCTAAACCAGGAACTCTTCCCAGTAACCAATAATTTGACCTGATTACATAATGAGGGTTTCTTCTTCTTTGCCCTAAATTTGAACTTTGTATATAGAGGGGCTGCCAAACACATTTTCACTGTGAAGAAATGTTGTTTTCCAATTATATCACCCAAGAGGCTTAAATGCAGATGAAAATGTTCAAAAATCAAATTTCTGTATTTTTTTGGAGACAGTTTGGGATGGTTTAGCAAGCAGTATCTTCTTTTCTTTTCTAGAGGGAATTATCACTGAGCAAGGTCGGTGAAACTTTAAATATAATTGTTCATTTCAGTGACCCTAAGCCCATTCTTGGGAGTTTTCCAGCTGTGGAATCAATGAAAAATGCCCTGGACTCTCCAATCAGGGACACAGTACATACTGGATTCCAGGCAATCTGCTTTTCTAAGGAAGCAATTGAATGAAAACAGGCCTGCCCCACCCCCAGCTCCCTTGCAGAGAATTCTACCATCATATGTCCAAATACCACTACATGTTATTCTCCCTGCATAGAGCTGCCATTTCAGATTTCTGTTGGTATGTCTGTCAGATATTGGCTTTAATTCTAGGATAATTGGGAAAATCAATATTCAATACTTCTTTCCCTGCCCAGTCCCATTCTCCAGGTAAAATCCTCACAAGAAATAGACTTCTGGTGGACTTTTTTTTTTTTTTTTAATTGGAGTATAGTTGATTTACAATGTTGTGTTAGCTTCAGGTGTACAGCAAAGTGTGTTAGTGTGTTAGGGTAAGTTATACATATATACATATACATATACATATACATATAGATTTCTGGTGGACTTTTGATGTACTTGTAACTAATCTTCTCACTAGGCTACCCTGTTCATCACTAGGCTACCTTGTTCATACTTTGAGTATTGCCTTGAAATAAATAAGGTCACCAGTCCCTGGTTTTTAAAACAAAATTACCAAGACTGAAATTGAAAATCTTGTTCTTGCAGTGGTAAATGAAAATATGAAATATCTGGAGATAGTCCGTGAGCCAAATATAATTACTTTCATAGAATTCTAGAAAGCGTCCATTTTAGAAATTCGAATACTGACTTGATTTTGAAAATAATAACACCATGACCTCTCCAAAAGACTTTTCTTCAACGTGGCCACTTATTATGCACACAAAACTACAATTTCAGTCAATATGGCAAGTTAAGATTATGCTTTGATATTGACTTTTGCACACACACTAATATAGCCTAACAAATAGGTAAGGCATGCCTCTGGGTTGGTGACTGAATCTTCAGTATCCCCTAAACTGGTTCTGGACTAAAAGGTCCTAGAAGACCATGTGAAAACAGGTACAAAACTCCTAAACAGGAAGAGGATAGTAGGGGTGGGATGAGGCGAGAAAAAACTTGTAATATGAGAAGAGCTTGTAAACCAAAGTGCTCAAATACACAAAGAAATAAAATGCTGAGAAAGACAGCCAAAAAAATCAACTATTGACAGATTAGTTCAATACAGAAAAGATTAAAATATTAAAATGGTGGAGAAAAGAGAGAAAGATCTGAAAATGAGTGTGCTTAGATTCTTCAAAGTGATAAAATATGGGAAAAATTCAAAAATAATAAGAAATAATGAAGCAAAACAGGCAGAAATAAGACTACAATAGGTGGATGAGAAAAAGAACCAATTAGAAATCTTCAAAATGAAAAACATAGTTATTAAGATTTAAAACAATAACATATATAAGACAAATAGGTTTATACATCAGTGAACAGTTTGTGGGTTGGAAGGTTGTCCTGAGGAGTTCACCAGGAATGAAGCATAAAGGAGCAAGCAGATCAGAATTATGAAATAAAAATTAAAGACAGGGAATATAGATTGAGTGGCTCCATCATATTTCTAACAGAAGCTCTATAGGAAGTGAGTATAGGAAATAGCAGAGAGCCCTACTAGAAGAGATGAGATGAGAATATACCAAAATTTAATTATAAGTCCTCAGATCCAAAATGCGTGTTATACACCAAGCAGGATGAGTAATACTGAATCTATATCTAGACAGAAAAGTTACACTTAAAAGTATTAAGAGGACTTCCCTGGTGGCGCAGTGGTTAAGAATCCACCTGCCAATGCAGGGGACACGGGTTTGAGCCCTGGCTGGGGAAGATCCCACATGCCACAGAGCAACTAAGCCCGTGCACCACAACTACTGAGCCTGCACTCTAGAGCTCGCAAGCCACAACTACTGAGCCCGTGTGCCACAACTACTGAAGCCCGTGCACCTACAGCCTATGCTCCACAACAAGAGAAGCCACTGCAATGAGAAGCCCACGCACCGCAACGAAGAGTAGCCCCAGCTCACCACAAGAGAAAGCCCGCGTGCAGCAACAAAGACCCAACGCAGCCAAAAAAAAAAAAAGTATTAAGAATAAAAAAATCTTAAAAACTGTCAGGAAGAAAAAGAGAGATTATCTACAAAGGAAAACCAGTCTGACTGGCAGACAGCAGGCTTCTGGATAGCAACAATAAAGCCAAAAATTATAGATGTTAAAAATAAAAGAGTAGCAACTCATATAAACCTTGAAATATACACCATAGCTTCCAAACCAGCAGATTAAAAAAGAAAAATTAAGAAAAGAATTTGTTGACAATCCAGCAGGAGAGAGAAAAGCAAAAAATATATATATTAAAAAGAATAAATTGCATTTCCATATGTCAGCAACGAACAAATCAGAAACTGAAATTTTAAATCAATCCTATTTATATTAGCATCAAAACTTTTCTTTTTAAATACTTAGGATAACCCCCCAAAAGATATGCAGAACTATACACTGAAAACTAAAACACATTGCTGAGAGAAATTAAAGAAGACCTAAATGAATGGAGACCATGACCATGTGTTAAAAGGGTCATTTATTTAAGATACAGGTTCTCTCCAAATTGATGTGTAGATTCGACACAATTCCATTCAAAATTCCAGCAGGGGGCTTCCCTGGTGGCGCAGTGGTTGAGAGTCCGCCTGCCGATGCAGGGGACACGGGTTCGTGCCCCAGTCCAGGAAGATCCCACATGCCGCGGAGAGGCTGGACCCGTGAACCGTGGCCGCTGGGCCTGCGCGTCCGGAGCCTGTGCTCCGCAATGGGAGAGGCCACACAGTGAGAGGCCCGCGTACCAGAAAAAAAAAAAAAAAAAAATCCAGCAGGGCAGCATTTCACCAAATTTTAACAAATACTTCACCAGATTTAATATACGGATGACAAATAACCACATGATGAGACGTTCAGCATCAGGGTCATTAGGGAAATACACATTAAAACCACGATGAAGTATTGCTACATGCCCATTAGGAGAGCTAAAATTAAAAAGGCTGGCCATACCAAGTGTTAGCAAAGGTGGGGGTATAAATGATGCAACCACTTTGGAAAACAGTTCGACAGTTTCTTAAAAATTTAAAAATGCATTTAGCATATGATCCTGACATCCAATCCTATGTACTTATCTAAGAGAAATAAAAGGATATGTCCACAAAAGACTTGTAATCACTACACACTTACTAGAGTGGCCAAAATCTGAAACACTGATGATGTGGAACAACAGGAACTCTCATTCATTGCTGATGGGAAGGCAAAATGCACAGCCACCTTGAAAGAGAGTTGTGTGGTTTCTTACAAAACTAACCACACTATACAATCCAGCGATTGTGCTCCTTGGTATTTATGAATACCCAAATGAATTGGAAAACTATGTCTACACAAAAACCTGCACAAGAATGTTTATAGCAGCCTTATTTATAATTGCCAAAACTTGGAAGCAACCGAGATGACCTTCAGTAAGTAAATGGATAAATAAACTCTGGTATATCCAGACAATGGAATATTATTCAGTACTAAAAAGAAATGAACTATCAAGCCATGACGAGACATGAAGGGACCTTAAATGCATATTGCTAAGTGAAAGAAGTCAATCTAAATAGGCTACATACTGTAAGATTCCAACCATATGACATCTTGGAAAAGGCAAAACTATGGAGATAGTAGAAAGATCAGTGGTTGCCAGGCATTGGGGAGGGAGAGATGAATAGGTGGGACACAGAGGACTTTTAGGGCAGTGAAACTATTCTGTGTGATACTATAATGGTGGATATATGTTATTATACATTTGTCAAAACTCATAGAATGTACAGCACCAACAGTTAACCCTCATAAGCTGCAGACGTAGAGTGATAATGCGTCAATGTAGGTTCATCAATTGTAAAAAATGTACCACTCTGGGGTGGATGTTAATTGCTGGGGAGGCTGTGCCTGTGAGCTGCAGAAGTATATGGCAACTCTGTCTGTACTTGCTGTTCAATTTTGCTCTGAATCTAAAACCCCTTTAAAAAATACTGTTAAAAAAAAAAGACTTATACACAAGTATTCTTACCAGAAGTATTTGTAACAGACAAACATGAGAAACAACCCTAACGTCCATCAACAAAAAGAATAAACAAATTGTGGTATATCTGGGTGATGGACTACGACGCCACAATAAAAAGAATTATTGATACAGAAAGAGCATGATGAGCCTCAAAATAACCATGCCTATTGAAATATGCTAGGCAAAAACAGAGTACATATTGTAAGATTCCATTTATATAATATCCGCATATGAAAGCAAATCAGTGGCTGCCTGGGATGGTGGGTTAGGGTGGGGCCCGAGGGAAGGTTACAAAGAAGAATTAGGTAACTTTGGGAATAGATTTGCTATCTCAATTGCGGTGATGGTTTCAAAGCACGCATTAGATAGATAGATGATTGATGATAGATAGATGGATAGATAGATAGGTGATAGAGGTCAGAACTTATCAAACTGTGCATTTTAAATGTGTGCAGTTTATCATATGTCAGTTATACCACAATAAGCCTGCTTTTAGTTTGTTTTTTTTTTAATTGAAAGAAATACTAAAGGAAATCAAGAATACCTAAAGGTGATTCTTGGAGAAAACAAATTAACTAAATACATTTCTGGCAAGATCAAACAAGGAAAACAAAAGAAAGAATATATAAATTCTAATATTTAAATTAGAGATTTAAAAAATTACAATATTATGCCAATAATATGAAATTTTGGTGAAAAGAACCAATTTCTAGAAGAGTATAAATTATTAAATTGAATCAAGAGGGAGTAGAAAAATAAGAATAAAGCAGTAACTATTTGCTATGGGTTGAATTATTTCCCCCCCAAAAAAGATTATGTTGAAGTCTTCACCCCCCAGTACTCAGAATGTAACCTTATTTGGAAATAGGGTCTTTGTAGAGATAATCAAGTTAAAATGAGATTATTAGGGTGGATCCTAATATTATGACTAGTATCCTTTTTTAAAAAATTTTATTTAATTTATTATTTTATACAGCAGGTTCTTATTAGTTATCCATTTTATACATATTAGTGTATACATATCAATCCCAATCTTCCAATTCATCCCACCACCACCACCACCGCCCCCCCCAGCCACTTTCCCCCATTGGTGTCCATACGTTTGTTCTTTACATCTGTGTCTCAATTTCTCTATTTAAAATGAGGATATTTGAACACAGAGACAGACATGCACAGAGGAAAGATGATGTGAAGACATACAGGAAGAAGCATGTGAATAGAGTGATTCCATCTACATACCAAAGAATGCCCAGGATTGCCAGCAAGCACTAGACGCTTGAAGAACAAAGAAGTATTCTCCCTTAGAGTCTTCAGAGAGAGCATGGCCTTGCTGACACCTAGATTCCAGATTTCTGACCTCCAGAATTATGAGACAAGCAAGGGATAGATGACATATGATAGAGAGTTAAGAGAGAGAGAATAAGAGAGAGAGAAAGTGATAGATAGATAGGTAGATAGATCGATAGATAGATAGATGATAGACAGACTAGATAGATAGATGGTAGATAGACTAGATAGATAGATAGATAGATAGATAGATGATAGACTAAATAGATAGATAGATGGATAGATGATAGGTAGATAGATAGACTAGATAGGTAGATAGGTAGATAGATAGATAGATAGATAGATGATAGACTAGATAGGTAGGTAGATAGATAGATAGATGAGAGACAGACTACATAGATAGATAGATGATAGACAGACTAGATAGATAGATAGATAGATAGATAGATAGATAGATAGATAGATAGATGGTACATAGACTAGATAGATAGATAGATAGATAGGTAGTTAGATAGACTAGATAGATGATAGACTAGATAGATAGATGGATAGATGATAGATAGATAGATAGATAGATAGATAGATAGATAGATAGATAGATAGATGATAGACTATATAGGTAGGTAGATAGTTAGATAGATGATAGATAGACTAGATAGATAGATAGATGATAGACAGACTAGATAGATAGACAGAAAGATAGATAGATGATAGATAGATAGGAAGTAAAATCTCTTTAAAATTATGAGCATAAAAAGCTGCATGTAGAATAGTGCTTCTGGCACCATATCTTCTGTATAAAGTTCAAAAGCACACAGAACAAAACTTTATATTGTTTATAGATACAAATAACTATATATGTAGTGAAAGTGCAAACACAGGAAAGGAAAGATATTCAGCTTCCGAATAGCACTGTCTCTGGGAGGAAGGAAGGGGAATGGGGATAGGAAGGGTGATAAAAGGGGTTTCAACTGTATCTGCCATATTTTGATTAAAAAAAGATAATCTGAGTGACGGGTACTTTGGTGTTCATTGTATTAGTCCCTGAACTTTCCTCAGTGTTTGAAATAGCTCATATTTTGTTACTAAAAGAAACAGCTTAGAAAGTCTTTCTCCCAAGGTATATTTTACAAACCTATGAATAATTGTCTGATCTCTCCCATCACCATGAGTGTTCTAAGATTTTTACAGATATACCTGAATGTACCCAGTTTGTTTTAGTGAATACTCAGATTATCAGAATATTTGTTGAGGTAGCATTTTATTAAATATTTAGCTTTATTCTTCATGATGAATATAGTGGTTTTAATTTTGCCTTCATGATAATTTTCTTTCTGGGTCATTATGTCTTATAAACTAGGAAAAGTCATCTCTACTAAACCATTCCTTCAAAAGAAAAATACTAAGATGAACACTTAGGAGGTCTGGTGTCCACCTGCGGACACACAGTGAGCAATGAATTTCTTTGAACCTCTCAGTTTCTCTACTTTCTTTAAATCTGGTCCACCTGGAAACCAAATGAATCGTTAACTATTTACACAGAACTGAGAGTATGTTCTTAGGCCTTTGCTGATGAGTAGAACTGCAAGAAATATGAATCTTTGTCTCTCACTACACTTGCCTTCCCTTACCTCGTTGACTCAATGAGCACTTACTAATTAGTAGTGAAAACTGCCATTCTACCAACCAAATGGTGGAGTTTTTGTTATTAACCTTTCTAATGACTTATACATCATTGCTTCTCCAAGACTCATGGCACCCAGGATATCTAAATGCTTGGAAAGGCAAGGCAAGGAAAGGGAAGGAAAGGGAAGGAAAGCTAAAATCATCCCTAATTTAAACCTCTGTCCTTTCCTCATCAGAGAGGAACCCATCAGAGATGGAACCCAGCCTTGGTACTAGCTTGTTTACAGAAGTGACTTCTTCCTCCTTTTCTTCTTTGGTCTCAAGATTTGCCAACCTTGAATTTCTGTCTCAGTGCTGCTTTATCTTTCCAGCTGGGAAAACATAATCTCAAGTTCTCATTCAATGTTACCAGCTTCCCCTGCTTTGTCATCTTTCCCATACTCTGTTCTTTAGCAAAAGGTGACAAGTGAGAAGATCTTCATGGGTTGCATTGATTTCCTCACACCATTCCCTGAGTTTGCTTTTCCTTGTCACATAGACCAAGTCTTCTACAGTATCATCACCCTACCAGTGTTTCTCTGCCATATCCTCTTTGGTTCAACTGTCTCTTTAGCAAACTGATTAAATTCTTTGGCATCCTGGCCACTTGCTAGAAGGGGCATGCCATCACAAGTCAGCATCAAATCCCTTTTGTATTTCACTTCGGAAACATAAAAACTCCTTTTCTGAACCAAGTACCCTGCCCAGCCCTCACTTTGCACTCCCAGATCACAGACTCAGTGGGCTGGGACCTCTCTTGTGAAGATCAGCAAATGGATCAGGACTTTCTCTGAGTCTCTCTCCTAGTAGAATTTAGTTTTCTGTTATAGTGCCAAAGCATAAAGATTGGAAATCTTACATCAGTACTTACGATTATTTTCTTTACATGTAAGTAGGAAGTGCAAAAGATGTATGTTGTTACCAAAGAAACTAATTTATAACCTGAAATGGTATTCACAAGTGACTGAGGCCTCATATATTTACAATTTAAAAAGATAATAAGGCAGTATTAAACAGTATGTAAGCATGAGACGAGGAAAGTGACTCTGCATATGGGGCTAATATGCATGATGGGAGGGCATGGTTCATGTCAGTTCTCCTTAAATGCTCTGATACGCCTTCTCTGCTATTTGAACTTCTCCATCTGAACAGTCATCCAAGCTGGACTAGGCAGTGGGAGAGAAATGCCAAATTCATGCCTCATGTGATCTATCTGTTATGTTATCTGGTAAGTTACTTGGAAACAGCAGGCATTTCATTTTTTAACAAGGGAATTGAACCGATCTATCCTGAGTTATTTCAGTGTAAGCTTCATTTGACAATCCATGAAGATGACGCAACCCAAAGTATCTCAGTCATCTCAAGTCTTAAATTCCAAGTCACAGCAAATCCGATTTAGATGAGTTTCTATTGAAGAAAGCTAGAGAATAATTTTTTGCGGTGTATAGAACATTTTATTATTAGTTTAGTGTTTGTTGCGATAAGCTATAGAAAACTCACCTTAAAAAACTAATTTCTTGAGCTCTTAATTACTCTGAGATGCAACACAGCTAGGTTTCAAACTTAGTAAAAGAATTTTAATCTCCTTTAATGCATAGGTCAGGCTCCTAGTAAGGAAAGGTATTTGTATATAGTACTATGTTCAAGCAAATTAAAAGTCTATTTCTTAAAACTTGACACCAGTGCTGTTCACAGAACTTTCTGCAGTGATGGAAATGTTCTAATATCTATGCTGTCCAAGATGGTAGCTACTAACACTGGAAATGAAGCTAGCGAGACTGAGGAACTGAGTTTTTTATATTACTTTTAATTTATTCTGATTTTAATAGCTACGTTGGCTGGTGGCTACCATATTGGACAGAGCACACTAAGTGAAATAAATTAGGTTTAAGTCATTAATTTATTATTAATAGTAGTACTATAACTGAGAATGAAAATATCACAGCAACTTTTACAGAAAATTTCACTGTATTTTCCATTGATTTCCCCAGGTAACACTCTGAGGTCAAGGGCATAACTATTATCATCATCCCCATGGCATGTGAGGAAACTGATGCTCTCAGATATATGTCATGATTTCAGTGAACTGTAACTCAAACTACTCATTCTTTCCACCAAACTGCATGAGAAACCATGGAAGAATATGGGGACCTCCATGGAGCTTACCAGTAGGCTTCTCTGAAATAAACCTTAAGAAACTTGGGAAGGGAGAGAAAGAGAGAGAGAGAGAGAGAGAGAGAGAGAGAGAATATAAAACTACACAGGCCAACACTAGATATTGTTGCAAGTAAAGATTTAGGTCAAATTTTGCACAGGCATGTTCCATTTGTGCCAAAGTTCATCTTATTGAGTTTCCAACATGGGTGGGGCCCAAAATAAGACACACATGTTGTTGCTCTGTCAGCACTCTGCAACCCATAGATTTTGTTTTTTCTGCTTTCTCTGTCTGTCTGTCTCTCTTTTCCATTGTTTGTGCCATTTTTTTCTCTCTGTGTCATGTGACTTCAGGTCAGAAACTTTCTATATTAAAATGGTAATTCTTATATAACAATCTAATAAAGCATTGGTAACAATAACAGATTTTCTTTGTGTTTAGAAAATGTGATGGAACTCATAAGGAGAAAAATCCATCTTCTTTTTAAAATTAGCATAATGAAATATATTAAATTGAGTATGTATGGTGGGTAGTAGCTCAGAGGAAAATAAATTGCATATTCTAGTGTCTAGTCAGTTTGCAGACATATTAATGAAGACCCTAGAATCTGTTTTTGTGATAAGCCTGTGTGCAGCAGGTACTCTGCTAGAGAAATGGGACCCATGTCACTGAGAAAGACTCTGATACTGCTGAACAGCTTATGTTTTATACATTTACATTGGAAAGGCAAACTTTTAAATTGGCCCATCTAAAACCTAAGACTGTGTTTTCGTGGATTCTTGATAATTGAAAACACTGCTTCAGGGCACTAAATCCACCTCTTCTGGGCTCTTTGCCATAACACATTCCAATCTGAAAACACTTGTTTTAAAAGAAAACTCTTATACAAAGGCAGTAGAAAAGGGAGACAGAGGGGAAGAAAAATAATTATCAATATATTATAGAAACATACCTGTCACTTGCTAAAATACACTTGGCTCAGGTTGCCCCTCTGCTAATATCATTACAGAGCTCCAAATAATACTTAAGCTTCCTAAACCACCCCATCCTGCTTTGCAAACAGTAGAGGAAGAAAGCCACCTGAGCCGGCAGGACTGGGGCCACTAACTGTCCATTTCCACCAGTGAACACAAGTTTATAAAACTAGGGAGCCTGGCTCAGGGCACTTTCTGCAGCAGTCACAACGCCAGCAAGCATTGCTTTTTGTTTTTTGTTTTTATTTTTATGGAAGTATAGTTGATTTACGATGCAGTGTTAAATTCTACTGTACAGCAAAGTGAGTCAGTTACACACACACATATATATGTACATTCTTTTTCATATTCTTTTCCACTATGGTTTATCACTGGGTATTGAATATAGTCCCCTATGCTCTACAGTAGGACCTTGTTGTTTATCCATTCTATATATAATAGTTTACATCTGCTAACCCCAACCTCCTGTTCCATCCCTCTCCCTACCCCCTCCCCCTTGGTAACCACAAGTCTGTTCTCTATGTCCCTGAGTCTGTTTCTGTTTCGTAGATACATTCATTTGTGCCATATTTTAGATTCCACATGTAAGTGATATCATATGGTATTTGTCTTTCTTTTTCCAACTTACTTCACTTAGTATGATAATCTCTAGTTGCATCCATGTTGCTGCAAATGGCATTATTTCATTCTTTTTATGGCTGAGTAATATTCCATTGTATATATGCACCACATCTCCTTTTCCATTCAGCTGTTGATGGACATTTAGGTTGTTTCCATGTCTTGGATACTGTGAATAGCAGCGAGCATTGTTTTTAACTCAGATGGCTGGCATGCACTGCCACCATCATAAAGATTGTTAAATACTGAGAAAAATAGTACAAATTTTCCAGGCAGAAAGATTTTTAAAAGAATACTGAGGAAGAATTTATAGCTTTTATTGGAAATACTGGCAAAACAGAACCACATGGACTATATAAATATTATGCATGCTGCTTTGGAGGTGGAGATAGAAATCAATTGCCAAATGGATTAAATCTCTCTCCTTTGTTATTTATTTTTATTGATTTCATTTAATGAAAAATATAGGAAATTTAATATTTTGGAAAGAATATTTTTAATAAAAGAGAGAGAAACACTAACACAATTGCGGTTTCAGTTGGAATTTTTTCTATACCCTTCCCCAAACCCTTTTCCCTCCCTTCCAGAAAAATATAATTATTTTCATGAAATGGATATTCTCCATTTGATACTCGAATTTTTTTCACTAAATACGTACATAGCCATAAATACTATTGTGGTCTTTTAAACCCGACATCATTCTGTAACTATCCTTCTGCAACTAGATTTTTCTTGTTCCATTTTATGTTTGAGGAATGGATCCACCTTGATAATACAACACTAGTTCATTCATTTTAATTGCTGGATAGCGTTTCGTTGTAAGAGTACACCATAATTTATCCATTCACTCTTCTGTTGATGGGCTATTTTGATTTTTTGTCACTGCCAACAATGTCACAGTGAACATGCCTGCAGGTCTCTCCTTGTGTACATTAAGAGGGTTTCTCTCCTAGTGCTTAGAATTGCTGGGTTCCAGGGAAGGCACATCTTCAGTGTTACTAGATCTAGATATTGCCAAATGCTCTCCAAAATGGTTATTCGGTTTTTTCCATATTTGCCTTATATTCTGTTCTCAACACAGTAGCCAGAGTGACTCTATTAAAACATGTCACATAATGTCACCTTCTACTCAAAACCTGCATTGTCTCCCCATTATGCTCCAAATGGCCTACAAGACCCTAACTGATCTCATCCCACCCCTGTCAGGCCCCTCCCCCACATAGGGTCTTTGTTCTGGCTGTTTGCTCTGCCTAACAGCTCTTCTCCCAGACTCTGCAGAATTCTTCACCTTCTTCAAGACTTTGTTAAACTTTACCCTAACAATGTAGCTTACTGTGACTACCTTCTCACATACCCAATCTCTGTTTTCTTGCTTGTTTTTTTTCTTTCATAGTACCAATACCCTTATAATGCATTGTATAATTTGCTAGAATAAATTAACCAGTGTCTCATCCTCTTTGTAGGATGTCAGCTCCAGGAGGGCAGGAATCTTTGTTGTATTCACTGATGTACCCTAAGCACCTACAACAGAGTCTGATACATGGTAGACATTCAGTTGATATCTAGGAAATGTGACTTGTGTACTTTTATGATTCTACATTACGCTTTGCAGGGTGTTATCTGAAAAGAACTTATGATAATTTTATTGGTAATGTATGGGGACTTTGATTTGAGAAAGAATTAAAATTCAGTCCTTACTCAGAATATGAGCTTCTTATGGACAGGGACCAGGCCTGTCTTTTTACCACTGTATCCTTAATGCCAAGATCAATGCCCGGCACATAGCAGGTACTCAATAAATGCTTGCCTAATGAACGAACAAATGAACAGAGATTGATTGAGAAGCTGATCCCACAACTTGGAAGCTGATTATATTAGAAGTTAACAGATATGTGATTCAGACATGCCCATCAGACAAAACAAGCAACTGACACTTCCAACTTCTAAATGTATCCATTGGGCCATAAATTGCCCTTCTTGGGAATATTTTCCTCTTAAAAGCTCCTCTGTAAAATCTGATTGAGGAAGTGAAAGATGGAAATTTGCTAAGTTGAACATACCTTAGTAGAATATTTCTCATATTTGACTGATGATAAGAATCTCTCAAGGGTGTCTGCTAAAAATACAGATTCCTGGACCTAATCTCTAAATCAGAATCTCCAGGGTGGAATCCTGAGAACAACCCCCATGAATTTTTATGACCAGGTGAGTCAGGGAAACAAAACCTTAGTAAAGGGGATCCATTTGTAGGGCAAAGAACAATATAGTGCCTGAAACATCAACAGGAGACAGTGCCTGCTGATAACTGTGTTCAAAATAATAGTTGAGGGCTTCCCTGGTGGCGCAGTGGTTGAGAGTCCGCCTGCCGATGCAGGGGACACGGGGTCGTGCCCCGGTCCAGGAAGATCCCACATGCCGCGGAGCGGCTAGGCCCGTGAGCCATGGCCGATGGGCCTGCGCGTCCAGACCCTGTGCTCCGCAACGGGAGAGGCCACAACAGTGAGAGGCCCGCGTACCACAAAAAAAATAAAATAAAAATAATAGTTGAACGGCTAGTAGATGGCAGAACCACCTCCTCTATTTGAATTGACTCTCAGAGTCCCTCCTCTGTGTCTACCTAACATGGCCATCAAGGTCTCAGGGAATGTGGGGTGACTCGTAGCCCTGTATTGATGAATTAGTCACAGGGAGCAGGGACGGCCGCCTGCTGGCTCTCAGAAGACCTGTTCCCAACTGCTCCCAATGACCCTTCTCCATTCTGCTCACATCGACCGTATCACAGGTCAATGAAGAATGGGATGAATAGGATGAAAAATGAAGTTCTGGGTCACTAAGCAAAAGGGAAAAGTAACATTGTGAAACACAAGGAGAAAACATGGGACCATCTGGGTTTGTGAAGAAATATGGTCCAGGACTATTTTATCATTCTCCCAACACAGAAACCTTACTTTATATGGAAGTCATCCGGTACATATTTAATGCATTCTACCAGATAGTGACATAGCTATCAAGATTCTAAATAGCTTAAACTATAGTCCCTGTTCAAGGGGAAGAGGAGTTTACTATCTCTATGGTGTGCTTGTATTCTGCTGAAGTTGCTGGTAAAATTAGTCAATGAATGTAAATTTTGTACTTCAGCTTTCAAACATTTGTATTCTGAATCATCTTTCCAGAATCTCTGCAGTAGAAGACATTTTACTAAAACTTACAGAAGGGAATTTGGTGGAAAGAGACCTATAATTTAATCAAATGAAAACCCTCTCCACTTTTAAATATGGCATATATTTTAGGTACTCATGTGTTTGGGGTCAATTTTAGTTATTTCATCTTTTTTCCCCTATTTTGGCAGCCAAGTTGAATTTGGCTGATGGGATGAGAGGGGGGAAGGTACATTAGAGAGACCCTGTGGGATTTCACAACTCTTTGCTGAAATCAGCACATGTTTCTTAAGGGGTGGGCATGAGGCTTCCCATCTGCTAGTTTCCTCTAAGTGCTGACAGGAACATTCCAATTTCCAGCTTGAATATATATTTTTACATTTCTTTCTCCATCTACTCTGACCAGAGAGAGGGCCATCTTAGTGTTCAAAGACAGACAAAAGATAATGCTTTCATTTTTAAATTCAGTATTGTAAGTAATGGAACCACCCATAATTTCAGGCTTACAGATATATTTGCCAGCTTGCAAAATATGTATGAGATTTACCCAATGCTACCTACTCCCGGAATTGACCTTGATTTTTTTTGTTGTTCCTCATATCCCTGTTGCAGGAAAAACCGAGACCCTGCCACAGACAGATACCCCTGAGTTCTCCAGTAAAGGCAGTGGACAAAGGAGAACTCTGGATCTGTTGCCTGCTTCCTTGCACATGGAAAATTCTCAACTTCACTTTCTGGGAATAATAGGGAGGGCCAGTGAATGACTTCACTTTGCTTCATTTCAGGGCACATTAGTTAACCTAATTTATGTCCTCTCATTCCAGCTCTGCTCCCCTCCTTTCCCAATCCATTTCTATCTTACCTTTCTATTCTATCTTTACCTTACCTGATGCCAGCCTGGCTAGCAGGTCTCAGGAAGTCTCCCCAAACCTTTTAGAGGAGGCTGAGCCTTCCTCTTATATACTCTCATGAGAGACTATAATTCTCTTTCATGGAGTTTTGCATGGCTTCTAATTGTTTAATAATTTTTCCTGCAATTACTTGTTTAATATCTGTTGTAGGCAGAGGTCTAAGATGGCCCCAGGATTTCCACTTCCAGGTGTACAAGCCTTGTATAATCTCCTCCCCCTGAGTGTGGGTAAGATGTATGAATACGGTGGTATAGCACACCTGTGATTATGCACCATTATGTGGCAAAGGTGAGGAAATTTTGCAGATATAATTAAGGTCCCTAATCAGTTGACTTTAAGTTAATCAAAGGAATGGTATCCTGGGTGGGCTAGCCCTTTAGAAGAAAACCAATGTGGACCGTGAAGTCAGAGACACTCACTTACTGGCCTTGATAAGTTTGACATGACATGAGTTTCGTGGCTGCAAGGAATTGATTGCTGCCAACTTGGGAGAGGATTCAAAGCCTCCAGTGAGACAACAGTCTTTGCCAATGCCTTGACTGTGGCCTCATGAGACTCTGAGTGGAGGACCCAGCTGAGCCCCGCCTAGACTTCTGATCTACAGAACTGTGAGATAATAAATGGGCACTGGTTTGGCCACTAAGTTTGTGGTAATTTGTTATGTAGCAACAGAAAAGTAATACAATATCTCAGAGTCAGTGTCTCTGATTCACTCTGTGCCCAATGCCCCCCACAGCATCTGACCCTGGAAAGCTTGCTAAGTATTTACCAAAAGACAGGCTGACCTGAGTTAACAGACAGATTTATCAGATTGCGAGTGCCAAGTGCACATCAAACTTTAAAGAGGACTTTCATGAGGGTAAAATATAAATCAGCCAGCTCGAACAGCCAGCTTAGTCACCTGCTAAGTCGCTCCTCTACCTGATGAATGGGATCAAGTGGGAAGAGAGATGAAGAGCCTTTAATTAATCTCCCTCACATTTGTATCTGTTCTTAGGTCAGTCTGCTGAATTTTAAACTTCTCCCAAAGCTCCCTGAATTGACTGGAACTTTTGAAAAGTGGCTTACTTCTTCCTGCCACCCCATCACTTCCAGGAGACCACCTGCTCTGCCACATTGGACTCAGCTACAGGTCTGGACCATGGATCCTGGGTAAGTTCCCCAAGCAAAGCCCAGCCAAGCTCCAGGACGGGCTCGTGACTCAATGAGAAGCAGTGTTCCTCCCTGAATCAGACCGAGCCTGGCCACATCTGAAGGAAGGAAGGCAAGGCTGTGAGCTTAGCCACAGTCTGGCTGTGTGTGGACACACAGATCCTGCATCGTCTCAGATGAGACGACACGTCTGCTGATTCACTTGCACCTGGGGTTTTCTGGCTGGACATCTGGAAAGGGCTTCTTTTGCTAGCTCAAGTTTTATTTATCTAAAGCGATCTTTAAAAAGTCATTTTAGATTTCTTTAAAGCATCTGGATATGGTGTGGAATGTGGTTTATTTTTGTCCACATTGCAGCAGACTCTGATGTTGTAACTTGCTGAAATTTTGGGTCTGCCATCAGGATACAGGCTGACACAAAGTATTACTGAGTCACAGTATAGAGCTGTTGAGGAAAACAGGAGAAATAAAAGAGTCACTGCACACCGCTGTGCCAGGTAAAGCTCCAGCTTAGGTAGCCTGAATATATCTCTCTGGGACCACACAAGCTGATATGTTGGAAGGGTTGATTACTAGAGATCAGAGCACACATTCAAGTGGAGGGTGGAAACTGGATTTGTTAGAGATGATAAGAAAAAAAATTTACCTGCTGTGTTTAACAGTTTACAAAAAGTTTCATATGCAGGAGGTCATATATCCTCATAACACACAATGAGGGAAGAAAGACATGTAGTCTTAGCCCCTTTTTATACATGATGAATGAGAGAAGCACAGGGATTCAGTGGAAAGAGAACTGGACCCAAGTTTCAATCTCAGCTCTGCCATGTGTTGGGAAAATTAGACTTAGTGAGCTTCCAACTATTCACCTGAAAAATGCAGTTAACAGTTCCTTCCCAGCAAGGTTATGGTTGGGATAATAAGAGTATGTATGTGAAAGCACCTAGACTCTGACTCATAATAAAATGCTCACTTAATTTTCTTTAATTTAAGGCTCAGACATGTTTAAGAATTTGTCAAGCGTCCCTAGATTATAAGGGAAGGAGCTGAGAATCAGGTTTTTGCTTCTCAATTCTTTTACTGGCCTCTAGAACTTGACTCATTAAATGCTTTGAAAAAATAAGATCCACCCCTGGCACTCATATTCCCACTGGTCTCTAAAAAGTCTTTGTTTTGCTGTTTGTTAACTGGCTTCCTTCTTTCTAGTCCCTTCCCATTCAGCTGATCTTAAATCCGTCTTTCCCAGAAATCTCTTTCCAGATGTTCAGGATATATTGTTAAATTAAAAAAGCAAGTTCAAAAAGCACATTTAATAAAAACCATACCATTATTCTGAAGGAAAAATGAGGTATTTACATATTTTAAAAGATATAAGATAAATATCAACACATTAATAGTGGATGTCTTTGAGTTGTGGGATTAGAAGCAATTTTTATTCTAATTTTTGCCTTTCTAGAGTTTCCAAGCTTTCTACAATAAAGATGTATTCCTTCAGTAATGTGGTGGGGGGCAGGGGGAATTCCCCATTCTCTTTAAATATCTCTAAAATCTCCCTTGAACAGACTTAGATCTTTTGTCTCTAGGTTGTAAGTCACCAACTGCTATATCGTTGACCTCTACACTCTCCGTATCTCCTCTATCTCAGCCCCATAAAATATGCTTCAGTTTCATTCTTCTGCATTAATCCACAGGCTCTAAAAGCCTAAAACTTTTTTTTTTTTTAAATAGATCGTTACTGGAGTATAATTGCTTCACAATACTGTGTTAGTTTCTGTTGCACAACAAAGCGAATCAGCCATATGCATACACATGTTCCCATATCCCCTCCCTCTTGAGCCTCCCTCCCACCCTCCCTATCCCACCCCTCTAGGTCACTGCAAAGCACCGAGCAGATCTCCCTGTGCTATGCTGCTGCTTCCCACCAGCTAACTATTTTACATTTGGTAGTGTATATATGTCGATGCTACTCTCACTTCGCCCCAGCTTCAACCTCCCGCCCCATGTCCTCAAGTCCATTTTCTATGTCTACCTCTTTATTCCTGCCCTGCAACTAGGTTCATCAGTACCATTTTTTTTTTTTTTTAGATTCCATATATATGTGTTAGCATACGGTATTTGTTTTTCTCTTTCTGACTTACTTCACTCTCTATGACAGACTCTAGGTCCATCCACCTCACTACAAATAACTCAGTTTTGTTTCTTTTTACGGCTGAGTAATATTCCATTGTATATATGTGCCACATCTTCTTTATCCATTCATCTGTCGATGGACACTTAGGTTGCTTCCATGTCCTGGCTATTGTAAATAGTGCTGCAGTGAACATTGAGGTACATGCCTCCGTTTGAATTACAGTTTTCTCAGGGTATATGCTCAGTAGTGGGATTGCTGGGTCATATGGTAGTTCTATTTTTAGTTTTTTAAGGAAACTCCATACTGTTTTCCATGGTGGTTGTATCAATTTATACTCCCACCAACAGTGCAGGAGGGTTCCCTTTTCACCACACCCTCTCCAGCATTTATTGTTTGTAGATTTTTTGATGATGGCCATTCTGACCGGTGTGAGGTGATACCTCATTGTAGTTTTGATTTGCATTTCTCTAACGATTAGTGATGTTGAGCATCCTTTCATGTGTTTCTTGACAATCTGTATGTCTTTGGAGAAATGTCTATTTAGGTCTTCCGCCCATGTTTGGATTGGGTTGTTTGTTTTTTTGATATTGAGCTGCATGAGCTGCTTGTATATTTTGGAGATTAATCCTTTGTCAGTTGCTTCGTATGCAAATAGTTTCTCCCATTCTGAGGGTTGTCTTTTCATCTTGTTTATGGTTTCCTTTGCTGTGTAAAAGCTTTGAAGTTTCATTAGGTCCCATTTGTTTATTTTTGTTTTTATTTCCCTTACTCTAGGAGGTGGGTCAAAAAGGATCTTGCTGTGATTTATGTCATAGAGTGTTCTGCCTATGTTTTCCTCTAGGAGTTTTGTAGTGTCTGGCCTTACATTGAGGTCTCGAATCCATTTTGAGTTTATTTTTGTGTATGGTGTTAGGGAGTGTTCTAACTTCATTCTTTTACATGTAGCTGTCCAGTTTTCCCAGCACCACTTATTGGAGAGGCTGTCTTTTCTTCATGGTATGTTATTGCCTCCTTTGTAGTTTTCTGCATACAGGTCTTTTGTCTCCTTAGGTAGGTTTATTCCTAGGTATTTTATTCTTTTTGTTGTAATGGTAAATGGAGTGTTTCATTAATACCTCTTTCAGATTTTTCATCATCAGTGTATAGGAATGCCAGAGATTTCTGTGCGTTAATTTTGTATCCTGCTACTTCGCCAAATTCATTGATTAGCTCTTGTAGTTTTCTGGTAGCATCTTTAGGATTCTCTATGTATAGTATCATATCATCTGCAGTGACAGCTTTACTTCTTCTTTCCAATTTAGATTCCTTTTGTTTCTTTTTCTTCTCTGATTGCTGTGGCTAAACTTCTCAAACTGTATTGAATAATAGTGGTGAGAGTGGACAACCTTGTCTTGTTCCTGATCTTAGAGGAAATGGTTTCAATTTTTCACTGCTGAGAATGACGTTGGCTGTGGGTTTGTCATATATGGCCTTCATTATGTTGAGGTAAGTTCCCTCTATGCTTACTTTCAGGAGTGTTTTTTATCATAAATGGGTGTTGAATGTTGTCAAAAGCTTTCTCTGCATCTATTGAGATGATCATATGGTTTTTCTCCTTCAATTTGTTAATATGGTTTATCACATGGATTGTTTTGTGTATATTGAACAATCCGTGCATTCCTGGAATAAACCCCACTTGATCGTGGTGTATGATCCTTTTAATGTGCTGTTGGATTCTGTTTGCTAGTATTTTGTTGAGGATTTTTGTATCTATGTTCATCCGTGACATTGGCCTATAGTTTTCTTTTTCTGTGACATCTTTTTCTGGTTTTGGTATCAGGGTGATGGTGGCCTCATAGAATGAGTTTGGGATTGTTTCTCCCTCTGCTATATTTTAGAAGAGTTTGAGAAGGATAGCTGTTAGCTCTTCTCTAAATGTTTGATAGAATTTGCCTATGAAGCCAACTGGTCCTGGGCTTTTGTTTGTTGGAAATTTTTAATCACAGTTTCAATTTCAGTGCTTGTGATTGGTCTGTTTATATTTTCTCTTTCTTCCTGGTTCAGTCTCAGAAGATTTTCTAAGAATTTGTACAATTCTTCCAGGTTGTCCATTTTATTGGCATATAGATGTTTGTAATATATCTCATGATTCTTTGTATTTCTGCAGTGTCAGCTGTTACTTTTCCTTTTTCATTTCTAATTCTATTGGTTTGAATCTTCTCCCTTTTTTTCTTGATGAGTCTGTCTAATGGCTTATCGATTTTGTTTATCTTCTTAAAGAACCAGCTTTTAGTTTTATTGATCTTTGCTGTCGTTTTTTTCATTTCTTTTTCATTTATTTCTGATCTGATCTTTATGATTTCTTTCCTTCTGTTAACTTTGGGTTTTTTTTGTTTTTATTTCTCTAATTGCTTTAGGTGTAAGGTTAGGTTTCTTATTTGAGATGTTTCTTGTTTCTTGAGGTAGGATTGTATTGCTATAATTTCCCTCTTAGAACTGCTCTTGCTGCATCCCATAGGCTTTGGTTTGTTTTGTTTTCATTGTCATTTGTTTCTAGGTATTTTTTTATTTCCTCTTTGATTTATTCAGTGATCTCTTGGTTATTTAGTAGTGTACTCTTTAGCATCCATGTGTTTGTACTTTTTACAGATTTTTTTCCTGTAACTGATATGTAGTCTCATAGTGTTGCAGTACGAAAAGATGCTTGATACGACTTCAATTTTCTTAAGTTTACCAACGCTTGATTTGTGACCCGAGATATGATCTCATGGAGAATGTTCCATGAGCACTTGAGAAGAAAGTGTATTTTGTTTTTTTTGGATGGAATGTCCTATAATTATCAATTAAGTCCACCTTGTTTAATGTATCATTTAAATCTTGTGTTTCCTTATGTATTTTCATTTTGGATGATCTATTCATTGGTGAAAATAGGGTGTTAAAGTCCCCTTATCTTATTGTGTTACTGTCGATTTCCCCTTTTATGGCTGTTACCATGTATTGTGGTGCTCCTATGTTGAGTGCATAAATATTTACAATTGTTATATCTTCTTCTTGGATTGATCCTTTGAACATTATGTAGTGTCCTTCTTTGTCTCTTGTAATAGTCTTTATTTTAAAGTCTTTACTTTAAAGTCTTTATTTTAAAGTCTTTATTTTATCTGATACAAATATTGCTACTCCAGCTTTCTTTTGATTTCCATTTGCATGGAATATCTTTTTCCATCCCCTCAGTTTCAGTTTGTTTGTGTCCCTAGGTCTGAAGTGCTGTAGACAGCATATGTATGCTGTAAACAGCATACATCTGGTCTTGTTTTTGTATCCATTCAGCCAGTCTGTGTCTTTTGGTTGAAGCATTTAATCCATTTACATTTAAGTTATCTATTGATTTGTATGTTCCTTTTACCATTTTTTAAATTGTTTTGGGTTTGTTATTGTAAGTCTTTTCCTTCTCTTGTGTTTCCTGCCTAGAGAAGTTCCTTTAGCATTTGTTGTAAAGCTGGTTTGGTGGTGCTGAATTCTCTTCACTTTTGCTTGTCTGAAAAGCTTTTGACTTCTCCATCAAATCTGAATGAGATCCTTGCTAGGTAGAGTAATCTTGTTTGTAGGTTTTTCTCCTTCATCACTTTAAGTATATCCTGCCACTCCCTTCTGGACTGCAGCGTTTCCACTGATTAATCAGCTTATTACCTTATCGGGATTCCTTTGTATGTTATTTGTTGTTTTCCCTTGCTGCTTTTAATATTTTTTCTTTGAATTTAATTTTTGTTCATTTTATTAATATGTGCCTTGGTGTATTTTTCCTAGGTTTTATCCTGTATGGGACTCTGTGTGTTACCTGTACTTCGGTGACTACTTCCTTTCCCATGTTACAGAAGTTTTCAACTATAACCTCTTCAAATATATTCTCAGACCCTTTCCCTTTGTCTTCTTCTTCTGGGACCCCTATAATTCGAATGTTGGTGCATTTAGTTTTTTCCCAGAGGTCTCTGAGATCATCTTCCTTCTTTTTTCTTTATTGTGCTTCTTAGCAGTTATTTCCACCATTTTGTCTTCCAGCTCACTTATTCGTCCTTCTGCCTCAGTTATTCTGGTATTGATTCCTTCTAGCATATTTTTCATTTCAGTTATTATGTTGTTCATCTCTGTTTGTTCTTCAGTTCTTCTAGATCTTTGTTAAACATTTCTTGTATTTTCTCAATCCTCCATTCTATTTCCGAGATTCTGGATCATCTTTACGATTATTACACTGAATTCTTTTTCAGGTAGATTGCCTATTTCCTCTTCATTTATTTGGTCTTGTAGGTTTTTACCTTGCTCCTTCATCTCTGACAAATTTTTTTTTTTTTTTGAGGTACGCGGGCCTCTCACTGTTGTGGTCTCTCCCGTTGCGGAGCACAGGCTCCGGACGCACAGACTCAGCAGCCATGGCTCACGGGCCTAGCTGCTTCACGACATGTGGGATCTTCCGAGACCGGGGCATGAACCTGTGTCCCCTGCATTGGCAGGCGGTCTCTCAACCACTGCACCACCAGAGAAGCCCTGTGACAAATTGTTTTGCTGTCTCATTTTTTTTTTTTTTTTTTTTATGAGTGGGAATTTGTTCCTGTCTTACTGGTTGTTTGGCCTGAGTCTTCCAGCACTGGAGTTTTTAAGCTATTGGGTAGAGCTGGGTCTTGGTGTTGAGATGAGGAACTCTATGAGACCTCAGTCTGATGAATATTTCCTGGGATCTGACGTTCTCTGTTAGTCCAGTGTTTTGGACTCAGAGCTACCACTGCAGGAGCTTTGGCCCAACCCCAGGATCATGAATCAAGATTCCGCAAGCCACCTAGGGCAGCAAAAAAAAAAAAAAAAAAGAAAGAACAAAAACAAAGTAAAATTCAACTAGGAAACTAACAGATATGTTAGGAAGAATATAAAAATAAAGATGAATCAACAACCGAACCTACGTCAGTACCACAGTATTAAAAAAGAGGAGGAGGGAAAATAAAATAAAATAAAGGTGAGGGAAAGACCTTGGCTGAGGAGTCCGAGGCCTAAGCAAGTGCAAGTTTTGGGCAGTAGGTGGGGACAATGCTCAGGACCCACAGGCTGGACCCTTAGGCCCAGGGGGTTGTAGGGGGTGGTGTTTAGGCTCAAGGAACAGAAGGTGTCCAGGTGTGCCCCCCATCCCTAGTCTCAGAGGGCAGGGGACCTCACCTGGGAGCCCAGGAGGCTTCCTTGGCTTGAGTGGGCAGAGCAAATGCCTTCCTCTCCTCTCCTGCTCCTCTGGTCTGGGAAGGCCACTCCCGCCTGCCTCTCCTGATCTCCCTGGCCTCCCTCCTATGCCCCCAGGACCCACACAGCCTGGAGGGGGCTTTGGAGTGCAGGGGACTGGCCTTGGAGCTCAGCAGTCTCCCTGAGTGGGCCAGGCAGTCGCCATCCACTCCTCTACTTCTCTTGCCAGAGAGTTCTTCCTGCCTGCCTCTCCTGATCTCCCTGGCCTCAGGGGCGCCGATCCTGTCTAGCCTCCACTTCTCCTCCCCCCTCAGTCCCCCTATGTCCTACTGGTTCACTTTGTGGTTCCTCCCATCTCCTTGGTCATCAGAGTTCCCCACCAGCAGGTGACAGATGCCCTAGTTGTGGTGGGACGAACTCTGTGTCTTCCCACACTGCCATTTGACTCTGCCTCGAGCCTAAAGCTTTCTAGAGAACTCAAGTCATGGAAACAGCTGTCAGCTCTTCCACTAAATGTGTCAAATTCTTCCCATGATTAAAGTCATAATTCACACACATCAGAATGTCCACATCTGAATACAATAAGCCCTAACTTGTAAGGAAGACATAATTCGTAACTAAGCCTCTCAATATTTGCCAGTTCTCTTACACAACTGTCCACTTACAAGGTATGCATGATAATCTTTTCTTCTCTTAGATTACAAACTCCCGGAAGGTGGAATTGATTATTTCCATCTTCTATAAATTTCAAGAAAACCACATGTTTCTCTCTGACCATCTCAGCGTGTTTATGAACAGTGAGTGAATTACGCCATGGCAAATTAGCAGATGGAAGTGTTGAATTTACACACCCTCAGACTTGTAAATGTAACCATTATTAACTTTTAATAAAAGTTTCAACTTTTTTCTCTTTTCAAAATTTAGAGTTGTATTTCTTATGGAGGACTTCTTTAAGCCAAATTTAACATTTATAGCTCCAACTGTTTTGGAAGTCAGACAGCCAGACAGCCAAATGCATTAAAAGAAGATTTTCTTTTTTTGTGTCATGTTTATTTCTCTCAAAAGCTACTGAAAGATGTTTCTCTCTAAGACTTTAAGAGATCATCTATCCTGTGTATGGCAACTTCACACTCAGAAAAGAATAAAAGGGGAGGATTAACATGAAATTGTCTGGTTAACCCAATGTTTGTCACTTTAGCTGTTTCTGATGGTAACTTCTCTATGAAGCAATGCAAAATAAGGGTAAAGCAATTGAGACATGGAGGAAAACAGCAGATGCCTTAAGTGTCTGCAAATTTTACAGAGTCAGCAATGGACTCTTACTAGAATTAACATTGAGTAATCCTTCTTGAGATATCTCTGGCGAGAGCTCCTACCATAGAAAACCAGCAGGCAGTTCACCCACTTGCTCTGAAGGTGTATCCCATCTTGTAGCAGGATCCTGTTACAGTTGAACAGGAAGGGGAGGAAGGGTGGCCTTCCCAAGAAAAACTAGAGTAGGTTGTCACCTAAGAGTCATATTTTAAGGAGACAAAGACCCATCTTCCCAAAGATCTTCCACTTTCACCAACTGAGTCAATCCTCTGGATTAAAAAATATTGACCCAAATTTGCCTTCTAAAATAGGGGCTTGGATACACATTAAGGCATAATTGTCCTTTGAAATCTTAGCACCAAGCATTTATCATATATATGTCACTCAGTCACCTATCAAGAGTTTGACAGACACACAGAATACATCATCTATGATGGAAGTCAGAGGAGCAGAAAGTTGCCTGAAATAAAGCCATGTGGCTCAAGAGAAGGCATCAAAGAAGAAGAGATCTTATCAGTGAAGACAGCAAGAGAGTCTGGAAAATATAATGCCAAATCAGAAAACACATAAGCAAACCTTACCTGACTATCAGTTTTGTCTCGGTCAGACCCAGAAAGAGACCAAGTCGAAGGAAATTATAAAAGAAGGAAAGAGGAGTTGGAAGGTATTGGAAGAGATTTTAACATTTTGCAAAAAGTAAATTCTCCTAGTCCAGTCCTGCTTAATCAAGTGTGTGTATGTGCGTGTGTGTGTGTCTGTGTGTGTGTGCCTGTATGTCTGTGTGTTTCTGTGTCTGTGTGTTTCTCTGTGTGTGTATGGTGGTGATGATGATGATGATGCTTAGAAGGACCCCTCTCTTTCCTCACCATGAAGTCCATGTTATCACCATTTCTCACTGGATAAGAGGATCCTCTGCCTACATATTTTCATTCTTAAAATCATTTTAAGCATCTAAATTCTATAGTAAAATTTGCCCTGAAACACTCATGTTTAGATCAGTGGGCTGGTTGTCTAGTCACAGGTCCAGCAGGACCTACTTAAATTAAATTTACTATGATATTCTGGATGTTTCAGATTATAGTAGAAAGTCAAGTATATCTTATTAAGTCTGAAAGCATTTTATTTTTATACAGAACCTTAAAAAATTAGTTATTGCAGCAAACACATTGGAAAACCATTACGAAAGCAGTGGGTGTGAAAGCTCCACTTTGCTCACTTCTGCTCAAGTGTCTGCTTCTTTCAGGCACTAAGATTTGCCATCATCCATTAGCTGTGTAAACCATGCTGACAAAACTCCTTTTAGAACAGTTTGCTTTCACTAGCACCTTACTTCAGAATCTCATAAATGACTCATCTAAATGAGGCTAGGTCCTCTGGCCCAAAGGGAACAGCTAAGTCAGTGACAAATATTTTGCACTCAGGAGAGAACAGGAAATTCACTTTATTATTGGAAGGAGACATTAAAGACTTGTGACAAAATACTAGGAAATACTTTAGTCCCAGGAAATGTCACTCATCCATTTGCCCAAATGTTGCTGTTGAATTTGGAAGTGCCTCATCTTATAAGTAGGGGTTAAGAGTTATGATTATAATGCCAAAAATTAGCTGATAATAGTCATGTCAACTTTGACTTAAAAAACATGGAAGTCACAAGTTACTGGACGAAAGAAATGAGGCTTCAGTTTCATTTTGACCTCTAATTTTGTGTTTGTCTCTCCGGTCAAATAAAATACAATTAATAAGATTTTCTTTCAGTTGACACTTAAGTCTGCCATCTAAAACCAAACTGGCAATGAAACCTTTCAATTTGACACGTCTTATGAGTTTTTTATGAATTTCATGGAAAATTTTTTTGTAAACAAAGATTGAATACTTGAACAAGGCCTATGATTCGTGGAACTAATAGCGTTCTACCCTTCCTTGCCTTCTACAAAACTCTCATGCTTAATACCATCTCATCTAACCTAAACAAAAAAATTTGATTTTCTATATATAGTATTTCCATAACTCCAGATTTAACCAGGTTATATAGGCAAAGTATATAATATATATCATATAGTTCCTTCCTTAATGATTTTGATGAGGAGATCCTCTTGTCAATTTAGACTGCTGATTGTGTTGTGTGAGTCTTTCCATCAAGACAGTTCATTTCCTTTTTGTATCTGTTCAGCCTTTCCCCACAAGACACTTTACTGCACAGTAATGAGGACTGCTGTCTATTGACTAAAGTGACATTTCCAGCATGTCAAACAACCAACCCTTGATTATCTTGGTTATCCAGGAAAGAAAAAGCATGAATAAATTGAATCTGCTGATCATCTCAAGCTGAGATTTCTAACATCCTTTCCCACCAAACTGATGACAGTGTGTGAAGACCTTTTTTTTAAAATCTTCCCTGTCTCTTTTTCTTTGAAGACTTTGAAGACTGTAGACAAAGAGTGAAATGGCAAAAGCGTGTAATCTTTTAGATTAGATGAGCAAACAACCACAGACATCGATCGTCATATTTGCTTTATCTCATTAGCATAATTCTATTAAATCATAACTAAAGCTTACTATTGCTTTGGATGAGTGCTTATGAGTTAAATAATCTTCAAGCACAGCAAGAATTCTCTCCAATATTCTCCTTTAGTTGTAAGCAGAAAACAGATTTTGATCTTTCAGTTCATGGACCAATGTCATGAGGGAAGCTCTCCCTAGCAACTCTGCAGATTGGTTTATGCACTATTCACTAGGTCCAGTGTCCAGGATAGCCCCTTCTGCCTATTTGAAATTTAGAATAAAAACACAACTTGATTAGCAAAGTGAAACTGATATTTTTAGTTCTCTATTTTCTGATTCCTTATATGCTGAATTCTTGAAGACTTCCATTGTTGTGTCCACCTACACATGAAAAACCAAGACAAGAGTAGGCCCTCGGCAAAATTTTAAGTAAATATGTATCTCTTGTATTTTCTTCTTTACCTCTTTCTTCTCCTCCCAAGCATCAGCCTTACCGCTTTGTATCTTTCCAAAATAACAACTCACAAAGTGATCCCGTTATAAATTGAACCCCAAATGGTCTTCAAAGCTGACCTTTCCTTCATCCCATTCTCCTGGAATTCTGTTAACTAGGTAAGGCAATCAGATAAACCATTGTTTTCTAGGATAAGACTGGTTTAATAAGTAACCTCACAGATGATATATTTGCATTCCAAAAAAATTCTCATTAACTTAAATCAACATTTTCCACATTGTATTTTTGAACGTAAAGAAAGGCATCCCAAAGTGTAAATATTCTTGAGACAGATAATGAAGATGTTTGGGCGGGTAGGTGAGTCCTGACATAGTTGAAAAATTCTGAACCTGCCATTTTCCTTTTTCTTAACTAAGGTGCAAAAGGTCACTCAGTGAACGACCACATTATTGGATGTAATTCAAGACATTTGCCATTTTCACTCTAGAGCTTTCTTCCTTACTTTAACCTTTTATTTTCTTTCTGCATAAAGTCCCTTCTACCATCTCTTATTTCTGAACCTTTTCCTAACTCAATTGCCTAAGTGTACAGAAGAAAACAAAAATGTTGGGAACCAAGATCTCTCTGACTTTTGAGTAGTCGGGGAGCAGAGGAAAACCAGTTGTTCCCATTGATTTAGAAGAAGTAGTAATTTCCATGACAAGACTGTGTATTTCAACATAAGCAATTAGGACAGAGGGAAACAAAACAAGTTAATTGAGGAAAGTGATAAGAAAGGGAAGCATTTAAGATTTCTAAAGGCTAATTTCTTTAGTACTCTCATTTAACAGCATAGCTCATAAGGGCAGTGTGACCTACTAGCATTGGGAAGAGATGCACATCCACAAAGACTGACATAATCAGACAAAGCTTCTGTGGTTGTGTGAATTCGTGATGGTGATATTCCTGAGCCTGCACATTGTCCGTTTGCCAGAGATTCAAGATTTGCTGGCACTGCGGGGAGCTGTCCTTCTAATAAGTCTCAACAGTCTGGGGAGATTTGGTCCAGTGTTCACAGGTGATTGCATTGGGTAGTCCCTGAAAAGAAACAGAAGGGCATTTAGTTCTATAGCAGAAGCCCACATTCACTCACAAGTGACAGTTTTTTTTTGGAAATTAAAGGTGAAACTGAGAAATTCTACACTGCACAGGACACTCCTGTCAATTTCAGGGATGTGTGCAGAGAAACACATTTAAAGAGTGTTTCTAACATACTGTTCTCTTCTCTGGCAGCACTCCTGTTGAAGATGTAATGATGATATCAGGCAGGTTATTTTTACATTATACTTTAAAATCACATCTGGTAACTTAATCTCTGGGAATATGTAAACCCCTCTCTGCTAAGTGACTTTCCAAGAGGCAGCTCTAAAAGAATATGAAAAACAATGCAAATCAAGGAAATTCTCTTTTCTTCACACCCCAAACGTGTTTTCCTTTCTCACCATGCTCCAAAGCCCCAGATGCACAAAGGTGTAAATGAAGTCTTTTTGGTGGCGATGAAGAATTTCAGGGGCTCTGTGGTACAGGTCAAGAAAACTCTCTCTACATAATCACACTCCAGTGGGTGAAAATGCCACCAACAATTCTCTGGGGCCACAGGGGAACTTGATCAGATACCTGACCCATGTTCAGGGCACACCCATGCTCAGGCAGCTCACTAAATCTGCTGCCTCCTGGACACTCTGTGCTTGGTACACACAGCCATCCTCATAGGAGGAAACCTAGCTGCTTTTACACACGACAGCAATCCCAGGGAAGCCTGGCTTTGGAAGAGAAGGTAGAGAAGAATCAATGACTTCCTGCTGAAGACACCAAGATTTCCCAAAGCGCTCTCTTTTACTTAATGATAATGAAATGTGGTCTGCATACGATTTCCTCCCTGCAGACAAGTTATGCTGTAAGCTGTTTTGCCAGTCTATACAAAAGAAGTTGAGGGGCAAAAAAAAAAAAAAAAAAAAAGCCACTGAATATGATGTCTTTTCTTATGGATTTTTCTCTAAGCAGTGACAGTTACACCAACAGTTGCTAGCATAAGGTGGCGACACTTCGGATTAATGCTTTAACAGGGGCAGCAAAATCTAACAAGAGAATTTGTCAGAAAATGTAAGAGTGCCTGAAATAAATTATTTATTACTCCAGAATCCTGTATAAGTCAGCCACAACAGAGTAATAGAGTTTGGCTGTGAAGACAGAAGGAGTGAAAAATTAGGAAACATTTTTTTCCCCACCAGCTGGTTAATATAAAGCATAAATGATATACTTCGCTTTTCTAGGGTAGAAAAGTACACAAGTTAAACTCAAGGGCATTAATCGACACGGTATTGAGAATTCCTAGTCCTGGCTGAGGCTCTCTCAGTTCATCTGCCTGCACTTCCTTCCTTCTGGGGCCAGGAGGGACTGGAGAGGGCAGGTTTCACTTCTATAGGAAAGAAAATAGCTGTCCAGACTCTGCCTAGATTCTGGAGTGCTGTGTACAGTTGCAGTGCCTGAGAAGTGCCCGGACTAAGCAGGCAGGGATAGGAACATGGCAAGACCTTGTAAACCATGGCTCTGAAGGAACGAACCTCAGCCTCGTTCTAGTCTCTTAGCCAGTCGTAAATCTGGCATTAAAAAAAATGAGACTCCAAGAAAGAAGAAATAGATTGCTTGACATAAAAGAGAGGCTACGAATTTAGGTTTCCCACCTGAACGTGATGGCCCAGGTCGGCTACCTGGGATGGAACCTCACTGCCATGCCCTGCTTGTTGTCACCCAAACACAGTAGTTCCAGTGCCCTGCTGTCAGCCATGAGCTTCTTCTCAAGGTCTCCCTCCTGGACTCTGACCATCCACCCTACCTAGGAATTTTGGAGACCAGAACCCTCCCTGGCTCCCTGGCAGGGCCCGCTCTTTCTCCAGGCCCAGATGTTGCTGTCCGGTATCAATCAGTGCAGTGGCTGTGGTCTGGAATACACAGAGAGCATCTCCCAGAATAACTACCTCATGGGCCTGGCTTCCCATAAGTGAGCTTCATGAGGTTGATGGCATACCCTATTACTTACCCATTCTGGATTTACAAAAAAAGACCCCTGATCCACCCCACCTCGGTCATGTCCTGCAGTTTTCCTCTCCAGGTCCTTATGCAAAGGGGGTCCTTCCCCTCCCCTTCTCATTCCTGGCACCTGAGATGGTAACCTTGCTGCCTTGTAAACAACTTTAGAAAATCTCTGCTTTAAGATTTCCAAAATCCCTTTCTTAGTCTTTTTACTTCTAGGCTTTTGAAGCTTGCATATCACAGCAAACCAATATGAGAAAACCAAATGGAAATGCTTTCCAAAGCAAAATTAATGGAACTATTAAAATAAGATAAATGAGGCTACATTCAACTGCAAAATTTGGCTTCAGAGACTCTGTTATCTCCACCTGAACACTGGCTGTCAACACTGAAGCTCAAATCCTAGCCTTAATTAGTATACAAACATGGCTACACCAAGTACCCAGGTCAAAGTCTAGTCTGTCTGTTGGCAATGCAAAGGGATGACAAATCACTCTAAACTTCTGAGATTTCTATAGGGATTTGGGATTGATTAACAACTGTATTTTCAATTCTACTGCAAACTAATTTTTGAAAACAGTAAAATTTTGTCTCTAGAAAATAGGCATGTTTAAAAGTGCTAAATGCATAAGGGAGTTTTGGAAGACTCACCTCTCCCAGGACTCCCCCAGAACTCCCTCAGGACCCTGAACAGGTAATCATTCTCTGCGACTACCGTTTGTTTGGTCATCCTTTCTGAGCGTTTGGTGACAAGGGAGGCATTATCAGATGAATAGAGCAATGTTCTATCACCCAGTCTTTTGAGTTATTAGTGTTGGTGATGAACTACTCACAGTAGGACTTGTCTAGGCTCACCTATCAATTACTAAAATCACAGAATGGTGCGATGGGCCCCAACTCCAACTATAGGTACAACTTCTACTATTAATATGACACATTGGTCAAGTCACTCAAGAGATTTTGCCTGTTCACCAATAAGATGCAAAAAAGTCTATCACCAAAAAGATGCAGAAAAAAATTCTCCCTACTTTGTTACTCTACAAAAACAATGTGAAATTAACATAATATTCATATATTCATATGACAGCCTGAAAGAGTCTGTGCACAAACATGTTTCTTTGCCCCTATGTCTGCACCATCTAACACCATCAAAAGATCTGACGGCCACTGTTAGACCCCAAATCACTGACTTTTCAGCCGCTGCCATGCCCATTCCTGGTTGTCTGAGAGTTGCCTAGTCTGACCATTCCCTTCTCTGTTGAGACCAACTCTGCTTCCCTCTTTCACCAGCTAAATTTTACCTCCTCTTTATTATTCCCCCAACCACTCATATGAGCTTAAGGAATTAGTCATTCAGACCAGTGCACACCAAAGAATTGCAGGGAGATCTTACTCATGCAGACTCCTGGGCCCCACCCTTAGAGTTTCTGATTCAATAGGTCTGGGTAGGGGACCTGAGAATTTGCATTTCTAACAAGCTCCCAGGTGATGCTGAACTTTGCTAATCATTTTGAGTAGGAATGATATAAATTAGGAGTCACTTACTACTCATAAGACTATTGAGCAATTGGAGAGTAATGTGGGGCTTGAGAGGAGCTTAGAGAAAAGGGGGATAATTACAAGTGAGTAGTAAATATTTGGAGCCAAGAGCTCAACAACAGTAAGGAATAAGAAGAAGTAAACAGGGCTACTACAAAAGGGTTCACAGTGATACAGAGTAAACAGCTGACGTTCTTTTTCCCAGTGTGGAAATACAGATTGGCATACAAATCTGAGTATATTTTTTGGGAACTATGTAGAAGTCCTGACCATTGTTCTGTTTTTTCACTTGATTGGTGTGATCTTAGGATACCCAAATATATCACAATGAAATGATTTTTTTCTAGACACCAGCTGCTTAAAAGAGAAGTGGACTAGAAAACTAAAAAGAGATTCAGAAAAACTCAAAATACAATAGAATTCCTGATTCAGAAATAGAAGCTTTAAAACAGTTTAAACTGTTAAAACAGTTTAAAACAGTTTAAACAGTTAAACATTTAGACAAAGACTAAGCAACTATTATCACCATCCCCCGTAAGGTAAAAGTAAACACTAATGAGATACATGGAAAAACAGAAGCTCACAGCAGAAAAATAGAAAATTTTAGAAAGAAGCAAATGAAAATTTTAGAACTGAAAAACATAATATCTGAATTAAACAATTCACTAGATAGGCTCAGTAGCATGATGGAAATGATAGAAGAGTTGGTGTACTTATAGATAAACCAATATAAATTATCCAATTTATCCAAATTACCCAAGAACAAAGAGAAAAAAAAAATAGCCTCAGGAATAATTGGGAAAATATCTAACATTTGTGTGTCCCTGGAGTCCCAATTAGAAAAGAGGAAACTACTGGTGCAGAAAATAATATCAAATCAATAATGACTAAAAACTTCCTAAATATGGTGAAAGACATATGTTTACAGATTCAAGAAGCCCAGCAAATCCCAATATTTAATTTAAATTCATAGAATATCATGCCCAGACACATCAAATTCAAACTTTGAAAACAAAAGATAAATGAAAAATTTGAAAGCAGCCAGAGGAGGGAAAAATGACACATTACATAAGAGGGAAACTATTTGAAGGATGTCTTATTTCTCATCTAGACACCTTGGAGGCCAGAAGAAAGTACAAGATTTTATAGTGTTGAAAGAAAAGAACTATCATCTTGAAAATATCCTCAGGAATGAAGGCAAAGTAAGGTCTTCTTAGAAGAAAGTAAACTAAGAGTTCATCACCAGCAAACATGTATTTTAAAAAATGCTGAACAAAGTTTTTCAGATTGGAGAGAAGTGATAACAGAGGGAAGCTTGGAACTTCAGGAATGAAATGAAGCATTTTAAATGGCAAATATCTTGAGAAATAGACTATTTTCCTGCTCTTAAGTGTTTAAATAAGTAGTACTGTTGAAAGCAAAAATTATAGCAATGTTCAGTGGATTTTTTAATGTATGTGGATATAATATATATGAAAACTATAACATAAAGATAAAGGAATATATATGTTTGCAAAGCTTCTGTGTTTTACTTGAAATGGTAAAATATTAATTCTAAGTAGACTTTGGAAAGTTATATATATATATATATATATATATATATATATATATATATATA